>NC_138292.1:43505000-43742500 GCF_965601325.2 Salmo salar
CGGATTCGACCATATTAATGACCTAAGGCTCGTGTTTCTATGTGTTATGTTATAATTAAGTCTATGATTTGATAGAGCAATCTGACTGAGCGACGGTAGGCACCAGCAGGCTCGTAAGCATTCATTCAAACAGCACTTTCGTGCATTTTGCCAGCAGCTTTTGCAATGCATTGCGCTGTTTATGACTTCAAGCCTATCAACTCCCAAGATTAGGCTGGTGTAAACGATGTGAAATGGCTAGCTAGTTAGCCAGGTGCGCGCTAATAGCGTTTCAAACGTCACTCGCTCCGAGACTTGGAGTAGTTGTTCCCCTTGCTCTGCATGGGTAACGCTGCTTCGAGGGTGGCTGTTGTCGATGTGTTCCTGGTTTGAGCCCAGGTAGGAGCGAGGAGAGGGACGGAAGCTACACTGGCAATAAAGTGCCTATAAGAACATCCAATAGGTATATGAAATACAAATGGTATAGAGAGTCCTATAATAACTACAACCTAAAACTTCTTACTTGGGAATATTGAAGACTCATGTTAAAAGGAACCACCAACTTTCATATGTTCTGAGCAAGGAACTTAAACTTTAGCTTTCTTACATGGCACATAATGCACTTTTACTTTCTTCTCCAACACTTTGTTTTTTTGCATTATTTATACCAAATTGAACATGTTTCATTATTTGAGGCTAAATAGATTTTTATTGATGTATTATATTAAGTTAAAATAAGTGTTCATTCAGTATTGTTGTAATTGTCATTATTACAAATGCATGTTAAAAATCGGCTGATTAATCGGTATGTTTTTTTTTTTGGGGCCCTCCAATAATCGGTATCGGCGTTGAAAAATCATAATCGGTCGACCTCTAAACCAGAGAACTTGACACAACTGTGGGAAGCATTGTAATGAACATGGGTCAGCATCTCTGTGGAACGCTTTTGACACCTTGTAGAGTGCATGCTCCGACGAATTGAGGCTGTTCTGAGGCCAAAAGGGGGTGCAGCTCAATATTAGGAAGGTGTTCCTAAAGTTTTGTCCACTCAGCGTAGAAGTGTGTATGTGTTTCGTCAGTGTCTTACATCAAGAGTGGCTTGAGTGTACACTACTTTTGAGTGTCAGCCATAATACAAACGATTTGTGTAAATCATTTACCCAAATCATCAACTACGATTGCCAACTGAAATTGTCAGTAACATATGCGAAAGATCCACCGCAAATAAAGCAACGCATTTGGATCATATCTAAGCCCTCATTGGGCTAGTTAGCTGAATGATTAATTGACGTATACGGACTTCCTTATCTGCTCAGCATCAACTTATGCGTTCCCCATCTCTCTGTACAGTGTGCTGTACATTCTCCTCAGTCCTATCCATCCCTTGCCGACTTAGTTTTCCCTTGCCAGTTCAGTAAAACCCTAAATACAGTCCCTTACCATGGGAACGACTGAAGCTGGGGCTCCCTGGCTTTCTGTCTCTCAGGCTGCGTCACAAAACCGTATCCCGTTCCTATAGCACTGCTTTTGACCAGAGCTGTGTGGGCCCTGGTCAAAATTAGTGCACTAATGTGGGGAATAGGGTGCGGTTTGGGACACGAGCCTTTGTCTCTGTGCTGTGCTGCCCTGGTGTGTGGCGTTCAGCTTAGCACAGCTGGCCCGTCCCTGTGTTAACGAATGGAGAAACGGGCCAGTGGAGCCGCGGCTTTGCTAACCCGGGCCAGCTACAGGCAGAAAGAAAAACACGCGTCACCGTGTATCTATCCACCGCTCTCCCAGTTTCCATTTCAAATGGAACTTTATGACTCTGGCATTTTTCCTTCTTCTCTCCTCTTCCCCAGGCTTGCTCTTTCCCCCCGCCGTGTCCGTTGCATCCGATTGGAGTCAGCAAGCGTGATGTGTTAGCACAGGGAGTTTCTGTGCACGTTGAGCTGTAGACAGAGATAGAATCTCTCCAACGTCATACTGGTTCTCTCGCTCTCTGACAACGGTGCTATGGAATGGTGGTATCTCTGTATTTCTGACGCTCTCTTCTTCAGAGTATTGGTGAAATGTGTTCTAGTGATTGATGGGGAGGCAGGGAGATGGGCTCTGTTCTTCAACCTGGCTGTTTGTGGTGGAAGTGTGTGTGTTGGGTTTGTCCACCAGCCACCAGCCACCATTTGCCCTCTTGACTCCAGTGTGAGATCTGGGATGGGAAGATATTTCATGAGCGCACGCACGCACACACACACACGCACGCCCCACACACGCTCCACACACACGCCCCACGCCCCTACATCCACCAACCCACAGAATGCAGTGCAGAAATAATGTTTTAAATGCAATCATTGTCAGGCCCAAACAATGTCATTTATCAAGGGAGCGTTTTGGACTGTATAATAAGTTTCACATTATTAATACCATTTTTCATCCTCTGTCAGGCCTGTCTGATTTATGGCGTGCGTGTGATCTAAGGTGATCATTGAATTAGAATTCCAGTAATAAGAGCGGGAGGAAGAGAAGAGAGAGAGAGAGAGAGAGAGAAAGAAGACCAGGTCTTTACTTCTGCACACACACCACACACACACACACACACACACACAGCCAACCCTCCCAAACTGTTATGCTTTTGCTGTTTTGCCACGAAGCAAATTTGCTAAACAACTGTTGGGGGGGGGCCCTTGTTAATTAGATAAGGGATAAAGCTCATTATTTAAAATGATATTGAGCCAAAAGTAAATATGGGTGGCCCCGTTAGAGGGCTCATAATGAGCCAGGATGGGGATGGGCCTTCGGTACAGCAGAACACAATGATTTACAGCTGGATGCTCTTTGATGTATAGACTTTACCTTTTTATTAAGTGAGTGTCGTCACGGTCCCCGGCTCACTCATTTCCCTCTGTGTGTAATCAAAATCCATAGCCAGACCCCCCCCCCCCCACCACCACCCCCCACCAACCTCCCGGCTCCTACAGCCTTCCCAGATTCCATATCCAGGAAATCTCGTCTTTTTATGCAAAACAAGGGTCTAGGTTATATGTTCAGTTGACGAAAAAAAAAAAAAAAAAATAGAAACACAAATTCCTTTCAGATAATTCGAGGGGCAATAAAGAAAGTAGTCGATCATTTCTTTAATATTGGATCGAGGGTCTAACGGTAACAAGTCAATCTTTGTGCGTTATTAGCCGCTCTCTCTCTCTCTCGTTCTATTGCATTAGCTTGTCTGTCTGGGGTGTGTGATCTCTGTCATACATCATCCTCTTTGATTTCTGTCAGAGAGTGACTTTCTCTTCAGGCTGTAATCAGGTTGTGGAGTCTACCTCTGGTTAAAGACTCGAACACTTCAAACAGGAAGGGAGCAGGCAGCGGCATTCCTAAATGGCAGCCTAATCCCCATGTAGTGCACTACTTTTGACCAAGGGCCAATATGGATCTGGTCAAAAGTGGTGCACTGTGTAGGGTTTAGGGTGCCGTTCTGGGACACACCCAGTGTTGCCGTGTTGCTACCGTTGTTGACTCCAGCCCACGGGATGCTCTTTAACGCTACCTCTCTCCCTCTCTCCGTAGCATTACCAGGGGGATTTACGACGGAGTTTCACTGTTTTCCTTAAAAGATAATTACATTCATCGTCCCGTTTCTCTTGCTTTCCTTCCTCCTTCTGTGTACCTGAGAGCCGGCACAATCGCGGCGGGAAAACATCAATATTTTGCCGGCACTACTGCTGGCAGGTGAGCTTAATGAAATTCTAGGAGTGTAATTTTGATTTACGAGCCGCTAATGTGGCCTGATATTAGAGAGAAACAGCACGGATACGGCTGCCTTGTGCTGTATTGAAGGGCTATCTGACGCCCCTATAAAGAGCATTGTGTCTTTAAGGCTTTTGGCTGAGTTATTGTCGCCGATATTCATATCCATAGTAATTCTTCGCCGCGACGCAATTTAGTACCGGCAATATATAAATACGGAGATAATAGTTCATTTGGGTGGGGATCCTCAAATTGCAGAGGCTTTAAATAGCAAAAAGTTTGGACTAGGAAGCATCTGGAGGCTTTTTTAAGTGCTGCTGATGGGTACTGAGGGAGGCCTCTGACCTCATGTCGTCACACAAATCAGGAGTAGGGTGGCTTTTCTGTCTTGTTGGTTACCGGCCAAGGATGCCAGTGGGTTGCATTTTCGGCGCTTGATTTGTGATTTTGTGATGAAATGTTTTGAGTTATGGTCCGGTTTTCATTAAAGTCATCACAGCCATAAATGTATTGAATCTGGAAAGACCCCCCCCCCCACACACACGCGCGTACGTACGCATTTATCTTTCAAACATCTCTTTTCAATCCTTTCTTTGTTCTTTGCTGGATCTCAAGTTGTATGGTCAGCTGTGTGTGAGTGTGTGTGTGTGTGTGTGTGTGTGCGCACTGAGCTATGGCTCATAATAAAAACAGGCAATAACAGGGACACCTCACTGGGACTTAGCCTTTTCTCTCCCCCCCCCCCCCCCCCCCCCCCACCCACACAGCCCTCCTTCCCCCTAAGTTATGGGCTGAATAACCACGGAACAATATTAAGATAACATTTCCTGATTGTTTGCCGGGCAACGAGGCTCCTTCACCTCGCTTTCATCACGTCCACCATGTTCATTAAATTGACAATTTGTATTTGCCCCATAGCGGGAGAAACAGGAGCTGAACTGATGCCTCTTTCATTCATTATTTCATTATCTTTTCTTCCCCCTTTCGGGATTGAAGGTAAATATAAATCCGCAGTAGCATCTCTGTGGTGCTGGGGTCTTGTTTGTATTGCAGCCATACTGTGTGTGTGTGTTGTGTGTGTACGTATGTATGCACTAGCCCTCTCTCTCTCTCTCTCTCTCTCTCTCTCTCTCTCTCTCTCTCTCTCTCTCTCTCTCTCTCTCTCTCTCTCTCTCAGAGGAGGCCTTATGACGTTAACATGTGGAATACAAAAGAAATCGTTCCTGTGGACTTT
This sequence comes from Salmo salar, assembly GCF_965601325.2. Lineage (NCBI taxonomy): Eukaryota > Metazoa > Chordata > Actinopteri > Salmoniformes > Salmonidae > Salmo > Salmo salar. The sequence goes on from NC_138292.1 coordinate 43,509,943, forward strand.
TCACACATCGTTATGGTACTCAAGACTCCTGCCCCCCCCCCCCCCCCCCGATATCAAGCTGCCTCACGCTACGGAAACAGGAGATAGACTCCTGCTCCTATGAGTCAAACCAGCTCGTACAAGCCAAGGGTCACGCCGGGCTACTTACTTAACACCGCTGTGGTACGAGGTGTGTCCACTGAAGGCGTTGCAGTGGTCGACATGCAGAACACCCACCTAGCCACAGTGTTGGGAGGTAGATGACTGCTCATTTGAATGGGAAACAAGCTCCGTCCAGCCAGCTGATTTGATTACCTTCAAAGCCCATTGGACCATAGACTGCTACAGTCTTGGAAAGCATGTGCAGGGCACGAGAGTGATGGTGTCTAGTCTTGCTATCGTTCAACCTGGGAACGAGCTTGTCGTCAGTTGACTTTGTGTACACTAATGGAAAATAACGGAACCAGGGCTCTGTACTCAGGAAAGTCACCTAAAGGAATCTAATATCTTCCTTTTTTCTTTTTTTTCTTTTTTTTTTAAACAAACACTCCCTTTAATTTGGTTTCAATCGACTCCCGCAGAAGAAATCTTCTGGCCTCATGCATGCACACACACACACACACGTTTTGACCCCAGTCGGCTGAGTTTAAAGTTATCCTCTGTCTTCGACTCGTAATGTCTGGGACAGCTCAAGGCCAAATTACTTAATCTTCATTTTGCTAATTTAGTCTGGATTTAAGCTGCCGGGCTGACGAAGTGCAGAGTGATTTAGTCTGTAAACAGAGAGAGAGAGAGAGAGACTGAAAGACAGAGAGAAAGCTAGAGAGAAAAAGACAGGGAGAGAAATAGAGAGAGAACGAGACAAACTGAGAAAGAGAGAGAAAAAGAGAGAGCGAAGGAGAGAGGCCTGCCAGTTGATGATCCACACTGAGCGCTGTCATGTTTCTCCCTCTAGGTTATCTTTCGCCGCCACACACACACTTATTTTCCACGTGAAAATCCTCTCCTGACAGTTGCATATCAGATGGACTCTCTCTCTCTTCCCTCCCCATCCCCCCTTCACTAAATAAACCACAGTCTTCATTTTGAAGTTGTCTGTTTGTGTCAGTTTGGCTGGAAGGGAGAGTTGGCCTCTCTCTCCCTCTGAAGTGTGAGAATATGGCAGAGAGTTTTTTGGTCAACCTAACGTGAGGGAAAGGGAGGGACCTCTGGAGCGGTCTCCACAGTACTTCACAGCATCTTGACTTATTTAGGAAAGATATGACTGGTCAGTTTTGTGCCACACGTGTCCTGTTGTGTCTAATAAGTCAAATAGGGTTAGTGGAAGTAAGTTACTGACACACACACACACACACACACACACACACACACACACACACACACACACACACACACTCCTATCCCAGTGACCACCTTGCCACATGGGGGCGGTAGTGCAGAGAGGCTTCACATGGGCTTCCTTTGCCATCAGTGGAAGTGTATCCTGCAAGATCCGCACAATGTATGTGTGAGAAGTATGGTGATGAATGACAGTATAGGAATGAAGACGGGAGCTTACAGGGAAGAGGCCCACCTGGCTATTTGAATAAATCTGCATGGGATGCCAATCATTTAGCTGCTTCAGGATCAGAGGAAAGGGAGGGAGGGAGGGATTGTGTGTGTGTGTGTGTGTGTGTGTGTGTGTGTGTGTGTGTGTGTGTGTGTGTGTGTGTGTGTGTGTGTGTGTGTGTGTGTGTGTGTGTGTGTGTGTGTGTGTGTGTGTGTGTGGACAAGAATAGTAAACCAAAAAAATGTTGACCAGCTATTGTTAAACCCCCTAGAAATACCAGTTAAGGGTTTGAATGAGTGTTAAGGTTAGGAGCTAGGGTTAGTTTTAGGGTTAGAAGCTAGGGTTAGTTTTAGGGTTAGGAGATAGGGTTAATTTTAGGGTTAGGAGCTAGGGTTCATTTTAGGGTTAGGAGCTAGGGTTAATTTTAGGGTTTGAATGAGTGTTAAGGTTAGAATTTAGGGTTAGGAGCTAGGTTTAGTTTTAGGGTTAGGAGCTAGGGTTAGTTTTAGGGTTAGGAGCTAGGTTTAGTTTTAGGGTTAGGAGCTAGGGTTAGTTTTAGGGTTAGGAGCTAGGGTTAGTTTTAGGGTTAGGAGCTAGGGTTAGTTTTAGGGTTAGTTTTAGGGTTTGAATGAGTGTTAAGGTTAGAATTTAGGGTTAGGAGCTAGGGTTAGTTTTAGGGTTAGGAGCTAGGGTTAGTTTTAGGGTTAGGAGCTAGGGTTAGTTTTAGGGTTTGAATGAGTATTAAGGTTAGAATTTAGGGTTAGTTTTAGGGTTAGGAGCTAGGGTTAGGAGCTAGGGTTAGTTTTAGGGTTAGGAGCTAGGGTTAGTTTTAGGGTTAGGAGCTAGGGTTAGGGTTAGGGTTAGGAGCTAGGGTTAGTTTTAGGGTTTGGGCTCCTGAGTGGCGGAAGCGGTCTAAGGCACTGCATCTCAGTGCAAGAGGCATCACTACAGTCCCCGGTTCGAATCCAGGCTGCATCACATCTGGCTGTGATTGGGAGTCCCGTAGGGCGGCGCACAATTAACCCAGCGTCATCCAGGTTTGGCCGGAGTAGGCCGTCATTGTAAATAAGAATTTGTTCTTAACTGACTTGCCTAGTTAAATAAATACAATAAAATAGGGTTAAGGGCTAGGGTTAAGGTTAGGTTTTCGGGTTAAGATTAGGGGTTAAAGAAAATAGTATTTTGAATGGGACTGACTTGTGTGTCCCCACAAAGTTAGTTGTACAATACTGTGTGTGTGTGTGTGTGTGTGTGTGTGTGTGTGTGTGTGTGTGTGTGTGTGTGTGTGTGAATACCAACACACTCCTTGTCATCGTGTGTGTGTGAATACCAACACACTCCTTGTCATCATGTGTAATTGAGATCTAGAGTGCCTGTTAACTTCCTACAAGTGGAAACCTGATGAACAGCAACCACAACAAAAATAAATACAACTCTAATTATATCTAACAAATAGGAGAAAGGTCTCCTGTTTCTTACCCCTCTCTCGTCCTCTTTTCCTCTTCATCTCTCCCTCTCATCCTCTTTTCATCTCTCTCTCTCTCTCTCTCTCTCTCTCTCTCTCTCTCTCCCTCTCTCTCTCCCTCTCTCTCTCTCTCTCTCTCTCTCTCTCTCTCTCTCTCTCGCTCTCTCTCTCTCTCTCTCGCTCTCTCTCTCCCTCTCTCGCTCTCTCTCTCCCTCTCTCTCTCTCTCTCTCCCTCTCTCTCTCTCTCTCTCTCTCTCTCTCTCTCTCTCTCTCTCTCTCTCTCTCTCTCTCTCCCTCTGTCTCTCCCTCTGTCTCTGGCCTGCTTTGCCTCGCTCTTGACTGTTTAGAGGTGGTAGGCTCTATGCATATGCATAGGGGCTAGACTGTGGATCGTGATGACAAGATCAAAGAGCTCCATCTGATCTGGTGAAAACAGACGCAATACCTCCTCTCATCCATACAAAACCCCCACTGATCAGTCTACTGCAAACACCATTCCTCCTCAACTCAGCCTCGCACACGTACGCACTCACACACACAGAGAGAAAGAGGCAGGCAGAAAAAGAGGCCCATGTTAAGGCCTAGCGCTGAAACTGCGCCCCGCGGTAAACAACGGCCCCGTTGAGCTCATAAAACGGGAGTATTGTGCATAATGTTACACAGTAAAAGACAGCATTTCTTCACTCATCTTTTTTTACCTCTCCCACGGCGGGGGACTGGCTGTTCCAGGAATACTAGAGAGAGAGAGGGAAGGAGAAACAGACATGGACATATATTTATCGCCAGGATAAGGTCTTTGGCAAATCACGGCATGGAGCGAATGAATGGGAGGATTTTGAAGATGCCTGCGAGATTAGGCCAAGGTGATATAGCCACTTTTTTTAGAATATGTGTTTGAGTGCTCGTGGTAAAGGATGTTGAAGCTGCCGTTTCCTAAGACTGGGATGATAGTGGGACGTGACAAGCGTATCTGTGTGCGAGATAGATTCATCACCCTTTGAATGTAGAATGATATACACTACCGTTCAAACGTTTGGGGTCACTTAGAAATGTCCGTTTTTGTAAGAAAAGCAAATGTTTTTGTCCATTAAAATAACAGCAAATTCATCAGAAATACAGTGTAAACATTGTTAATGTTGTAAATTGCTATTGTAGCTGGAAACGTCTGATTTTTAATGGAATATCTACATAGGCGTACAGAGGCCCATTATCAGCAACCATCACTCCTGTGTTCCATCCAATGGCACGTTGTGTTAGCTAATCCAAGTGTATCATTTTAAAAGGCTAATTGATCATTAGAAAACCCATTTCTAAGTGACCCCAAACTTTTGAACGGTAGTGTATAAGTCAAGCATGTGTGTGTCCCTGTCTCTCTCTCTTCTCTCTCTCTTACTCCCCACTCTCTTTCTGTCTCCACCTCTCTGTCCATCTCCCTCTCTCTCTCTCCCTCACTCCTGACACTCTCTGTCACACTCTCCATTCTCTCTCCCTCTCCTTCTCCCCCTTTCTATCATTCTACCCCTCCTTCTCCCCCCCCCTCTCTCCACAAGGAAAACATATGAGTTTGAATTATTGATTTGGACACATGCTCCACGTTGCTAGAAGTCATTATTTGTTCAGGTGAGTGTCAACATGGCGTGCTATGAAACAGATACCAGAGGCATTAAACAACACAATCAAACCTTAAAGACGCCCTCCTCGCTAAAATAACACGCTCTCACGAGTCTCGGCACAAGACAAATGCTCCTGAAAATCTGACTTCGCTTGTTTGTGGCGCACACATTTTTCATTCTCCAGCTAGGGAAAATTCTAGTGGCGGCCTGAAGATGAATTTGTCCGGGTGGGGTTCTATTGTCTTAACTAATGCGTGTTGCTTGTAGCTTAATTAAACAGCTATGAATCTGGGACTGAGCACCCTCGCTCTAACCTGGAAGTATCTAGGCCTGTATAATGCGCCGTTGGCCTCTGTGGAGAAGAGCTCTTTCCCATCGACTGTGTTTCATGTCATCGCACAAAGACTGGCACAAAGGGAGGAGGAACAGAGGGAAAGAGAGATGCAAGGGAGAGATGGTTAGTGAGAAAGGGAAACAGGGTTTTAAGAGATGGACATGAAGAAAGATGAGGAATAACGGAGAAGAGGAGCTAGAGGGATAATGCCAGGTAGGAGGTAAAGTCTGATCTAGCTTTTCATTTAGCCTACAGTATTCCTGTTGGCCCTGACTAAGTGGTGGGAGACCCCTGTACAGGGCAACTCTATTCTCCCCACTTGCCCGTTTTGTGTGTGTGTGTGTGTGAGCGCTGTGTGTGTGTGTGTGTGTGTGTGTGTGAGTGCGCGCTGTATGCATGCGCGTGTGTGTGTTTGGACTGTAACAGAATTTCTCCAGTCCTCTGGGCCCTGGCGCAAAGCAGAGAATAAATGGTGGAGGTGGCAGGCCTGGACAGAAAAATCAATGCCTGCTTATACAGACATGACACGCCAGGAGCCCCAGCAATCTCTGTGTCTGTGTGTGTGTGTGTGTGTGTGTGTGTGTGTGTGTGTGTGTGTGTGTGTGTGTGTGTGTGTTCTCCTACTTCCTCCCTTCCCTACCTTACAGACTTGGGTTTCTACCTTTTACCTCAGCTTTGGGACTAAATAACACTCTCTTCTTTTTTTTTCCCTCCCTCCCTCCCTCCCTCCTTCGCAGGAAGTTTGAGTGTGATCTGTGCGACCGGTCGTTCAGTGAGAAGTGGGCTCTGAATAACCACATGAAGCTGCATACGGGGGACAAGCCCCATAAGTGTGCCTGGCCATCCTGCCACTACGCCTTCCTCACCCTGTCTGCCATGAAAGACCACTACAGGACACACACAGGTGAGATGCAACACCCACACACACACACACACATTGTCTACTGTACTGTACTGTACTGTAAACACACACACCTCATGTCACCTATCACACAAACCAATACCAATATTTACAGTGAATTACTTCATGTCCATACAGGTGAGACACACCTTCAGGATGTCTACCTACAGTACGTACATATACTGAGAGTAGGAATCAGTCAGAAATTAACAAAGTGCCTGTTTGGTGTGTCCAGACTGTTTGCCTTAGGTGTCAGTCAGTCCGTCAGTCAACCTACTTCTTGACTCCCTTTTAAAGTCAATGCCTAAAGCTAGTGGAAGGCAGGACGGCAGGCACGGGGGCTGGTCTCGGTATGACAGGCTGAGTGAGCGCCAGCAGGAGAACAGTCCATCCGTCACGCGGGCCCCTCTCACGGTGGCAAGGCGCCGCCGACATAATTAGACCTTTTTATTTTCATTTGTTTCCCCGAGAACCGTCGCTCGCCGTCAGCCGGGGCCCGACTGTCACTCTGCTCCAAGCGCCTAGGTGTCACTTGCTGCGACAAGGAGGGTAGGGAGAGAGGGAGAGAGAGAGAGGGGTAGAGAGAGAGGGGTAGAGAGAGAGGGGTAGGGAGAGAGGGGTAGAGAGCGAGGGGTAGGGAGAGAGAGAGCGAGGGGTAGGGAGAGAGAGAGCGAGGGGTAGGGAGAGAGGGGTAGGGAGAGAGAGAGGGGTAGGGAGAGGGAGCGAGGGGTAGGGGGAGAGAGCGAGGGGTAGGGGGAGAGAGCGAGGGGTAGGAGGAGAGAGCGAGGGGTAGGAGGAGAGAGCGAGGGGTAGGGAGAGGGAGCGAGGGGTAGGGAGAGGGAGCGAGGGGTAGGGAGAGGGAGCGAGGGGTAGGGGGAGAGAGCGAGGGGCAGGGGGAGAGAGCGAGGGGTAGGGAGAGAGAGCGAGGGAGGGGTAGGGAGAGAGAGAGGGGGAGAGGGACGACAGAGAGAGACTCATGACCCTGATTAGTGACACCCAGAAAGCTAACTCAATTTACAGCTCCATGATGCAACACTTCTATTAATGGGCAGATGGGGACGGGGTGACAGAGGTAGACATTGGCGTTTCATTGCAATCCCATTCCAGCACACTGGCGGGCTGACGTACTCTAAAATATGATCGGCGTGTGTGATCTGTTTGAACGTTGTAAATGGGCTCCTTCACAAGGGTAAGCTGCAATACTAATAAAATAAGTAGGAAACTAAAAGTTGAACCAATCATTCTCGGTGACATGTAGCTGGAGATCTCTGTTACGTGTCTGGGGTGGGTTGTGTGTATAGCAGGCAGGATGAGGACAGATCACTGGTGAGGGGTGTTGAGGAACATAGCGCGTGTCAACATCGATACCCAAGATAATGTCGCACCCAAGATCATGTCGCGCAGCAAGATAATGTAGCGCAACAATTAAGGTGTGTAAATAGTTGGTAGCCGCACTATTATGTGGTGCAAATAGTGTTTGAGATATGCGACAGCCCTAATCATGAAATGGAATTCTGTCTTTTAAATAGTGTATGTTCTCAGTCCTGTTGCATTTGAATATTTTCCGTTGTGACGAGAGACCATGAGTGCTACCTTTTCTCTGACTGGGACTGTGACGTGAGCAGCCGCCGTGAGGGACTTCCTGCTTTTCCTCTGTGTGTGAACACCTCCCGCTCCTGGGCCTGCAATCATGTCCCCAACTGGATTCATTGTTCTGGGCCTGATTTGTGTGTTTTCTATGTTAATCACTCTCCTCACACCCCCAGTGTCTGAGCTGAGGAGGAAGAGGAGGAGGAGGAGGAGGAGGGGGTTAGGAGGAGGGGAGGTAGCGTCAGCCGCCAGGGTCATTTGTAACGGCTGATGAATGAGCGACTCAAATAAATAAATAAATCAAACATGTCCCAACCTGCCCCAGCCCTTTCCCCCGCCCCTCCGCAGAGGGACCGGCAGTGCCGTTTGCCGCGACAGGGCCACAATTGATTTCCTCATTGCCTCAGTTTGTCGCTTAATCTGGCGATATGCTGATAAATCTTCGCACTTTGTCAATTAATTTCCCTGAGAAATGAGGCCCAAAATGGCGTGCACATCAATACGGCGGGCGGATTCTGTGTCAAAAATTAAGCGGTAGAATTAATTGCCCTCCCAACCGCAACCCTGCTAAAACATAACTAATGAGGGAGGCAATTATAGCTGCATGCAGACTCCTCCGGGGTTATTTAAAACACAGATATTGGCGTCGGGCACCCAGACACGCATATATCAAATCAAATCAAATGTTATTTGTCAAACGCTTCGTAAACAACAGGTGTAGACTAAAAAATGAAATGCTTACTTACGGGCCCTTCCCAACAACGTAGAGCGAGAGAGAAAATGGAGAAATGAGTAATAACACATAATAAGAAAAGTATTAATAAATACACAATGAGTAACGATAACTTGGCTATATACACGGGGCACCAGTATCGGGTCGGTGTGCAGGGGTCCGAGGTAATATGTACAGTACATGTAACTAGGAATAAACTGACCAGGCAACAGGATAGATAATAAACAGTAGCAGTGTATGTGATTCAAACACACACACACACACACACACACACACACACACACACACACACACACACACACACGCAGGTGCAAATAGAGGTGGTATATTTTTATTTCAAAGTACTTTTTAGTAAGCCTTGCAATAAGTGGATTTATTTTGTTAGGGTTAGAGGAAGTACCAGAAGAGAAAGACCAAAGAATAGTATTGAACTGATGAAATGACGCAAAGTTATGTGAGAGATTTAACTGGCCACTGTGTGTGTGTGTGTGTGTGTGTGTGTGTGTGTGTGTGTGTGTGTGTGTGTGTGTGTGTGTGTGTGTGTGTGTGTGTGTGTGTGTGTGTGTGTGTGTGTGTGTGTGTGTGTGTGTGTGTGTGTGTGTGTGCGTCTGGGTGTAATCTGGGTTGCGTTTTGTGTATGAATGTGTGTTTGTCTGATCTGTGCGTCTCCGTGAGCGAGTTGTGATTGTGTGTGTGTACGGGCCCTGTGCTCAGTATCTTTAGCCTGCTGGATCCCCTGGTGTTGACAGGGCCCCGTCACTGCCCGGTCCCCCACCAACGCCATCCTCCCCTCGGCCCTCACAGGGCTCACCGCCATCGAACGGCAGATGAAAAGCACACGTAATATATCGCCGGCGTTTCCACTAAAATAATAATTGTGGCGGCTGGGCGCGGGAATCGATGGCTATGGATTTTTTCGTAGTGGGGTCTTGTAGCATGGGGCATAATGAGAGATGGAAGGGCGACGGGTGGAATACGGGGGATGATGGGAAAGAGGGGGCTGTTTTTCTGATAGGAACTGAGGAGGAGGCAGACCTAACGCTCCCCTAACACTCTGCTAACGTTCCCCTAACGTTGCCCTGAAGATTTCAATGCTGACAAGGAGAAAGAGAGGAAGAAGGGCAATTTTAAAAGCCCAAAGATTTTATCATTCCAGAATGAACAAATAGGAATCCTCTATAGCTAAGGAAAGAGCACCTGTTTAAGACTGGTGGTTTTCTCATCTTAAGTGGCACTGCGTTAGAACACTCCACACAGTCGAGTGGCTTTAAATGGGTGTAATACGAGGCTCCTCTCTCTCTGTGGATTCAATAAAAGCTGTTATACGAAGTGAAAAACACTACTTTCCCTCTGCATGAAGTTATCGCCTCGATGCATTATCAATGCACAGTGAAAGTTAAAACTTTGGGATTGAGACGAGCAGTTACGTGACAGTGATTTTGTGTGTGTGTGTGTGTGTGTGTGCTTGCGTGTGCTCTTGTGTGCATGGGTTCGCGCTAGCGTGCATGTCCTGCAAGTGTCCGTGTGTGTGTCTGCGTGTGTGCATGCATGCCTGTGTGTGTGCTACTGTACCCACATGAAAAATGTATATTTTGCGGATAATACTGCAGAATTTACTATAGTATTCTGCAGTATACGGCAACATTATATAGTAAGTACTACACATGATCGAGGGATACTACAGTGTGTAGTATAGTATTCTACAGTATATAGTTTACTACAGAACTCTATAGTAAGTACTGTAGTATTCTATAGTAAACTGTGGTATTTTTTTCATGTGGGTAACTACAGCATGTGCCTTCTGTCCTGCAGGCAGACAGGCCAGAGCTCTGCAGACTAATCAGAGGTCTTCCCTGCTGAGTGGAGCTGGTGTAATTAACAACAGGCAACAACAGACACAGCACCATACTAAGCCTCTGTCATATATCACTGTATTAACACCTGTAGGTCTAAGCTAAAAAATCAGCTGTTTTATCACATACACCAGATAGGTGTATACACCAGATAGCCGTAGTAGTACGGCGCCCCTGGAGCAAATTAGGGTTTAAGTGCCTTGCTCAAGGACACGTCGACAGATTTTTTTTTAGTTTGACGGCTCGGGTATTTGAACCAGCAAACTTTTGGTTACTGGCCCAACTCTCTAACCGCTAGGCTACCTGTCGCCTAACATAAGGAATTGTTTTACGATGGTCATAAAATGTATAATTTTGCCAGTTGATTTTTAATATTAGGATCCCTGTAGGTCTAAAATATATATATATATATATATATATATATATATATATATATATATATATATATATATATATATATATATATATACAAAAATGATTTGATAAAACATTGAATTAGGCATTTACTGTGAAAGCCCATAGAAATGAATTGAATAACACATTTATTAGTACATGGCAAAACAGGTGGTCAAAACATGTATCATAAGGAATAAGGTTTTGAAGTGTCTGTCCTATATCTGAGAGATATAAGAAAACTCAACTTTTGTTTGACCCATGTTTGGTCACATTATTAGTGGCACATTTTTACCCCCTATGCACTTTTTTGCATTTTTACAGCCCGATACTGGGTTACCTTCAGATGACTCCCCTGGAGCTTGTGTGCGTCGTAGAGCAGAACAACCAACACCTTTGAAAGGAAAGTCTCCCCTTTCCATATTCGTGACATATTAGGTTCGGTCTGGACAGTCGGTTTTGTGAGAAGACCTCTTTGAAATGAGGACGTCCGTGACAGGGAGTTCAGACAACTGCCGTAAAGCTTGTTGATGTCGCAGAGCCAAACAACCAACACCGTTTTAAACATCTGTTATACTGGGTATGGACCATCACCTGGGTCCTGTTCAGTAGAGAGGAAACATTTTGAAGTATAAAAGAGGATGTACATTCTGAACTGGACAAAATGTTTTGTTGTCTGTTGCGGAACGTTTTGTTGTCCGTTGCGAAACGTTTTGCATGTCTTGCAAATAAATACTCATACTGATGATCCAGTGTCCTGTCATGTTTGTGTTGCGATCAGTCTGCCTACACCTCTTTCTCCTCCTGCTGTGTTTGTGCTGGGAGAGGGAGGGAGAGGGAGGGAGAGGGAGGGAGGGAGAGAGAGGGAGAGGGAGAGGGAGAGACAGACGGAGAGACAGACGGAGAGACAGACAGAGAGACAGACAGAGAGACAGACAGAGAGACAGACAGAGAGACAGACAGAGAGAGAGACAGAGACCAGGCTGTTAATGACAGAGCCAGATGCAGGAAGAGAGAAGAAGCACACTGTGTAGTAAAAAACCCGCTGGAGTGATCAGCTCAGCCCCATCTGGAAGGCATCGGACAGAAATGAAGTTGTACAAAACCATCCCATTGATAATAAAGCTAATTTTTATGGCTCTGACAAGTATGTAATTATGTTCAGCGGTGCTTTTCAGATTTGATCACAGTCAATAAACCACACTGGCAATTTCCGTCCCATTTCCGTCCCATTTGACATATTTACACGGATACATTTGATTGGAGGAATTAGTTAACTGTGAGAGCCTTGATGGTTATACACTAGTGATCTGTGACTTTTCCCTCCGCTTTCATCTGTTAATGAACTGTCTGTCTGTCTGTCTGTCTGTCTGTCTGTCTGTCTGTCTGTCTGTCTGTCTGTCTGTCTGTCTGTCTGTCTGTCTGTCTGTCTGTCTGTCGATGATGTTGTCCCTACTCCTTCTTCCTCTGTTGACGCCGTAATGTTTTCTGACCCCCTCATTCCTGCCCCCTACAGGAGAGAAGTCCTTCCTGTGCGATCTCTGTGGTTTTGCGGGTGGCACGCGACACGCCCTCACCAAACATCGCCGCCAACACACAGGTGAGCCGCACGACCCTAGAGCTGCACACATCCAGCGTCTGACACACACACACACACAAACACACAGTCTGACATGTTTGCTGTCGGTGATAGACATGTGTAGCAGTATGGATGACTGAATCTGCGATTTTGTTAATTTAGGTTATCATTTCACCATGTCATTCTATCGCTTAGGAAAATTGCATTTTTCAGATATGCCGTCAATAACAAGTGCTTTTTGGAAATTGGGAAAGTGAAACAAATCCTGTTAACCGTTCGTCTGGCAGGCGCCCAAGGATCAAGCATCCCGTTATAAATATTCATTTAGATATTCATAATTTGGATTTTTTTTTTGCTGTCGCATTTTGACAGTCATTTACATTTACCCAACACTCTTACTTTTTGTCCTCTCTTGTCAAGTGTCAATTCCAATAAATACATCTCAACAATCTATTGTCGGACACACGGTCCAGACTACAGGTGTCTACAGGTGTCATCAGTGAGTGTCTCTTTTTCAGATCAGACCTGGGTTCAAATAGGATTTGAAGTCCTTTCAAATGCTTTAGAAGACTGGGTCTCAACTGGTTTTGCCTCGCGACCAAAATTGAACCAGGTTGTCTCAGTTGCGACCCAATATTCGCATCGCGGAAAAGAATCGGCATAATACAATATCTGTAAAAAAAAAAAAATTATGCTATGTTAGTAAATGTAGCAAATATATGACAAGGGAACAACATTCCCAGTTCTTTCATTGACAATAATAACAATTCTCCCATATTTTTGATGAAGAATGTTAATAAATTCACTGGTTTGAGACCACAAAATCAACCAAAAATAAAGCTGCTAATGGCTCTATGTTGAAAATACTGTGATTGAAGAAAAACGTTTGAGATTCAATTATATCAACAAAGCAAATGGTTCATTAGAAGTTCTACACACTTTCTACCTGGTTTAAGTTCAGAGTGGTGTTTTTTTTCCACATAAAAAGTTATGTATTTTTTCACTCAGACACCCTTGACCCGCTGACAATCGCTGCTTTAGGTGGCCTTGATTGAGCTTTCCCGGCACAATTGAATTACTGGAATAGTTGCAAAATTGCGACTGCTCAACAGTATTTGAAAGATTTCAACTACTTTCCTACTAGCACTGACTTTGCTAATAACTATTTTGTTTAGGGACTATGATTGTGATATGTTGTTGTCTCATCTAGCTATGTTAAGATGAATGGACTAATGTAAGTCGCTCTGGATAAGAGCATCTGCTAAATGATTCATATGTTAAATGTAAAGGCCTGTGTTAGTGAGCTTCCACTTGAGACGGACAGTGATTCTGTATTTCTCTCTGTCCGTCTTCCTGTCCGCCCGTCCTTATCTTCCCTGTCTGTCTGTCTGTCCCCAAGGAGAACGGCCCTTCAAGTGTAAGCTGTGCGGCTTCGCCTCCACCACCCAGTCCCACTTGACCCGCCACAAGCGCGTGCACACAGGGGAGAAGCCCTACCGATGCCCCTGGTGCGACTACAGGTACCGGCTCATTGGGCTCGCCAACGCATGGAAGGACAGATGGCAGGGGTTGATGGGCAGGAGGACTGTGGGTTTAATCACACACGCGCGCACGCACACATACTCTGATCTCCCATCAGACCTGTGTCATCAGTAGGCTCCAGCATCCAGCCGCTGGCAGGTCTCTGTCATTAAAACACCATCACAGACCATCAGTAATTACACAGGAAATTGTCGGTGAAATTGGAAAAACTTTTGGCAACGTTGCACTTCTCCATCTCGCAACTCTTCCTCTTCTTCATCCTCTTCCTCCCCCCTCTCAGGTGTGGTGGAAGTGCGAAAGGAATTTTCCCGGCGTCGGTTTTAGAGAAACTAAAATGACATGGACAGGCTGTTTGTTGTGGCTTGCTCTATAAGGATATGTTAGGCTGTTGGAATTGGAATTTACTGTTCAGATACTTGTCTGAAAAACAGAAGAAATACTCAAAAAAACTGAGATGTTCCAATCTAGGTTAATATCTTTAGGAACTTCAGAGGGAGAAATACCCCCCAAAAGCTCAATATTCCTAAACATTAATGGGACCACAATACCAATTGCCATTCTTTGTTCTTTACCATAGTTTAGAAACACTTTGGCTACAAGTTACTCTACCATGGTGAAGCTTGTCTTCTGCAGAAAGGCAATGGTTTAGCATGTGAGGTGTCATATTTCACTTATTTATACGCATTTTGCACTCAATTCACATCCTATTTATCCAGGAAGAGTAGTATTTGACGTTTAAAAGCACCGTGGGGAGGCAACAGAGGGAACCGGACCAACTGTTCTTCTAGCTGATTCCAAATGATCGTTACAGATTGTGGCAAATTAAACAGCAAATTAGAAGACCAATTAACATTTTTGTTTTGGCCCCCGTGGGTACGGAGGGCCGAGGGAGGGGCTGGAGAGGTTAGCAGCTCGCAACCCCTGCTGGGTTCCTAATGTGTGTAGGAGGAATAGAACACGGCCAGGCAGTCATGAGGGGCCTTACTCTGTGCTCCGCTCTTCCACCCTGAATACATTTGTAAACCTCCAATGGCTCAGTGCCTCAATTGTTCAATGACTTCACACAAATAAGGATGTGCTAGTCAAGGCACTGTCAACATTTGACCGTGAACAGGATATCTCATGATATATAGAATTTGATATACCATTATAATGCATGCGACTGATAAATTATATTATATTTCTAATTATATCGTAATACATTTACTATACTGAACAAAAATATAAACGCAAAATGCAACAATTTCAAAAATGTTACCGAGTGACAGTTCATAAAAGGAAATCAGTCATTTGAAATAAATTCATTAGGCCCTAATGTATGGATTTTACATGACTAGGCAGGGGCACAGCGATGGATGGGCCTCGGAGGGCAAAGGCCCACCGACTGGGGAGCCAGGCCCAGCCAATCAGAGTGAGTTTTTCCCCCAAAATACCTTTATTACAGACATAAATACTCCTCAGTTGTGTGAGAAAACTGCACAGTGGCCTTTTATTGTCCCCAGCACAAGGTGCACCTATGTAATAATCATGCTGTTCAATCAGCTTCTTGATATGCCACTCCTGTCAGGGCAAAGGAGAAATGCTCACTAACAGGGATGTAAAGAAATTTGTGCACAACATTTGAGAGAAATAAGCTTTTTGTGCGTATGGAAAATTTCAGAGATCTTTTATTTCCGCTCATGAAACCAACACTTTACATGTTGTGTTTATATTTTTGTTTCGTATATATTGTGTAATATCATATTGGTATAAAATAGTAGATGTGTCGCTGACATCTATGAAATCTTCAATGCAACTTCTTTACCTTATCCTCAAATTAATGTGAAATAGAACTTTTTGTGTTGTATTATTTAAAGTTCAAACAATTATGGTTGGAAGATGCAGGTAATTACTGTCAGACATTATTAATAGTCATATTTCAAAGGGATAACTGGCATATACATTCTCAAAGGCTATCTTACAATGATATATACCTATTTTTGCAGTCCAAAACCTCAGGCTATACCTCATTATGTCTATTGTTCTCAATGAATAGACACTCATTATAGCTACCAAGGCATCATGATTGGCATAATTGATATCCTCCCTTTAATACTTTATATCAACATCCTCTGTATGCATATTTTCAATCTGCCTGCCTGCGAAAATAGCTACTTTGTGCTAATTCGCGCTAACTTTTGACGACGCGGGGCCGGTGACCCTGTGAAGTGTTGGGAGAAGCGGGAGAGCAAGGCGTGGATGAGCGTTAATGATGTCTAGGCCGTCTCTCTTTGCCGTCGCAGATGCCTACCTCCATTCTTAAAACACAAAGACGCACATTTAAATCCACCGCTAACGAAAAGCCTCAATTACCAGCCTCATTACCGATGCAGTCGCCGACGAAGAAAATATGGAAATGTTTTAGAAAAAAAAAAAAAAAAGACGGAGCGAATTGCGACGATATCTCGGCAGCGGGGTTGATTCCCATGTCGCTGCTCACGGACGTGGATAAAGTTGAAAGGCGGCCGTTGGTCTAATTAATATTGGCTATCGTAGGAGGACTATGTGGGCCTTTCTCTTAGCCTGACACCTGCTGACTCCTAAATGCACATGATGCTGTTTTAATATGACAATTACGCCATTACCATATCTGAGAGATAGAAGCGCTCCCCCGGGATCCCACCCTCACACTGTTCTTTAGAACCGTTTCATATCGGACTCTGAATGGATGTATTTATTCCACTGGCCTGGAATAAGAAATCAGTTAATTTGTCTTGAATTAAAATGAAATGTTTTTTTGATTTTTTTTATATTTTTTTTAACGATTTATGATTATTCTTATTATTTTCCTGACAGTGACCGAGGACTTCTCTATCTGAAGGAAAGTTTTGAAATAACTTTTAAGTGGTCGAGGAAAATTCTGAATTGAATTTATCGGATAGGTACTTGCTGGATAGTATTTATTGCTACTGTTTGTGTGCTTTACTCACTGTAGGCCGGCCTTACACCATGATTTGTCAAGTTATTGAAAAGGTTATTTACTTTATTTGTGATGTTGATATTATTAGGCTTAGGTTGTGGAGTCTTGGTCTGTAAAAAGGAGGAGGCGCATCCTGTATGGCTTTTAGCATTAGGTGGAGGGTAGTTACATGCCTGTGTGCAATCCCTATCCACTTACCCAGGGTCTTAATGGAGCTGTTACTGTACTGAGTACAGATAGACATGTTTACAGCGAAATATATGGTAAAAAAAAAAAGAGTTGTCCCATTCCTGGAGCTCTAAGGAGAACACCTCACATTTTACCCTACCCAACGCAAATGGCTTCATGGAGGGCCATTTCACCATTCACCAGCAGGTGTTTTGATGTATTTATGTGTAAAACACAAAAGGGCCGGGTCCTCTGCATAGTTCTGAGGACATCTTTATATTATGAAGTCCTGTAAAGCAAATGGAGCGGGGGGGCAGGACTGCTAAGACCCTTGATGGAGAGAGGTGTCTCGGCAAAAAGTGAAAACAAATTCTACCCTTGCCTGGCGAGAGCCATGGTACCCGTGAGCCTTTATTGTCCCAGCCAAGGTGATAAGGGAGAAGGGATTGCATATTATACTGTCCGAGAATGTCAGCCCGAGACCAAGCACGAGTGCCTCATCCATCACGCATGATGCTGTGTGTGCGTGCGTGCGTATGAAAGTGCCGCGGCTCCTGCACTGCACGTGCTTGCGTGATGTGGTAGCCGTTGTATCTATTGGTGGGGGTTGTGCGGTGTGTGTGTGTGTGTGTGTGTGTGTGTGTGTGTGTGTGTCCCCTCAGCCCCAGTCCAGGCCTGTGTGCGTGGTGTCCCAGGGCAGGTTTAGATAGGGCCTGAGACCTGAGGCCTGAGACCTGAGACCTGCACACTTAAATCAGAGGGACTCTGTGACTCCCTGAGCTGACATCATTACAGCCAGCGCCCAGCATTAGCTTACTGCATGACTACTGCCTACAGCCCTGCATGTCTACACACACGTCAATACTACACACCTACACTGGTCCTGTATGGCTCAGCTGGTGTTAGCAACACCAAGTCGTAAGTTCAATTCCCACACGGATCATACACACAGTTCAAAATGTATTTACTGCACTGCAAGTCACTTGGGATAAAATGCTAAGTGGTATAATATACCACTTTTACACCTATTTATTTTATTTAACCTTTATTTAACTAGGTAAGTCAGTTAAGAACAAATTCTTATTTTCAATGACGGCCTAGGAACAGTGGGTTAACTGCCTTGTTCAGGGGCAGAACGACAGATTTTTACCTTGTCAGATCGTGGATTTGATCTTACAGCCTTTCGGTTACTAGTCCAACGCTCTAACCACTAGGCTACCTGCCACCCCACTGTAGCACAGCCACAGGAGCCACATGGGCATCCACAGGCAGAGGCATAGAGAGGGGTAGTATTTTCTGTTACTTTTACTTGAGCTCCGTTTTGAAAATCCTCAGCCCCCAGAATCACGTCTAGTAGCTGGCCAGTGGATACCAGATTTGGTTCAGCGTTCCGAGATTACAAACCCGGTGGACCTCATCAAAATGTTGTTTTTAACTTTCACCCTGTTGCAGGAGTTTCATACTCCTAGAGTGAAACGTCTGTAACACGCAAGAGAAACCAAGGGCTGTGTGAAAACGACAACAGTGCATCTACAGCTTGTAAATTGTAGAATTATCTATCATTGTTTACCCCCCCCCCCCTTAAACATGCTCCCTCAGCCCCACCACTAAATTGTTTGCGTTCAATCCACTTGATTCATTTTGTTAGTGTCAATAGAACAAAACCAAACCGTCAGTACAGTAAACCTTCCAAGGGGAGCATCCTCGATTGTTTGGGGATTTTCTTCTTCTCCCTTTTCCTTCCTTCCTGTCTTTTTTTTTAAACTCTTTGTTTGATCTTTTTATCTTTTAATTGAATAAACTGTTCCTCCTTTTAATCGTTGTCTGTTCATCTCCCAACAGATCCAACTGTGCGGAGAACATCCGAAAGCACATCCTGCACACGGGGAAGCACGAGGGAGTGAAGATGTACAACTGCCCCAAGTGTGACTACGGCACCAACGGCCCCATGGACTTCAGGAACCATCTGAAGGAGCATCACCCCGACATCGAGAACCCTGACCTGGCCTACCTGCATGCAGGTAGGATTACCCCTATCTACACACACCTGCGAGTGAACATACAAACAAACACACACACACACACACACACACTGATCTTCACTCTGACTCTCTCCTCTGGGTAACAGCTCCCCTGACACCTCTCTCTCTCTCTCTCTCTCTCTCTCTCTCTCTCAGGGGAGTGGTATCATGTGTGTGTGTGTGTGTAGATGGTAGGTAGAGAAAGCTGCTGTATTTGGTGATGCCTGTAAAGCCACTGACAGGAAGTGCTGGATGTAATAATCCAGTGCCCTGCCAATCACTCCTCCTCCTTCTTCCCTCCACCTCCTCCTTCTCCTCCTGTTCCTCCTCCTCCACCCTTCCGCCACCCTCCTCCTCTACCCCTTCCCCCTCCTCCCCCCTCCTCATCCTCCTCCTTCCCTCCTCTACTCCCTTCTCCTCCTCCTCCAGAGCAAATCTGTTTGTCCTCTATTGGATCTATCTTTTGTGTTGAGTGTTCTTCCTGTGTCCTTGAAGGCCCCAAATCCAATCTAGAGAGGGAATGTCCTTCTCTGGAACCCGAAAGGACACCTTTTATCCTGTTATCCCTCTGACCCGGTGCCCTCTGGATAGTAAAGCATGTGGTAGCTAGCCGCTCCAGTCCAAGGTTACGTCCCAAATGGTGCCCTGTTCCCTATTTCCTGCACTCCTTTTGACCAGGGTCCATAAAGGCTCTGTTCAAAAATAGTGCCTGGGACACAGACCAGGACAGACGTTGGCCAGGAGAGGATACCATTACTAGGGTGCGGAACATGGCCATAGAGCATGGAGAAGGAAACACTGTGGCTTTATTTCTTTAGTTTCTATGGAGACAGGATGGGTCTGTGTTTTGTCTCTGTGTACTGAATCTGCTGACTGTTCACCGGCCTCTGCCTTCCACAGAGTTATGGTTGGCAAAATACCTGCTTCTTATTCCCTTACACTCTGGCTCACCCCCCTAGACACCCTTAACCCCCACCCCCACCCTCACCCCCCCACCCTCACACACAGAAGGCTGAAAGAAGGTCTGTTTGTGTTTTAAAGTGCTCTTGCGGGGCTCTCTGAAAAAGGGAAGCAATGCTTCATCCGAGTCGACAGAACGAGACCAAAAGAAAGGAGAGAGGGAAAAAAAAGATGAAGAAGGTAGATGTTGAATTAACCTGCTTGTGATTGCTCTCTGTCAGGATGGAGCTGGAGCTGGCAGGGAGAGGCAAATCGTCTGTGAAGGCCCTTCCTGCTGTTTTCCCTTTGAAAGACACAGATCAAACACAGACTCTCTCTCTCTCTCTTTCCTCTCCTCTCTTTCTCCTCCATAGCCCAGTCATGGGCCCCTCACAGCCGCAATTGATTGACACTCGGGCGTCTGCGGCGCTCCTCTCGGTGCCGTCTCTGCCTCTTTTTTATTTTTCACCCTTTCTTTTCACCCTTTCTTTATTCAACGCCGTCGCACTTCGAATTAAAGCCCTTCTCAAGGATGAAAAGAGAGGTCCTCTGTAAACGGAGGAGGGAGAGAGGGAGGAAGAGAGGAGGGAATTAGAGCCAGCCAGAGATGACGGAGGGAAATTATGATTAGAACAAAAATATGAAAGAAACCAGGAGAATATGGTTAGGGCAATTTTTGAAATAAAATGGTAATGACAATTGTCTTCCTCGTGAGATGGACACAGAGATAGTGCGCAGGGAAGTGGCAGTGCTTCTGAGATGTGCGCTGCGACGTCACAAGGCTAGCGGTGATGGTAGAGCTACAGGAAAGGCACCATACCTTATAGTTAAACGGAGGATCTCCACTGTTGTTCTTGTTAACGTGTTAAGCTAGCTTCCTCTGGGGCCTTGTTTCACCACAGAAGGTCTAGTACAGAGTTGTTGCTGACTGGGCTGGCTAAATGTTTGTCCAAAATGGTGCACTATTCCCTATACAGTGCACTTCTTTTCACCAGAGCCTCGCGGCTCTGGTTTAAGGTAGTGCGCTAAATAGAGAATAGGTTGCCATTTCAGATGCACCCTCAGTTAGAGGGCACTGAGGGTATACAAACACCGACTCATTCCGTCCCATATACCTAGCAGTGGTGTAACATAATGCCCTTTCATACCCACACAGGTCATAAGTCATCATTAGCATTGTTAGAGGGTCTTCATCCCACTCTTTAATTGTAAAAAATCTCCCCAATTTTGGACTTCTAATTGCGCATCTTGAGGGCACGGCAATCAAATGGCTCGTAATGATGTGTCTGGATGTGGTACTTAGTGGCCGGCTCCAGCGCGTCTTCAAGGCATCGTTCCTAGTTAGTTCAGTTTCTGTTTGCCCTAATAATACAAGACCGATGACTACCGTAGAGGGTTGCAAAAAGGGCCCCTTCTTAAATGATGATCTTAATACCGTATCTAAACCGTCAGGCAAATTCATTTGTATGCTTGTTTGTTACTATGCGATATTGCCAGCAAAAAAAAACAGTTTTTCAAATGGTTTTACTTTAGTTGTGTCTTTCTTCCTTTCTTCTTGCTTTCTACCTTCCCCATATCTCTCTCTCTCTCTTGCGCTCTCGCTCCCCCTCTATCGCTATCTCTCTCGCGCTCTGTGTATTGTTCCCCCATTGCTCTCTCTTTCTGTCTCTCTCTTTCTGTTTCTCTCTCGCGCTCTCTCTCGCTCTCTGTCCCTTCAGCATCTAATGAAATATCCCACCCCTGTTGTGTGACAGCGGCGTGGGTGGGTGGGTGTGTGTGTGTGTGTGTGGGTTATGTGTTTATTCTAGGAATAAAGTGGGTCTGCTCAGTTTGGCGTGGAACTGTGTCAATTTGAAGCGTAGACAATAAACCCAACATCTCAGGACTTGGCGTAACCCTGAGAGAGAGTTTGTGACATTAACAATGGACTTGTTGCAGCGAGACGTTTGGGAAAAAAATCTACGTTTTAAGGCTCAGAAATGTATATCTTGGTCTTTCAATGTATCTTTGTCTCCGTTTGTCCCTTAGTTCATCTGTTTCCCGTCTGCCTTTCTGTCTGTAGTCGTTGGCACGAACACACCTGCGTTTACAGTGTGAAGACAATATCAGGAGCATGTTAATACAATGTGTAGTCTGAACAGATGGAAGAAAACCCAATAAACTCTGAAGACAGTGTGTCTTTTTGTCTCTCTGTCCCTTGCCGTCACGTTCACACAAACACACGGCGAGTGCAGCACACCTGCATGCAAGGGCTTGAAGCTGATTGCAGTGCCGCGTGTTAATTGGAGAATTCCCCCGTGGTGAACACCTTTTTGGTTCCCAGCTGGCTTTCTTTGGGCCTGTATTTTTTATTTTTTTTTCTTCCTTGAAACACATCCCAGTTTTTTGCAACCCAAGACGTGAGCTGTGGAAAGAGAGTCTCCCCTCCGACAGAGCACGGTAGAGACCAGTCAACTATCAGGGGACTCGCTTGTTTGTCTTTGTCTCTCCCTTC
Organism: Salmo salar; assembly: GCF_965601325.2. NCBI lineage: Eukaryota > Metazoa > Chordata > Actinopteri > Salmoniformes > Salmonidae > Salmo > Salmo salar. The sequence continues at coordinate 43,532,055 of NC_138292.1, forward strand.
TCTGCCTCTCTCTCTCTCTCTCTATTGTTTTCTCTCTCCCTCTCTCTCTCTCTCCCCCCCTCTCTCAGTCCCTCTCTGAGATGTCACGGCAGAGACGCAGAGAGTGCCGCTCAGTGTGAGTGTGCCCCAGGGGACGGCTAAGGAGGGAGTGAAAAGCCAAACGGTTTGGGAAGAGAGACGGTGCATGCAGTGGCGCGCGGCCCAGTAAACGGATGCGGGCACGGGGGCCACTCGGCTCGGGCTAGGCAAAGCCTGCGTTTCCAGCATAATGACCTGCTCCGACGAGCATGAACGGACACATTCATCACACATCAGCCGCGACAAACAGGCCTTTGTTTGTTCCACTTCGCTCCACTCTGAGAGTCACTCTCTCGTGGTATTTAGTGGCCATTCAGGGGACAGACTGACACCCAGTCTATGGGTCTATGTATGTATGTAAGAGAAACTGTGGGACTAGTGGCTCTTGGTTGGTTCTATCTCTGTTTTTCAGTGACTTCTTCTGAAATGACCCCCTTTTTTAGTATGTAGTGCACTACTTTTGACTAGAGCCCTATTTAGGGAATATAGGGAATAGTCAGTGGCTCCTGGTTCCCTCTTTTTTTCCATGTCTACTTCTGAAATTATACTATTCCTTATATAGTGCACTGTTACAACCCCCCCCCCCCCCCCCCCCGCCCGACCTTGGCTCTGAGTGATGATTGGATGATGAAAAGGTCACAGTGTGTACTATAGGGGTCAGTGGATTTCCATGGCTACTTCGGAAAATACACCATATTCCTTATATAGTCCACTATTACAAAAGCCCCTCCCCCCCTCGTGCCCCTGACTTTGGCTCTGAGTGATGATTGGATGATGAAAAGGTCACAGTGTGTACTATAGGGGTCAGAGGATGAGGTCAGAGCAGTGTGTGTTCTGCCTTTCTCTGGTGTGTGTCTGGGGATGACGGGGCCTTGTCTGAAAACACGCACGCACACACACAGACACACACACTCAAACACACACAGGCACCCTCCTCTGTGTGGTGTGAGTGACAGCTACAGGGGTGTTTCCCGAGAGGCACTTCTCTCCCGGCGCGGGATGTTGGATATGGGACCAGCCGGCTCCTATAAGACCTCCTCCATTATTCAGTCGTCCATCTCCCCTCGCTACAGACACTGCAATAGACAGTAGACAGAGCTACCTTTACCACTGGGCCTCAGTCTGCCTGCCTACCAACAGAGATGGACAGAAAAAGATGAGAGGGTGGGGGCTAATGAGAGAGAGGGAGGGAGGGAGGGACAGGGACACAGAGAGAGAGGGATTGTGGTAGAGAGGAGTATTGGTTTGCGATTGTGTCTGTCTCACACCGGTCCCCCTTTTTGACTCAGTCAACACAAGCCTTATAAAACCACCGTGTTGCTCCTCTGCCTGGGGGAATGAGTGGAGTGAAACATACTTCCTCTATCTCTCCTCAGACCATTAACCCCTGTCAGTACTGGAACCCTTGACCTTCAGCTCGAGAGAATCTACATGGGGTGTCAGGTAGCCTAGAGGTTAGATCGTTGGGGCAGTAACCGAAAGGTCACTAGTTCGAATACCCGAGGCAACAAATTGAAAAATCTGTCTGTGCCCTTGAGCAAGGGCCTTAACCGTAATTTTCCCCAGGGGCGGCGTATTGTTATTACTGACCCTGTAAAACAACACATTTCACTGCACCTATCCGATCTATGTAACGATAAAACATCTTCGTTTTTAAAAACTTTTTTACATGGGCCGCTCTCAGAAGACAAACATTCTAGAATGTTGCAGATAGAAATGTAATCAATACAGTTTACACAATCCGCCTATTCTACCGGTGAGTGCTACCCGGGATCCTTGGGGCGTCCCTACCTTAACCCTAACCTTAACCCTAACCTTAACCCTTACTTTAACCGTTTAAAATATCGACTTCTGTCAACAATTGCCATTTTTTAAAACCAGAGTCCCATGTTTCTTGTTACGGTGCCCCTGTTAGGAGCTTTCACTACGTTATTTCTGTTCTCCCAACATAATTGAATCCCCTGGCTGCTCATCACTGGGCTAATTTGACCCAATGTGCAGCACTTGGTAATCAGAGTGCTGCCTATTAGGCTATCAGACCCCAATTAAGTGTCCTCTTATTCCCACATAACGAGCGCCTCTGTATTTTCCTTTATAGTGCTCAGGCTTTGTTTGGCTAATTTGAGAGAGAAGGGAGAGAAGAGAGAGAGAGAGAGAGAGAGAGGGAGGGAGAGAGGGAGAGAGAGGGAGAGAGAGAGAGAGAGAGAGAGAGAGAGAGAGAGAGAGAGAGGGAGAGAGAGGGAGGGAGAGAGAGAGAGAGAGATTATCTCTGTCTTTCACACACGCCCACACATGCACTCTCTCTCCCTCCCTCTCCCCACTGACTGTCTCTATGGCACTGTCTTGTTCTCTCTTTCTGTCTCAGTCCTCTGTAAGTGACTAGAGCTGTGTGTGAAAGGAACCCATGGAGAACAATAGCAGAGTGTCTTGTGTGTGCGCATACATGCCTCTGTGTCTCTCTGTATGTGTGTTTGGTGTTGGTTTCGGTTCCCCGTAGCCTAATTAAAGGGTGAGGAAAGCCACTCACAGAGAGATTAAACCTAAAAGGGCAAATTAGCACTAAAAAGGGGTGTGACAAATCCACACATAGGCACAGGCCATGAAATCTCTCTTGACACCTGTGAAAAGAAGGGATGAATAAAACAAAATGTGTTTCTGGAGTCTGTGCATTTTTAATGAGAGATTTTAGTGTGGTTCGCTAGTTGGCCTATATGCCTCAGACTGTGTGTCTATCAGGGCAGACCCCAGAGTATTAGGGCTGGACTCCATAACCTGAACAGACCCCAGAGTATTAGGGCTGGACTCAATAACCTGAACAGACCCCAGAGTATTAGGGCTGGACTCCATAACCTGAACAGACCCCAGAGTATTAGGGCTGGACTCCATAACCTGAACAGACCCCAGAGTATTAGGGCTGGACTCCATAACCTGAACAGACTCCATAGTATTAGGGCTGGACTCCATAACCTGAACAGACTACAGAGTATTAGGGCTGGACTCCATAACCTGAACAGACTCCATAGTATTAGGGCTGGACTCCATAACCTGAACAGACTCCAGAGTATTAGGGCTGGACTCCATAACCTGAACAAACTCCAGAGTATTAGGGCTGGACTCCATAACCTGAACAGACTCCAGAGTATTAGGGCTGGACTCCATAACCTGAACAGACTCCAGAGTATTAGGGTTGGATAAAGAGTAGGGATAGGGTTTGGGGCAAGGTAGGTGTGTGTGTGTGTGTGTGTGTGTGTGTGTGTGTGTGTGTGTGTGTGTGTGTGTGTGTGTGTGTGTGTGTGTGTGTGTGTGTGTGTGTGTGTGTGTGTGTGTGTGTGTGTGTGTGTGTGTGTGTGTGTGTGTGTGTGTGTGTGTGTGTGTGTGTGTGTGTGTGTGTGTGTGTGTGTGTTTAAAATAAACATCCGCTAAGCATATATTTCCCTGTGGCTGAAAATTCGAACTCATGCACAGACAGACAGACAGCTATAAGCCGAAGCCATACCACTCACACAGAGATACACGTTGTATGACCTGCTTAAAACGATAGTCAGAGAGAGAGACAGAAAGGGGGAATGAGATAGGGGCATAACTAGTCCAAGGAGGCGAGCCCCAGTCACTGCTTGGTGGGACATTATGTTAAGCAGGGTGACTATTGATGTGACACTCTTCTGTCTCATCTGTGTCCACAAGGTTCAGAGAATCTATCCCTCATACATACACCCTCCTGTCTTCCACACACGCACCCTCCTATCCCCCATACACACGCACCCTCCTATCCCCCATAAACACACACCCTCCTATCCCCCATACACACACACCCTCCTATCCCCCATACACACACACACCCTCCTATCCCCCATACACACACCCCCTCCCATCCCCCATACACACACCCCCTCCTATCCCCCATACACACACCCCCTCCTATCCCCCATACACACACCCTCCTATCCCCATACACACATTATCCTATCCCCATACACACATTATCCTATCACCATACACACACCCTCCTATCCCCCATACACGCATACCCTCCTATCCCCCATACACACACACCCTCCTATCCCCCATACACACACACACCCTCCTATCCCCCATACACACACACACCCTCCAATCCCCCATACACATACACCCTCCTATCCCCCATACACACACACACCCTCCTATCACCCATACACACATTATCCTATCCTCCATACACACACCCTCCTATCCCCCATACACTACATTATCCTATCCTCATACACACCTCCTCCGATCCCCCATACACACACGCTCCTATCACCCATACACACATTATCCTATCCCCCATACACACACCCTCCTATCCCCCATACACACACATTATCCTATCCCCCACACACACACCCTCCTATCGCCCATACACACACACCCTCCTATCCCTCATACACACATTATCCTATCCCCATACACATACCCTCCTGTCCCCCATACACACACACACCCTCCTAACCCACATACACACACACCCTCCTATCCCACATACACACGCACCCTCCTATCCCCCATACACACACCCTCCTATCCCCCATACACACACCCTCCTATCCCCCATACACACACCCTCCTGTCCCCCATACACACACACACACACCCTCCTGTCCCCCATACACACACACCCTCCTATCCCACATACACACACACCCTCCTATCCCCCATACACACACCCTCCTATCCCCCATACACACACACACCCTCCTATCCCCCATACACACACACCCTCCTATCCCACATACACACACACCCTCCTATCCCCCATACACACACCCTCCTATCCCCCATACACACACACCCTCCTATCCCACATACACACACACCCTCCTATCCACCATACACACACCCTCCTATCCCACATACACACACACACACCCTCCTATCCCACATACACACACACACACCCTCCTATCCCCCATACACACACCCCCTCCTATCCCCCATACACACACCCTCCTATCACCCATACACACATTATCCTATCCCCCATACACACACCCTCCTATCCCCCATACACACGCACCCTCCTATCCCCCATACACACACCCTCCTATCCCACATACACACACACCCTTCTATCCACCATACACACACCCTCCTATCCCACATACACACACACACACACTCCTATCCCCCATACACACACCCCCTCCTATCCCCCATACACACACCCTCCTATCACCCATACACACATTATCCTATCCCCCATACACACACCCTCCTATCCCCCATACACACGCACCCTCCTATCCCCCATACACACACCCTCCTATCCCCCATACACACACACCCTTCTATCCCCCATACACACACACCCTCCTATCCAACATACACACACACCCTCCTATCCCCCATACACACACACACCCTCCTATCCCTCATACACACATTATCCTATCCCCATACACACACCCTCCTGTCCCCCATACACACACACCCTCCTATCCCACATACACACACACCCTCCTATCCCACATACACACGCACCCTCCTATCCCTCATACACACATTATCCTATCCCCATACACACACCTTCCTGTCCCCCATACACACACACCCTCCTATCCCACATACACACGCACCCTCCTATCCCCCATACACACACACCCTCCTATGCACCATACACACACCCTCCTATCCCCCATACACACGCACCCTCCTATCCCCCATACACACACCCTCCTATCCCCCATACACACACACACACCCTCCTATCCCCCATACACACACCCCCTCCTATCCCCCATACACACACCCTCCTATCCCCCATACACACACCCTCCTATCCCCCATACACACGCACCCTCCTATGCCCCATACACACACCCTCCTATCCCCCATACACACACACCCTTCTATCCCCCATACACACACACCCTCCTATCCAACATACACACACACCCTCCTATCCCCCATACACACACACACCCTCCTATCCCTCATACACACATTATCCTATCCCCATACACACACCCTCCTGTCCCCCATACACACACACACACACACACACCCTCCTATCCCACATACACACACACCCTCCTATCCCACATACACACGCACCCTCCTATCCCTCATACACACATTATCCTATCCCCATACACACACCTTCCTGTCCCCCATACACACACACCCTCCTATCCCACATACACACGCACCCTCCTATCCCCCATACACACACACCCTCCTATGCACCATACACACACCCTCCTATCCCCCATACACACGCACCCTCCTATCCCCCATACACACACCCTCCTATCCCCCATACACACACCCTCCTATCCCCCATACACACATTATCCTATCCCCCATACACATACACCCTACTATCCCCCATACACACACACCCTTCTATCCCCCATACACACACACCCTTCTATCCCCCATACACATACACCCTACTATCCCCCATACACACACACCCTTCTATCCCCCATACACACACACCCTTCTATCCCCCATACACACACACCCTTCTATCCCCCATACACACACACCCTCCTATCCCCCATACACACACCCTCCTATCCTCCATATACACATTATCCTATCCCCCATACACATACATCCTACTATCCCCCATACACACACACCCTTCTATCCCCCATACACACACACCCTCCTATCCCCCATACACACACACCCTCCTATCCCCCATACACACACACCCTCCTATCCCCCATACACACACACCCTCCTGTCCCCCATACACACATTATCCTATCCCCATACACACCCCCTCCTATCCCCCATACACACACCCTCTCCTATCCCCCATTCGCACACCCTCCTATCCCCCATAGACACACCCCTTCCTATCCCCCAGACACACATTATCCTTTCCCCATACACACACACCCTCCTGTCCCCATACACACACACCCTCCTATCCCCCATACACACACACACACCATCCTATCCCCCATACACACATACTCTCCTATCCCCCATACACACACACACCCTACTATATCCCATACACACACACCCTACTATATCCCATACACACACACCCTACTATCCCCCATTCACACATTATCCTATCCCCATACACACCCCCTCCTATCCCCCATACACACACCCTCTCCTATCCCCCATTCGCACACCCTCCTATCCCCCATACACACACCCCTTCCTATCCCCCAGACACACATTATCCTTTCCCCATACACACACACACCCTCCTGTCCCCATACACACACACAACCTCCTATCCCCCATACACACAACCTCCTATACCCCATACACACACCCTCCTATCCCCTATACACACACACCCTCCTATCCCCCATACACACACGCCCTACTATCCCCCATACACACACGCCCTACTATCCCCCATACACATACACCCTACTATCCCCCATACACACACACCCTTCTATCCCCCATACACACACACCCTTCTATCCCCCATACACACACACCCTTCTATCCCCCATACACACACACCCTTCTATCCCCCATACACACACACCCTCCTATCCCCCATACACACACCCTCCTATCCTCCATATACACATTATCCTATCCCCCATACACATACATCCTACTATCCCCCATACACACACACCCTTCTATCCCCCATACACACACACCCTCCTATCCCCCATACACACACACCCTCCTATCCCCCATACACACACACCCTCCTATCCCCCATACACACACACCCTCCTGTCCCCCATACACACATTATCCTATCCCCATACACACCCCCTCCTATCCCCCATACACACACCCTCTCCTATCCCCCATTCGCACACCCTCCTATCCCCCATAGACACACCCCTTCCTATCCCCCAGACACACATTATCCTTTCCCCATACACACACACCCTCCTGTCCCCATACACACACACCCTCCTATCCCCCATACACACACACACACCATCCTATCCCCCATACACACATACTCTCCTATCCCCCATACACACACACACCCTACTATATCCCATACACACACACCCTACTATATCCCATACACACACACCCTACTATCCCCCATTCACACATTATCCTATCCCCATACACACCCCCTCCTATCCCCCATACACACACCCTCTCCTATCCCCCATTCGCACACCCTCCTATCCCCCATACACACACCCCTTCCTATCCCCCAGACACACATTATCCTTTCCCCATACACACACACACCCTCCTGTCCCCATACACACACACAACCTCCTATCCCCCATACACACAACCTCCTATACCCCATACACACACCCTCCTATCCCCTATACACACACACCCTCCTATCCCCCATACACACACGCCCTACTATCCCCCATACACACACGCCCTACTATCCCCCATACACACACCCCCTCCTATCCCCCATACACACACCCTCCTATCCCCCATACACACACCCTCCTATCCCCATACACACATTATCCTATCCCCATACACACATTATCCTATCACCATACACACACCCTCCTATCCCCCATACACACACCCTCCTATCCCCCATACACACACCCTCCTATCCCCCATACACACACCATCCTATCCCCCATACACACATTATTTTATCCCCCATACACATACACCCTACTATCCCCCATACACACACACCCTTATATCCCCCATACACACACATACACACGCACCCTCCTATCCCCCATACACACACCCTCCTGTCCCCCATACACACACCTTCCTATCCCCCATACACACATTATCCTATCCCCCATACACACACCCTCCTATCCCCCATACACACAACCTCCTATCCCCCATACACACAACCTCCTATCCCCCATACACACACCCTCCTATCCCCCATACACACATTATCCTATCCCCATACACACAACCTCCTATACCCCATACACACATTATCCTATCCCCCATACACACACCCTCCTATCCCCTATACACACACACCCGCCTATCCCCCATACACACACACCCTCCTATCCCCCATACACACACGCCCTACTATCCCCCATACACACATTATCCTATCCCCCATACACACACCCTCCTATCCCCCATACACACATTATCCTATCCCCCATACACACACCCTCCTATCCCCCATACACACACCCTCCTATCCCCCATACACACACCCTCCTATCCCCCATACACACATTATCCTATCCCCATACACACACCCTCCTATCCCCATACACACACCCTCCTATCCCCCATACACACATTATCCTATCCCCATACACACACCCTCCTATCCCCATACACACACCCTCCTATTCCCCATACACACATTATCCTATCCCCCATACACACACCCTCCTATCCCCCATACACACACCCTCCTATCCCCCATACACACACCCTCCTATACCCCATACACACATTATCCTATCCCCATACACACACCCTTTTATCCCCATACACTATACCCTCCTATCCCCCATACACACATTATCCTTTCCCCCATACACACACCCTCCTTTCCCCCATACACACACCTTCCTATCCCCCATACACACATTATCCTATCCCCATACACACACCCTCCTATCCCTCATACACACATTATCCTGTCCCCCATACACACACCCTCCTATCCCCCATACACACATTATCCTATCCCCATACACACACCCTCTTATCCCCTACACACATACACACGCGCACACACGCGCACACACACACACACACACACACACACACACACACAGGTCAAACACCCTCCCTTCTTTGACGGTGACGAATTCCGATGTTGGCTTCCCTCCTGATAGCGATCCCCTCTCTTTCTCTGTGGCTTCAGAAATACTATCTTCGCTGAACTGGTGAATTGATAATTTTCTCCTGACACATTTTATCACAAAGGCCCAGTTTGTAAAAAGGTAATCATTTACTGTTGCTGCCTCTCCTGGACCGTACATCTAGTGTCTTCACAGGCCAGTTATCCTGTGGTTCCATGAGCTATTGTTTTTGTGTGTGGTGCGTTGTTGTTGTTTTTTTAAGGGTTGTCAGTGCCCAAGAGATTTTGGCAAAGTATAGGACTAGTTAAAAAGGCAATATATACTTGAGTTTGTGTGTGAATGTGTGTGTGTGTGTGTGTGTTTGTCTGCGTGTGTTGTTGAAGCACAGCAATGAAAATGACAGTGAATGGGGCCTAATCCCTCTGGGTAGCAGAATCCAAAACACCAAGTACCACAATCTCATCATTTCAATTATCATATTTATCATATTTATTCATTTTCCTCTAGCTCCAGCTTAATGTTCTCTCTCTCTCCCTTCCTCTCTCCCTCCTCTGTAATCAGTTTTTTCTTCTATACGTCTCTCCACTGGCGACGTGTGAACCTGGCAGTCACGCTGATTGACAGCACTCAAGTAGCCTACGGAAAAGCAGCTCATTTCTTTGTCAGGCATGGCACTGGTGTTGCAGGCCTTATCTGGAACACCAATGTGTTGCCTTTCCTCTGGGCAAAAGGGGTTGCCACTCATCCAGATTGACAGCTCTCAGATTTGGAGGCTGCAGTGCAGGGATTTCCTTTCTGTTATTCTTCTCCTTCTCTATTTCCTCCACTGTTTGCCACTCGTTCTAGTAAACACGCACGTATGTGCATGTACACACACGCACACACTCCCGTGCTCACTCGGCTTTGACCGTTTGTTTGTTTGGCTATGACCTTACCTGCCGTTTGATTGGCAGACGTATATATACACGTCTGTCCTCTCTCCAAAATGGGTCAGGTTCATTTTTTAACATGTATCTTTGTTTTGGTAATTGTTGTTTTAGTCGGGGGGGGGGGGGGGGGGGGGGAATTATGGTAGAAACTATACGGATAATTAAAGTTGTATGCCTGTGAGCTTCCGTGCGCGTGTGTGTGAGCACGTGTGTGTTTCAGCCTAGCTCTTTCTGCTGTTCAGTCTGTAACCGCCTACAGGACTAGTGAAGTATGAGTGTCTGTGTGTGTCCCTCTATGCGTGCTCGCGACCAGCTGGAATGACCTCCGAATCCTGGTGGCTTATCGCAGCGGTGTTCCACATTATTGATAGCAGCAGAGATATCGACAGGCGGGCGCCGGGAGGGCGGAGGATGGGAGTTTGATATGACATATTGGGCGTCTCAGCACAAGCCATAAATAATTGTGACACGTTTTTGTATGCATGGGAAAGTCCTTGATTCAGGCCCCCATAAAAAATAAACTTCTATTATAGAAGGTATTTGTCAAGTGGGCGCGTGATGGATGGCGCAGCGTTTATCCCGTGGCAGGACGACGGGTTATGGATGCCGGGGAGGAGTCGCCGCGGAAGCGCTGACACCAGAGTAATTACAGCCCCTCCTGCGTTCTACGCACCTGCACATGCCTCGATCCCTCTAACGCCACTATCTTAGACAATAACGACGTGGCCAAAGGCCTGAAGATAAGACTGAGATATATATATATATATATATATATATAGGGGTTGTAGTACACTGACTGTACAGGGAGCCACTGTATTGTCACCTTAGCTACATTATATAATATGCTGTATATAGCATTTAGCAGATGCTTTTATCCAAAGCGACTTGCAGTCATGCGTGCATACATTTTACATACAGGTGGCCCCAGCGGGAATCCAACCCCACGAGCCTTTGCTTTGCAAGCACTGTGTACTACTGACTGAGCCACTACGTACAAACACATGTTACAAGCCTTTATGAGTATGTACCATCAACTCTTTCATACTCTTACCTGCCCACACATACTGTATAATTAATTCTACGTCTTTTGACTCAATCATAATTGTAATTTATACTTCTTGTGTTATGTTATTGGCGTAATTTGATACATCCACAGGGTTTAACTTTGCCTAATGTCTCGGTATGTGATTGAGTGGCGGCGGTTTGACAGGGTGGGGTGGGGTGGGGGGGGGGGTTGTGTCTTCTAGAAGCAGTCTGCCAGGCGAGGCAGAGGAGAGGTGTGGGGGTGGGGGTGAGGGAGCTGTGGGTGGATGTTTGGGTGGGGGGGGGGGGCAAAGGGCACGGGGTGAAGCCAGACGCAGACCGTCAGTGGGAGTGACACCTGTTCACCGCTGCCGCACCCTCATCGGCAACAGCTGGTCCGGTCCCCCACGCTCTCTCGTTTTCTCTCCTCCTCCTCATCCCCTGCTTCCCTAGAAGACAATAGGCATGTGGGCCCAGCTGTTTCCATGTTCATGGTGGTAATGAGGACATAAACAGAGCGGAGCAAAGCGCAGCAGATTGGGTTATGTGTTTATCTTCGGTAGTTTGCATTTTTTTGTTGCAGGTGTTGTTGCTGGTATTAAACCCAAGTCCTTTATGTCAATTGTTGTTACTGCTTGGCAAAAAATTCTAGCCTGGTCAGTGGGCGATGGTTGACTTTTTGGTCTCAGACATGATTGTACAACATGGTGCACTACCTAGGCTTTCCTCCGGTAGAGTGTGCATATCTGTTTTTTTTAGGTTTTATTTATTTGCACCGAAGAAAAGAAGTGAAAGACAAAACAGTACAGATTTTTTTTAAAACGGGTAAAAATGGTGTGCAGTTGAGGTTGGAAGCCCAAAAGGGCTTATATGAAAACCACGCCACGAATATAAGTACAAAAATAAGAAATAAAATATAAATCGGTTACACAAAGCATATTCATTTTAATTGGACATGAGATACTCAGTATACAAGAAAAAGCGTGTGCGTGCGAGAGGCAGGCTACATGGAGGGGAATATTGGGTAGTTTGATTCATCAGGCTGACCCCCAGTCTCCACTTAAAGTTATTGAGGGATGGCGAGGTTTTGGCAATGTGAAGATAAGAATTCCAGAGTATGGTACCTCTGTATCTGATAGAGAAACTGACCATGGGAGGTGCGGCAGTGGGGAGGGTGAAGGTTATCACAGTGTCTTGTGTTATATAGATGGATTTCAGAAATAACCTGGAAGAGACCGTTTGAAGTGTTTTGGTAAACTGTCTGGGAGATATGAGTATTTGTAGATGAAAGTACATAGTTAATGTTCTAAATAGACAAGATATAGAGCTTCTTAAACAAAGGTGCAGCTGGAGCCAGGTAATTAGACATTTTTGCAAATGTATTTTGTATGATGAGTAATTTGTGTAGGTAGGAGGCATATTTACTGGCCCAGACTATATTACAGTAAATGAGATATGCGTAAATGAAGCTCTAGTATAGAGTTAGGTAGTAAGCCTGATGGACCAAACCACTAATCTTTCTGATGACACCAACCGATTTCATCACTTTGCTACAGACAAATTGAATATGATCTTTCCAGGATGACTTTTCATCAATTAGAGCTCCGAGGAATCTAGTGGATGTGACTTGTTCCATTTCATTCCACCAATTGAGATTCTGGCTCTTTTAAAATATATATTTTTTATTTTTTAAATATTTCTTATTCTTACTAGTGAATACAATAGTTCGATTTTTTTAAACATTTGAAGATTATTTGTTTATCTGGAATCATTCAGAAAATGTTGCCATACATGAGTTGGCTTCATTAACTTCTATGGGCTACGTGGGACAGCCAGTGAAATATCAGGGCGGCAAATTCAAAAACAACAAAATGTCATAATTCAACTTTCTCAAACATACAACTATTTTACACCATTTTAAACATACACGTCTCCTTGATGTAACCACATTGTCCAATTTCAAAAAGGCTTTACAGCGAAAGCAAAACATTAGATTATGTTAGGAAAGTACATAGACAAAAATAATCACACAGCCATTTTCCAAGCAAGGACATGTGTCAATAAAACCCAAAACACAGCTAAATGAAGCACTAACCTTTGATGGTCTTCATCAGATGACACTCCTAGGACATTATGTTACACAATACATGTATGTTTTGTTCGATAAAGTTCATATTTATATCCAAAAACAGCATTTTACATTGGCGTGTGATGTTCAGAAAATGTATTCCCACCAAAACGTCCGGTGAATGTGCACATCAATTTACAACAATACTCATCATAAACGTTGACAAAATATATAACAATTATTTAAAGAATTATAGATGGACTACTCCTTGATGAAACCGCTGTGTCAGATTTTAAAATAGCTTTACGGAGAAAGCACATTTTTCAATATTCTGAGTACATAGCTCAGCCATCACGGCGAGCTATACAGACACCCGCCAAGTTCGGGGAAACCTAAACTCAGAATTAGTATTAGAAATATTCTCTTACCTTTGCTGATCTTCATCAGAATGCACTCCCAGGACTGCTACTTCCAAGAATAAATGTTTTTTTTTTGTTGCAAATAATCCATATTTATGTCCAAATACCTCCGTTTTGTTCGTGCGTTCAGAGCACTATCCAAAGGCATAACGCGCGAGCGCGGTACCAGAGACGAAAAGTCAAAATGTTCCATTACCGTACTTAGAAGCATGTCAAACGCTGTTTAAAATCAATCTTTATGGTATTTTTTACGTAAAATTGCGATAATATTCAAACCGGACAATAGCGTATTCATTCAAGGAGAAAAAGAAGGAACGGTGCGCTCGCGTGACTGCGCATATCCAATCCCTTTGTTGCCAGGCAGTCCACTCAGAAACTGAGCTCCTATTATCTGCCCAGTGACAGGAGAATGCTCAAACCACTTTCTGAAGGCTTTAGACAGCCAATGGAAGCCTTAGGAAGTGCAACGTAACCCCACAGATACTGTAGTTTCGAAAGGGACTAGAAAGAAGAACTACAATTCTCAGATACTCCACTTCCTGGTTGACTTTTTCTCAGGTTTTTACCTGCCATATGAGTTCTGTTATACTCACAGACACCATTCAAACAGTTTTAGAATCTTCAGAGTGTTTTCTATCCAAATCTACTAATAATATGCATATTCTAGTTTCTGGGCCAGAATAGTAACCTGTTTAAATTGGGTACGTTTTTTCATCCGGCCGTGAAAATACTGCCCCCTAGCCTAGACAGGTTAATTAGTGAATCAAAATTCTTGTGTGATATAATCTAATTGGTATCATCAAGCAAAGACGATGGGAAGTACGGTAGAAGAACCAGCAGCAAGGTCATTGATATAGATTAGGAATAACAAAAGTCCAATTATCAAATGCTGTGACACACCACAGGATATCTTGGCCCTGTTAGATGCACAGGCATTTGCATAAACACATTTTTCTCTATGATAAACATAACTATATAACCAATTATATGTATAACCATGAAAACCTTAATAATGAAATTTAGAAAGTAACATTTCATGATCTACCGTTTCAAACGCTTTGGATAAATCTAAAAAGGTGCCAAGAGCGTATTCATTGTTGTTTACATTTTTACCTTTTAGTCATTTAGCAGATGCTCTTATCCAGAGCGACTTACAGTAGTGAATGCATACATTTCATTTCATGCATTTTTATTTTATTATTTTTATTTTTTTTGTACTAGCCCCCCGTGGGAATCGAACCAACAACCTTGGCGTTGCACACACCATGCTGGCGTTGCACACACCATGCTCTGCCAACTGAGCCACAGTTTATCCAAGAGTTTTTTACGAAAAAAACATATAGGTGCTTGATATCCTTACATCACTCTTGGATTTGAGTAAGAATTAATTAATTAATTAAGGTAACATTTGTTTTCCATTGGGTGATTACAACATACATTTATTATAAGTGAGAACCACTCACTGACATCGGAATTTTTTTGAATACTTTACACTCCAGCTATCTGGAGTCTGCGAACGTTCAAATGACTGCGGACGTTCAAATGACTGCGGACGTTCAAATGACTGCGGACGTTCAAATGACTGCGGACATTCAAAGGACTGCGAACGTTCAAATGACTGCGAACGTTCAAATGACTGCGAACGTTCAAAGGAAAAGGTAGAAAATAAGATTGTCTTGGAATTAGATAAACTGCTTTACAGGTTGTTAAATTGCTTAACATTATAGTAATCACAAGTGATAGACTTATTTCTGGTCAATTTCAGGAAATTTGAATCACCACGGTCATTATATTTATAATTCGCTTCATTAATATCTAATGTGTTGAAGACCATGTTATCAGGGTTGATATCCTTGGCTTCATTAATATCTAATGTGTTAAAGACCATGTTATCAGAGTTGATATCCTTGGCTTCATTAATATCTAATGTGTTAAAGACCATGTTATCAGGGTTGATATCCTTGGCTTCATTAATATCTAATGTGTTAAAGACCATGTTATCAGGGTTGATATCCTTGGCTTCATTAATATCTAATGTGTTAAAGACCATGTTATCAGGGTTGATATCCTTGGCTTCATTAATATCTAATGTGTTAAAGACCATGTTATCAGGGTTGATATCCTTGGCTTCATTAATATCTAATGTGTTAAAGACCATGTTATCAGAGTTGATATCCTTGGCTTCATTAATATCTAATGTGTTAAAGACCATGTTATCAGGATTGATATCCTTGGCTTCATTAATATCTAATGTGTTAAAGACCATGTTATCAGGGTTGATATCCTTGGCTTCATTAATATCTAATGTGTTAAAGACCATGTTATCAGGGTTGATATCCTTGGCTTCATTAATATCTAATGTGTTAAAGACCATGTTATCAGGGTTGATATCCTTGGCTTCATTAATATCTAATGTGTTAAAGACCATGTTATCAGGGTTGATATCCTTGGCTTCATTAATATCTAATGTGTTAAAGACCATGTTATCAGGGTTGATATCCTTGGCTTCATTAATATCTAATGTGTTAAAGACCATGTTATCAGGGTTGATATCCTTGGCTTCATTAATATCTAATGTGTTAAAGACCATGTTATCAGGGTTGATATCCTTGGCTTCATTAATATCTAATGTGTTAAAGACCATGTTATCAGGGTTGATATCCTTGGCTTCATTAATATCTAATGTGTTAAAGACCATGTTATCAGGGTTGATATCCTTGGCTTCATTAATATCTAATGTGTTAAAGACCATGTTATCAGGGTTGATATCCTTGGCTTCATTAATATCTAATGTGTTAAAGACCATGTTATCAGAGTTGATATCCTTGGCTTCATTAATATCTAATGTGTTAAAGACCATGTTATCAGGCATGATATCCTTGGCTTCATTAATATCTAATGTGTTGAAGATCATGTTTTCAGGATGATATCCTGCCCAGCTAAGAGCGATAGACAGTGGGAATCATCCAGAGAGTGGAACAGAAACATAGAAGTGTATGCTTCACATGTCCAGTACAACCATACATTAGTGTTAGTTTTATCAATAGGGGGGCACTTCCTATGGAATGCACATTGACACAGTCCACCTAACACCACTGAACACTTCAGAGGGTTATGACAGTTACAGCAATGTGTGTTTTTGGTGTTGAGGTTAGGTGAAACACATGAACAAAGTAGAGTAAAGATATGTGTGTGGGTGTGTGTCCGTGTGTGTCAAATCAGTGGACTATTGCGGAGTCACTTGCCATATGCCTACGAGAGGGTGGGTGAACGACCAGCTGATCATACTTCAGGTATGCGATGTTGCCTTTTTTTTGTTTGTTCTTCAATTAGCCGTGGCAGCAGTTCCTTTATTTTGAGGCATTTCATTTCGGAGAAGTCTACATCCATGAAGGTTTTGCTTCTTGTCCTCATCTTTGAGCTTGAGCAGTTTCACCACTATAGATCTGGGCCGACCATCGGGGAGGGAAAGTGCTGTTCCTACGGGCCCTCTCCATCTCCATGAGTTTAGGGTCCAGTTTGAGTTGATCTGCCAGGAGTTTCTTGGCCTTGACTTCTGTGTCAAGCCAAGTTTCAGTCTTTACGTCCTCATTTCCATCGATTTTGAAATGTTACTGCGCCTCGATTGGTTGTTGAGGTAACCTCCGTTGGAAGAGTGCTTGTCCAAGTGTTTGGAAGATTGCGAAATCCTCCGACGTGGTTTTGAATGCGGTCTGACTTGGGACATTCGCACCCTTCAATTCCTCCACCTCAGACTCCAAACTGTGTTTAAATTCTATTACATCCTTAAACGGACCATCAACCCTTTTGTTGGTACAATCCACAGAGAGTTGCAGGAGGGACTTCAAGTTATTTTCCTGCAGATCTGTTAGAGCTTTGTAGAACTCTTTTTGTTGATTGTGTAGTTCATGGAGTGTAGTGCTTGATCTGTATTCCTCGTACGCATTGAGCTTTGAGGCGTTTTTTTCTGTCTAGTATTAGCCATGCTACAGGCTTGTTGTGCGCTAACATGAGTTCGCAAACACAACCCACACCCCGCCTCCCGAAAACAAGCTCCTTCAGTGAAATGGCAAACGTGCGCACACAAGCAACACCGACTTGATCACACATGCACAGGTACGATTAAACAGAGAGAAGGCGGAGGACTTACACACTACACTGTATGGATCCTGGATGAACTTTTACTAAAGGAGCTGGAGATCACCGACTCACAAGTTAGTGCTGTGGATACAAGCAGTATGCGGGGCGGTAAGCCAAAACACCGGTCGAAGTTGCTTGGGAGAGACGATGGTAGGAGCATTCACTTACCCATGGAATGAGCAGCGTGAACGAACGAGCGAACGAACGTGTACAAACTTAACCACTCGGATACAAGGAAAGCGCACCTACGTGCAGAAATCCATCCGCGTACATACATTGTGTAAGCACACGTGCACCCGCACACAAACACACACAGACACACACACACACAGCCTGCCTCCCTCCCCCCTCCCCCTCCCCACACATACACCTCTCCATCCATAGATCCATGTTCTGAGGGTCCTTCCCCACACTAGGTAATATGCCCAGCCTCTGTCTCCATCTCTGATTGTGTCAGGGCTTACAGAGCTGAGTCTTAATCCAGGAGGAGGGTCTCTCTCTCTCTCTCTCTCTCTCTCTCTCTCTCTCTCTCTCTCTCTCTCTCTCTCTCTCTCTCTCTCTCTCTCTCTCTCTCTCTCTCTCTCTCTCTCTCTCTCTCTCTCTCTCTCTCTCTCTGTGTGTGTGTGTCTGCTAGAGATGGAGTTGAGCGAGAACCGCTTCACTCGGTCAATAGGTTTATAAGACTATCAGGGACTATTGATCGTGCAGGAGAATGGGGCCAAAGCTACCCTAATTGTTTTTTACTAGCCTGTAGGTAAAGACAACAGTCACTGGCCCACACCACTCATGAATCTTACATCTGTTTTGTTGTGAAAGCACTGGGAGTTAATAGCCTTTGATTACTGGGGAGGGGTGTGTGTGTGTTTGCTAGGAGGGGTAGGGTGTGTGTGATGCTATGTGCAGCCTCAATTGGTATCGAATGGTCATATGTGGACTGGCCTCACTAGGCCAATATTGGCACCACTGGTTCTAACAAACAGATTTGACCATCTTTCTCCTTCCCCTCCTCTTTGCCGTAGCGTAGGTCCCTCTCACTCTGGGTCACTCAGTCACTCACCAGTCCTATTTTATTCTCATCAACATCACACACACTGCGTCGGAAAGGAATCCTTCAGCTTTGCGGACATCGTTATCCAATCCAACGTAGCCTCTCTGCTTCTGTACATTCGCAGTGTTGTTAGGTCAACACATGCTGAGTGAAGTTCAAAACATCTCTCCGTCCAGCCTGTGCGTGTGTGTGTGTGTGTGTGTGTGTGTGTGTGTGTGTGTGTGTGTGTGTGTGTGTGTGTGTGTGTGTGTGTGTGTGTGTGTGTGTGTGTGTGTGTGTGTGTGTGTGTGTGTGTGTGTGTGTGTGTGTGTGTGTGTGTGTGTGTGTGTGTGTGTGTGAAGTCCTATCTGTATGTGCAGCCTCCCCAGTGTCCGTTGCGTGTGGATTTATTCCCCATGTTTGTTTATTGTGGAGAGCAGCGAGTTTGTTTGTGCCTGGCTGTCAGAGAGACCGGCCTGGTGTGATGAAAGACACTTGGACCTTCCCATCCATTTCACATTTGCTCCAATCAATTATTCAACAGGACAGCCAATTAAAAATGAGGGAGAGCGGTCAGGGCCTCGCCCCCCCCGAAGGCCGCCACTAGACAACTCTCTCCGTGAATAATTGGTGCAATTAATTTAGCATTGAGCAATACAGTCGTTCTCACTCTCTCTCTCTCACTCGGTTACTATACCGCTGAGCCACACAACACAGCAAAACACACACACGTACAGCTAGGCACCCAATCGCCATTACACACACATATCACACATACTGTGTATACATACACACACGTTTGTTTTCTTATCCTTGTGGGGACCAAACAGTTGATTCAATTGGTCTATGGCAGTCTATTACAAATCAATCTGACAGTACCTTTGACAGTATTTCAATCTGAAGGAATTATGGTTTGATATGACTGAGAGACATCAGAAAGGTGTTGGGAAGTTCAGAAGAGCATCGGGAAATGATCTTCTGTGTAGAAAAGAACATGACCATGACTGATGTTCTGTATCCCTCTGTCTGATTTAGTGGCAGGTATTGTCCACTCGTTTCTAATGAGTCCTGTGCGGCTTGTGGGTATTGTAGAGGGAAACAAGACAAATCGAGTCCCTTCAGAAAGTATGTACAACCCTTGCCTTTTTCCACATTTTGTTGCGTTACATCCTGAATTTAAATGGATTGGTGGTCACTGGCTGACACACAATATCCCATAATGTCAAAGTGGAATTGTGTTTTTTAAATATTTTTTACTTAATTAATAAAAAATGAAAAGCTGAAATGTATTCAACCCCTTTGTTATGGTAAGCCTAAATAAGTTCAGGAGTAAACATTTGCTTAACAAGTCGCATATTAAGTTGCATGGACCTACTCTGTGTGCAATAATAGTGTTTAACATGATTTTTGAATGGCTACCTCATATATTTACTCCACACACACAATTACAGTGCCTTCGGAAAGTATTCAGACCCCTTGATTTTTCCACATTTTGTTACGTTACAGCCTTATTCTAAAATAGATTAAAGAAAACAATTTCCTCATCAATCTACACACAATACCCAATAATGAAAAAGCGAAAACAGGTTTTTAGAATTTTTTGCAAATGTATTAAAAACAAAAAACATAAATACCTTATTCAGACCCTTTGCTATTAGACTCAAAATTGTGCTCAGGTGCATTCTGTTTCCATTGATCATATTTGAGATGTTTCTACAACTTGATTGAATCCTCACGGGAATTCCACTAAGTAGCCAAACATAGCTGCTGCTCATTCCGTTTGCTCGAAAATGGATAAATGGCGCCCATAGAGACATATACCAGCTCTACTGGTAGTACTGCTACTACCAGCAGTACTACACCTGCACCTGTCGACGACACAAGTTGTTCTGCTTCCACGAGCACATCCAATGCTAGCATCAGTAATTCTACATTTGTTGTTAGCCCAGCTAGCATGGACACTGACAGTTGTGAATCTGATGCAGCCGAAGAGCTACTGCCCCCTTACCCGGGAAAGCACCGAACAACAGACAGGGATGTTGGACCATCGAAGAGGCGCAAATATGATGAGAACTACATTGGTTTGGGGTTCACTTATATTGGGAGTAGTGCCTTTCCTCAGCCACAGTGTGTTATATGTGCAAAAGTACTATCTCACAACTCGATGAAACCTTCACTCTTGCGCAGACATTTAGAAACAAAACATGCCAATTTGAAAAATAAGCCGCCAGAGTTTTTTGAGCGAGGATGGGGAGTATTAAGACATGTATAAAAGCAACAGATACCATTAATAAGAAGGGGCTAGAAGTGTCTTATATGGTGAGCTACCGAGTGGCTAGGACAGGCAAGCCCCATACTATTGTGGAGGACTTAATTCTTCCTGCTGCCATGGATGTAGTTGGGAAAATGCTGGGGGAAAAGGCCAAAAAAACTATACAGACAATGCCTTCATCAAACAACACTGTTTCACGACGCATCAGTGACATGGTAGGGGATGTTTTGAAGCAATTACTGCTTTGCATACAAGTCAGTGAATTCTATGCGTTACAGCTGGATGAGTCAACAAACGTGGCGGACCTGGCACAGCTCCTGGTATGTCCGTTACGTTTATGGGGGGTCAATTAAGGAAGACATCCTCTTCTGCAAACCAGGACAACAGGAGAGGATATTTTTAAGTACTGGACAGCCTTGTGACATCAAATGGACTTTTGTGGTCAAGATGTGTTGGTATCTGTACTAATGGTACAAAAGCCATGACCGGGAGACATAGTGGAGTGGTAAACGCACGTGCAAGCAGTTGCTCCCAACGCCACTTGGGTACACAGCAGCATCCACCAAGAGGCTCTTGCTGCCAAGGGAATGCCTGACAGCTTGAAAGACGTTTTGAACACTACAGTGAAAATGGTTAACTTAAAGCTAGGCCCCTGAACTCTCGTGTATGTTCTGCACTATGCAATGATATGGGCAGCGACCATGTAACACTTTTATAACATACGGAAGTGCGCTGGTTATCAAGGGGCAAAGTATTGACAATTTTTTTATAATTGAGACGAGCTTAAAGTTTTCTTTACTGACCATAATTTTCACTTGTCTGACGGCTTGCATGATGACGAGTTTCTCACACGACTGGCCTAGCTGGGTGATGTTTTTTCTCGCCTGAATGATCTGAATCAAGGATTACAGGGACTCTGCAACTATATTCAATGTGCGGGACAAAATTGAGGCTATGATTAAGAAGTTGGAGCTCTTCTCTGTCTGCATTAACAAGGACAACACACAGGTCTTTCCATCATTGTATGATTTTGTGTGTGCAAATGAACTCAAGCTTACGGACAATGTCAAATGTGATATAGCGAAGCACCTGAGTGAGATGGGTGCGCAATTACACAGATACTTTCCCGAAACGGATGACACAAACAACTGGATTCGTTATCCTTTTCATGCCCTGCCTCCAGTCCACTTACCGATATCTGAACAAGAGAGCCTCATCGAAATTACAACAAGCGGTTTTGTGAAAATTGAATTTAATCAGAAGCCACTGCTAGATTTCTGGAATGGGCTACGCTCAGAGTATCCTGCCTTGGCAAATTGCGCTGTTAAGACACTGATGATCTTTGCAACCACGTACTTACAGTTGAAGTCGGAAGATTACATACACCTTAGCCAAATACATTTAAACTCAGTTTTTCACAATTCCTGACATTTAATCCCAGTAAAAACTTTAGGTCAGTTAGGATCAACACTTCATTTTAAGAATGTGAAATGTCAGAATAATAGTAGAGAGAATGATTTATTTCAGCTTTTATTTCTTTCATCACATTCCCAGTGGGTCAGAAGTTTACATACACTCAATTAGTATTTGGTAGCATTGCCTTTAAATTGTTTAACTTGGGTCAAACGTTTCGGGTAGCCTTCCACAAGCTTCCCACAATAAGTTGAGTGAATTTTGGCCCATTCCTCCTGACAGAGCTGGTGTAACTCAGTCAGGTTTTTAGGCCTCCTTGCTTGCAAACGCTTTTTCATTTCTGCCCACAAATGTTCTATAGGATTGAGGTCAGGGCTTATGATGGCCACTCCAATACCTTGACTTTGTTGTCCTTAAGCCATTTTGCCACAACTTGGAAGTATGCTTGGGGTCAACGTCCATTTGGAAGACCCATTTGCGACCAAGCTTTAACTTCCTGACTGATGTCTTGAGATGTTGCTTCAATATATCCACATCATTTTCCCTCCTCATGGTGCCATCTATTTTGTGAAGTGCACCAGTCCCTCCTGCAGCAAAGCACCCCATAACATGATGCTGCCACCCCCGTGCTTCATGGTTGGGATGGTGTTCTTCGGCTTGCAACCCTCCCCCTTTTTCCTCCAAACATAAGCGTGGTCATTATGGCCAAACAGTTCTATTTTTGTTTCATCAGACCAGAGGACATTTCTCCAAAAAGTACGATCTTTGTCCCCATGTGCAGTTGCAAACCGTAGGCTGTCTTTTTTATTGCGGTTTTGGGGCAGTGACTTCTTCCTTGCTGAGCTGCCTTTCAGGTTATGTCGATATAGGACTCGCTTTACTGTGGATATAGATACTTTTGTACCTGTTTCCTCCAGCATCTTCACAAGGTCCTTTGCTGTTGTTCTGGGATTGATTTGCACTTTTCGCACCAAAGTACGTTCATCTCTAGGAGACAGAACACGTCTCCTTCCTGAGCGGTATGACGGCTGCAGGGTCCCATGGTGTTTATACTTGCGTGCTATTGTTTGTACAGATGAACGTGGTACCTTCAGGCATTTGGAAATTGCTCCCAAGGATGAACCAGACTTGTGGAGGTCTACAATTTATATTCTGAGGTCTTGGCTGATTTCTTTTGATTTTCCCATGATGTCAAGCAAAGAGGCACTGAGTTTGAAGATAGGCCTTGAAACAGATCCACAGGTGCACCTCCAATTGACTCAAATGATGTCAATTAGCCTATCAGAAGCTTCTAAAGCCATTACATTATTTTCTGGAATTTTCCAAGCTGTTTAAAGGCACTGTCAACTTAGTGTATGCAAACTTCTGACCCACTGGAATTGTGATACAGTGAATTATAAGTGAAATCTGTAAACAATCGTTGGAAAAATAACTTGTGTCATGCACAAAGTAGATGTCCTAACCGACTTGCCAAACTTATAGTTTGTTAACAAGAAATTTGTGGAGCGGTTGAAAAACGAGTTTTAATGACTCTAACCTAAGTGTATGTAAACTTCTGACTTCAGCTGTATGTGAGAGTGGATTCTCGGCTCTCACTAGCATGAAAATTAAATACAGGCACAGACTGTGTGGATAATGATATCAGACTGAGACTCTCTCCAATATAACACAACATTGCAGAGTTATGTGCATCCTTTCAAGCTCACCCTTCTCATTAATCTGTGGTGAGTTATTCACAATTTTCGATGAACAAATAAGGTTTTATATGTAAGATGGTTAAATAAAGAGCAAAATGTATTGATTATATTATTATCTGTGCCCTGGTCCTATAAGAGCTCTTTGTCACTTCCCACGAGCCGGGTTGTGACAAAAACTCACACTCATTCTTATGTTTAATAAATGTATCGTATGGTGTGTGTGTGGCAGGCTTAAGGAGAGTGCGCTGACCCTGGTGCTAGAGGGGGTACGCAGCTGGAGGTTGAATGTTTGAAAGGGTACGGGACTATAAAAAGTTTGGGAACCACTGGTCTATCGCATTAGATGTTCTAATTTTGGATTTACCTTTTGCCTGAGAAATATAGATTGGTAAAGAGTTCCATTCAGCTATGGCTCTAAATAAAACTGTAGATTTAAGGCGATTTGGCCTTGGCTTAGGGTTAGGGTGTTTTAGCTGCCCTGAATTTACCTGTCTGGT
Source organism: Salmo salar (assembly GCF_965601325.2). Lineage (NCBI taxonomy): Eukaryota > Metazoa > Chordata > Actinopteri > Salmoniformes > Salmonidae > Salmo > Salmo salar. Next base: position 43,557,322 of record NC_138292.1, read on the forward strand.
TTGCTGGTTATGCGTGTTGCTAGTGTGTACTAACTGGCCTGAAAAATACTGTGGTCTTTTGAAAAATATAGCATTTCTAAAGATAATCTGAAGACTGGATAGTAGACTGGATTTGTTTTCAACGTGAAGCCGTGAGAGATTCTGATGCATTTGTATAATATTCATACAGATAGAGCAATGAAGAGGTAATCTGGCAGCCCTGTTTTGAGCAACCTTTTTTATATATTTATTTGCCGCAGATGACCATATAGCTGGACAGTACTCTGTGATGGGACCAGAGATTGAAACACCTGATTCAGAGTGCTAGATGTTAAATACTCTGAACATTTTCTAGTAATAGCAATTCCCTTACCCATCTTAATACCAATATTATCTATGTGTTCTGACCATGATAAAGCTGCGTCCAACATGATGTAGTAGTTTCCTTTGACTCCTTTGACTCTTTCCAGACGTCTGAGAACACCCCATACATCAAGCACTTATTAAAAATACGAGAGGTTGGGGTAGATATTTGGTTAGCTGTAACTCTAAGCAATTTGGCGTCAAGATTATCTGTACCAGGTGACTTGTCATCCAAAAAAGACAACAGCATCCTTTCTACCGCTTCCCTTTCTACTTGGTGAAATTCGAACATGCATTGCCTCTCCTTCGCGATACAATCTTTTATAAGAGTATATTTATTTATTTTATTTATTTATTTCACCTTTATTTAACCAGGTAGGCAAGTTGAGAACAAGTTCTCATTTACAATTGCGACCTGGCCAAGATAAAGCAAAGCAGTTCGACACATACAACAACACAGAGTTACACATGGAGTAAAACAAACATACAGTCAATAATACAGTCTATATACAATGTGAGCAAATGAGGTGAGATAAGGGATGTAAAGGCAAAAAAGGCCATGGTGGCAAGGTAAATACAATATAGCAAGTAAAACACTGGAATGGTAGATTTGTAGTGGAAGAAAGTGCAAAGTAGAAATAGAAATAGTGGGGTGCAAAGGAGCAAAATAAATAAATAAATAAATACAGTAGGGGAAGGGGTAGTTGTTTGGGCTAAATTATAGATGGGCTATGTACAGGTGCAGTGATCTGTGAGCTGCTCTGACAGCTGGTGCATAAAGCTAGTGAGGGAGATAAGTGTTTCCAGTTTCAGAGATTTTTGTAGTTCGTTCCAGTCATTGGCAGCAGAGAACTGGAAGGAGAGACGGCCAAAAAAGGATATATATGTATATGACATGGAGCCATCAGTTGGAATCATAGCATTCCTCAACTTGTCCACTTTGCCTGTAAAATATTAATTGAAGTAGTTTGCGATGTCATGTGGTTTTGTAATACATATACCCTCTGATTCAACAAAAGAGGTGGACATGTTCGAATTCTTACCCATAGTAGCGTTCAACATTCTCCACCGTTTTTTCCCCATCACCTTTCACTTCATCAATTTTGTGCTGATAGAATCCCTTCTTCTTTCCTTTGTTAAGCTTGGTCACAAGATTTCTTCATTTACAATAACTTTGCTTATCAAACAGAGTGACAGATTTATATGCTGCTTTTTTGACATCATAACGTTGAATCATGACATTTCTCAGCTCATCATCAATCGATGGGGCACCGTTTGACCTCACAGTGCATTTTCTTAAAGGGGCGTGCTTGTCAGCTATACTCATGAATAATTTCATAAATGAACTTAGTGACATTTCAGGATCATCCTTACTACACACTTCTAACCATTGCAGATTCTTAATCTCATCCACAAATGAGTCCTGATTGAACCCTCTGCAAGACCTTACATAGATTACCTAGTGAGTGCAACCAAGTTACGGTCACTGCAACCTAGTGCCACTGATACAGCTTTAGAACAATGTTCAGCCATGTTAGTAAAAATGTCATCGATACAAGTTGATGATGTGACACCAGACCTGAACAGAGCAAAGTACAGAGAGATCCTTGATGAAAACGTGCTCCAGAGTACTCAGGACCTCAGACTGGGGCGAAGGTTCACCTTCCAACAGGACAACGACCCTGAGCACACAGCCAAGACAACGCATGAATGGCTTCGGGACAAATCCGTTTTTGCTTTGTCATTATGGGGTAATGTGTGTAGATTGATGAGAATTATTTTTTTTTAAATACATTTTAGAATAAGACTGTAACCTAACAAAATGTGGAAAAAGTCAAGGGGTCTGAATACTTTCCGAAGGCATTGTATCTGTAAGGTCCCTCAGTCAAGCAGTACATTTCAAACACAGATTCAACCACATAGACCAGGGAGGTTTTCCAAAAGTAATTCACTTGTTTACCTGAATACAAAGTGTTATATTTGGGGCAAATCCAATACAACACATTACTGATTACCACTCTCCGTATTTTCAGAATGTAAAACCAAAAACACACACACAAACATTCATGCAGATTACATACATAGGCTACTCATTTGTACATTCTTTATGTGGTGCGTACTGTGCAGAACAACGGAAGTATCATTGTAAGAATCATGGTAATGTTTGTTTGTGTCAACTAATCCTGTAAGGCAGGGTTCCCCAACTGGCGGACCGCGGGTGATTTTATTTGGCCCCCCAAGTTCGTATGTATGTATGTATGTATGTAATGTATGTATGTATGTATGTATGTATGTATGTATGTATGTATGTATGTATGTATGTATGTATGTATGTATGTATGTATGTATGTATGTATGTATGTATGTATGTATGTATGTATGTATTCTTAATGTTTTGTTCACTCAGTGTATATACACTACCGTTCAAAAGTTTGGGGTCACTTAGAAATGTCCTTGTTTTTGAAAGAAAAGCAACATCACATTGATCAGAAATACAGTGTAGACATTGTTAATGTTGTAAATGACTATTGTAGCTGGAAACGGTTGATTTTTTTTTTATGGAATATCTATATAGGCGTACAGAGGCCCATTATCAGCAACCATCACTCCTGTGTTCCAATGGAACGTTGTGTTAGCTAATCCAAATTTACCATTTTAAAAGGCTAATTGATCATTAGAAAACCCTTTTGCAATTATGTTAGCACAGCTGAAAACTGTTGTTCTGATTAAAGAAGCAATAAAACTGGCCTTCTTTAGACTAGTTGAGTATCTGGAGCATCAGCATTTGTGGGTTTGATTACAGGCTCAAAATGGCCAGAAACAAAGACTTTCTAATGAAACTCGTCAGTCTATTTTTGTTCTGAGAAATGAAGGCTATTCCATGCGAGAAATTGCCAAGAAACTGAAGATCTGGTACAACGCTGTGTACTACTCCCTTCACGGAACTGTACACCTATATAGATATTCCATTAAAAAAATCTGCCGTTTTCAGCAACAATAGTCATTTACAACATTAACAATGTCTACACTGTATTTCTGATCAATTTGATGTTATTTTAAATGGACAAAAAATGTACTTTTCTTTTAAAAACAAGGACATTTCTAAGTGACCCAAACTTTTGAACGGTAGTGTTTATATACTGTGTATATACACCAGAAAATCAGCTCCAATGTATTTTAATTTTGGAAATCTGTTCCCAAGTATTCCCACGCATAGTGGGGAGATACAGTATTTGTGATCGTATACAAATGTAAGCAAAGTTTAAAATTATTATGTTTTATTCAAATATTATATCTGTTTGCGATCAATTTGCAGTCTACAAATTATTTGTAATTCTGTTCCAGCACACTGAAAATACTCTCTAGGAAAATGCCTGATCCCTGCCATAAGGGCATCCTTTGTAACATACACTCATTCTGATGCACAAATGTACACTTTCAGTTTGGTTTCAAGCCCAATAGTTTAGGCCTTCAATTATAGCCATACAAAGGTACTATGTATGATTCTGTGCATTTCTCCCTCTTACTTTCCCTCATCTTCAATTATGTCTAATTTTCTGCTACCCTCGCAAGATGGTGCCTGTGAGGAGGATAATCCACACACACACACACACACACACACACACAAACACACACACACACACACACAACACACACACACACACACACACACACACATTCACACAGGGTAATAATAAGAATGCTAGTGACAGCTAAATTCCACTACAGCTTTTATTTATTCAATCACAACAGAAGCATTATGATGGTCCCCACCTCCACCCCTCCCTTCATCCCCTCCCTTCCTCCCTCTCTTTATTGATCAATCTCACCATCCCCCCTCCCTCCCGCCACCTCTTTTCATAGCCAGATTGACAGTTGAGTAATTTCTCTGTTGGCGCTGACTGACGGATGGTAATGGGAAGACGTTTCAGCGTTGCATTACAACACAAAATAATTTCCAATTTACGGCTCATCAAAAGTACTCTCACAAAAAAAAAGAGATAGAAAGACAGAGAGAGGGAGCGAGGGTTAGGGAAGGAAAGAGAGGAAAGGGGTAGACGAGAAGAAAAAAAACAACAGCCGATTTATTGCTTCAATTACTGATATTTTACATTTAGTTTAAAGCGACATGTTTTTGTAATGTGACAGGCTTCACTGGGTTTGAAAACCTCTTCAGACCTCTCCAGTCTTGGCTCGGGAGATAATGATGGGGGAGGGGGAGAAGAGAAGAGGGGGGGAGAGTGATAGCTGTGAATCCAGAGCCTCTTCAGAGAGCTCTGTCTGCCCGTCTGTCTTGGGGTTAGGGAGATCATGCCAGAGCCTTGACGTGGAGTTTGTTTTATTTTATTGTACCTCGCCTGTCACTGGGTGGGGGGCGGGGGTATGGGTGGGGGTGGCACTTTTGAGGGCCTCTATAAAGCTATTTTACTACTCCCCTGGCTCTACCTCTCTGTGAATATGCTCTTTACCTACAGTATTTTGCCAGCTGTATCCTACTGAGACACCTACCCTGACCTAGGCAATTCCACGGTAAAATAATTATGCTTTGACTCCATTTTTTACTTTTAAATGTATGCCAAACAAAAAACGTTGATTTCAAAGTTTAACAAACCATAGAACTCGATGCGCAAAGACTAATTTTGTGGAAGAACTGTGCAGATGCAAAATTTCGTAACGCAATTACGGTAAAATCTCTATCAGGTTTTTATGCAACCACAATTTCCTAAAACCACTGTTAAATATCTGCTCCAAATTAAGATTCAAAGATGTCTGCAGAAAGAATGGGGTGTCAGCTATGACATGGCACCTTGAGTTTGAAAACATCTCTTTTGGTTGTTGAACTACAGTAAGTAAAGTGGATTTACACCCGGTAACAGAATTACAGTAAAGGAATTACATCATGGGCATAATTATGTATATGAATGTCATTCCCCTCATGTTTCACACGTTTGGACATCACAGCAGAGCACGGTAGAGTACAGTACAGCAGAGTAGAGTGAGTAGGGTAGATTAGGGTAGAGTAGATTAGGGTAGAGTATAGTTCAGTACAGTAGAGCACAGTACATTGTACAACGGGTAGGTCTAAGACAGGCAATTTATACATTTCTAAAAAAGCATGTAGACATTATCTCCCATTTATTTTAGTCTAACATTTAGTTTTCAACAGGGGAGATTTGTATGAACCTTGCTGTCTGTCTCTTCAACATGTGCAACATTGTTTTAATATTGAAATTCCATCTCCAGCTGTCCCAGAGTAATGAACGGGTCGGGACGAGCCATACAGGCAGCGTTTCTCAGCCAGTCGAAATCATGAATCAGCTGGCATCATTTTTATGGATATATACAAAGAAATGTCACTAGAAAACAGGTCACACTAAACGAAATGCAGCTTGGTTTGCAGTCTTTACAGATTCAGTTTGAAGTGATTGTGTTAGCTGCGTTGCTGGCTAGCTCCTCTGAACAACAGTGTCCTGATGAGAGAGAGAACATTTTCTATGCCAGGTATAATCACGCATCATTAGCTCATTGTTATCGATGTATCCAAATAAATGTCACTAGAAAACAGCTTAAACAAATGCAAATACAGCTACTTTGCTGTTATTTTATTCTAGCTATTAGTATGCAAGGGACAAGAACGTTGCCAGCCAGTATGGCAATGGAACATTTAGAACGAACGACTGGGTCACGTCCATTGATACAGAACAAAAATACTTAATGACTGGGTTGTGTCTCTTGCAACAGGAATGATAGAACGAACGACCAGCCGGGTTGGGTAGAAACCTTAGATTTGTGTCGGGAACTATAACTCGTGGAAGTTTTATTCACTTAATAATTCATAAACAAATGTGATATTTGTAAATCACTATAACTAATTGGTAGGTCTACCATTACTTGTCACTTCTGTGAACTTTCATTATCCTCCCCCCTCATGAAGGAGAGAAATGATAAATATACAGTGAATTCGGAAGTATTCAGACCCCTTCACTTTTTCCACATTTTGTAACTTTACAGCCTTATTCTGAAATGGATTCAATTTAAACATTTTCCTGATCAATCTACACACTATACACCATAATGACAAAGCAAAAACAGGTTTTTAGACATTTTTTGAAATTGAAATATCACATTTACATAAGTATTCAGACCCTTTACTCAGTACTTTGTTGAAGCACCTTTGGCAGTGATTACAGCCTGGAGTCTTCTTGGGTATAACACTACAAGCTTGGCACACCTGTATATGGGGAGTTTCTCCCATTCTTCTCTGCAGATCCTCTCAAGCTCTGTCAGGTTGGATGGGGAGCGTTGCTGCACAGCTATTTTCAGGACTGTCCAGAGATGTATGATCAGGTTGAAGTCTGGGCTCTGGCTGGGTCATTCAAGGACATTCAGAGACTTGTCACGAAGCCAGTCCTGTGTTGTCTTGGCTGTGTGCTCAAGGTTGTTGTGTTGTTGGAAGGTGACCTTCGCGCTCTGGAGCAGGTTTTCATCAAGGATCTCTCTGTACTTTGCTTTGTTCATCTTTCCCTCGATCCTGACTAGTCTCCCTGTCCCTGCCACTGAAAAACATCCCCACAGCATGATGCTGCCACCACCATGCTTCACCTTAGGGATGGTGCCAGGTTTCCTCCAGACGTGATGCTTGGCATTCAGGCCAAAGAGTTCAATCTTAGTTTCATCAGACCAGAGAATCCTGTTTTTCATGGTCTGACAGTCTTTTCGGTGACTTTTGGCAAACTCCAAGAGGGCTATCATGTGCCTTTTACTGAGGGGTTGCTTCCGTCTGGCCACTCTACCATAAAGGCCTGATTGGTGTTGCAGAGATGGTTGTCCTTCTGGAAGGTCCTTCTGGGAGGTTCTCCCATTTCCACAGAGGAACTCTGGAGCTCTATCAGTCACCATCGGGTTCTCCCTAACCAAGGCCTTCTCCCCCGATTGCTCAGGTTGGCCGGATGGCCAGGTCTAGGAAGAGTCTTGGTGGTTCCAAACTTCTTCCATTTAAGAATGATGGATGCCACTGTGTTCTTGGGGACCTTCAATGCTGCAAAAATATTTTGGTACCCTTCCCCAGATCTGTGCCTCGACACAATCCTGTCTCGGTGTGCTACGGACAATTCCTTCGACCTCATGGCTTGGTTTTTGCGCTGACATGCACTGCCAACCTTATATAGACAGGTGTGTGCCTTTCCAAATCATGTCCAATCAATTGAATTTACCACAGGTGGACTCCAATCAAGTTGTAGAAACATCTCAAGGGTGATAAATGGAAACAGCATGCACCTGAGCTCAATTTCGAGTCTCATAGCAAAGGGTCTGAATACTTATTTAAATAAGGTATTTCTGTTTTTTTATTTGCCAACATTTCTAAAAACCTGTTTTCGCATTATGTGTAGATTGACGAGGATAATGTTTTATCTAATACATTTTAGAATAAGGCTGTAGCGTAACAAAATGTGGAAAACGTCAAGGGGTCTGAATACTTTACCGAATGCACTGTATTGATATTAGCTGGCATGGGTCTTTACGTCAACATTATTGTGTCTGATGTACTGTATTTCTGATACCTTTTAAGACTTTTCTGGTCAATGTTCTCTAAGACTCATTTTCCATCTGTTTATCCAGACATCAAAGCATAATGCCTCATTTTTAAGATGGAAAGATATTGAAAAATGTATCTATGCCTTCATTTCCCAACAAATGTAGACTCTTAGATTTCATTTCACACCCAGTTTGACATGCTCCTATGAACTTCACATGTTGGTGCTCATGGGTCCTTTTACATGGAAATGCCCACCTCTAAATCCTGACCTCTGATCAGACACTTTACCTGCAATTCTATCTGAAACTCCCTCCCTCCCTCACTGTCTCAGCAGTGCTGCCCAGATACCATGGAAGGACAAGTTGGGGAACCATCCACACCCTCCTCACCCACCTGCAGCCTCATGAAATCCTCATTACAGACACGCAGACCAAAACGAGTCATTACCGTTATGTCGGTCAGCACCGTAACGGACTAATTCACTTAGTGCCATATTCTCTGCATCCACTTCAGACCTTATCCTAGACAGTATGAGTACAACCGTACCGTCTCCTTTCCCCTCTCCGTGCCCTCCCGTCCCCCAGCTGTTCAAAGTGTCACCGGAGAGATTGATAAGTTCATCCTGTAAGCACTTTGTTTGGAGAGCCTCCCAGAGTGAGAGAAAAACACCACCTGCTTGGCGAAGGAGCGGGGGGAGTTAGTCTAGCAGGTCTGTGTGTGTCAGGCTGGGTGGGCGGCGTTGAGGGAAGGTTGGGGGGAGACGGTAGGCGTTCTCCCGGGTGGGCCGCCACAACGCACCGTGGGCCCTTGACATCTGAGAGCGAGCACTGCCCCGTGCCGTGTTGGCCCCCAGTGTAGCGCCGTCAAGCAGGCCGTCGCAGATACCTCTGCATGCCCCCCCCCCCCCCCCCTCCCCCACCACGCACACACACACACTCACGCACACATCTGACGGCGGGAACAGCTGTTCTGTTAAACATGCTGTATGGCACCATATGCTTCATCTACCAGATATGGCTTCATATCATATCAGCTCCAACAACATGGAAGGTCGGAGTCAGCCCAGTGACAGTCACCCACATGGAGGATCGGAGTCAGCCCAGTGACAGTCACCCACATGGAGGATCGGAGTCAGCCCAGTGACAGTCACCCACATGGAGGATCGGAGTCAGCCCAGTGACAGTCACCCACATGGAGGATCGGAGTCAGCCCAGTGACAGTCACCCACATGGAGGATCGGTGTCAGCCCAGTGACAGTCACCCACATGGAGGATCGGAGTCAGTCCAGTGACAGTCACCCACATGGAGGATCGGAGTCAGCCCAGTGACAGTCACCCACATGGAGGATCGGAGTCAGCCCAGTGACAGTCACCCACATGGAGGATCGGTGTCAGCCCAGTGACAGTCACCCACATGCAGTTACACTATACATGCCATTTAGCCAAACACTCACATAACAAGATATAGCCAATATGAAGAATGATAAATATATTTTTCTTTAAAAAGCATAACGTTTTTTTATGCACGCTTGTACGAACGCGTCTAGTTTTTTGGTTCAGGACCGTGACACTTTATCCGTCCTCGCCATTAGAATCCCCGAATCCAAACTTACGGTATTCAATCATTTTGATTAAAAGCCAAGATCTCGAACAGTACTGTTGGGAGTGGAGAGGCCTAAGCAGCCCGCCACGTTTGAGAATTCATATATTTTCATAAACTTTTAACAATGTCAATGAGACACGTCTTCAATCTTTGGTCCACGCGATAGCGGGGCATTCAATCTTTCTTTAGCTTTTCGACAGAAAATTTGAATACGAGCACAGTGTTATTAATGTGATGGTTGTTACGGGGGGGGGGCTTCAGGGGGGGATTCGCAGAGGGGGTTTTATTAGTTTTGGAGACACTTGAAGCTGAGGAATAAGAGGGAACGGGAGGAAGCAGGGAGGGCGAACACAGAAAGCAACGCTCGGCTAGGTCAAACACCAGGGCTTGTTTGGACCTAGCGCGTACAGTATGTTAAGATTCTAATTCGGCACGCCCAATTCACAACACTAACAAACCAAGAGGCTTCATTCCTACAATTTCCTACCAGCTACAGTTTTCAATGTTAGACAGGTTAAGATTGTGGCTTCTATATTTGTTTTGTTTAGATTTTTGGGGGTCCTATACACAATCTTCCTTGTGTCTCCGTATTATGGTCAAAATGTTCCTCAGCTTTTGCTCTACTGTAAATGTATCTGTTTAAGACAGGCACATTTGAGGCATACCTTCCTAAACTGAGGTTCAATCTTACATGGACAGTGTGTGCTTGACGTCAGTGTATTTGTTTATTGGTGTTAACTCTGACTAATTACACTATTAAAACCTGAAAGCAAAGTAGAAGAAGCCCAGTTTTGCACAAGAAAAAATGGCATCAATTTTTTCAGAAAAATACCCATAATGTATGAAGTGAAGTATAGATAGTGACTTATATGGATGATATTTGGAGTGATATACTACATTTGGAACACTGATAAATACCATGACTATGAAATACAATACAAAGTTCCCTGATTGACCTTGTCCTTGATGTTACGAAGACACTACCTTGGCTAACATCAAATAATTTGCCAATAGTACAATCGATCAATTTGTACATCTAAATTGAACACGTTACACAATCCATAACAATTGGGCAAGGTATAGATGTGGGACCATATTCTCTATACAGCGCGCTACTTTTGACCAGAGCCTTATGGACCATGCCATGAAGGTAATCTGGTGCCATTTGGGATGTATCCCTTTGACACATCTTTGGTGTCATCGGAGGAGCCATAGAGGCGCCTGGGTAATAGACAGGAATTATTACGTGTCTGGTTACATGTATCTCTGGTGGCCATTTTATCTCCATCCTCTATGCCATTGTAGATATCCACCTGTCAATAGTCATACCCAGGTCAAACACGATGCTGACATTATTATTGTGTATGCGTGTGTGTGTGTGTGTGCATACCAGTGTCTATGTTTGTTGGTCTCCTTCAGGGCAATTTCTCTCTCTCAGCCCTGTCCCCTTTCCCCTCCCTGTATCAGTGCTGTCATCAGGATGGATTGAGCCAGTCCCCCCCCCCCCCCCCCCCCCCCCCCCCAGTGCAAACCAAACCACCGCGGACAGACAGAGTGGGCTAGTAACCCACTGGATAACAAGTAGACGCCCTCGTCCCTTTTGGGGATGTGAGGGGCTGTAGAGTTAGAGATATTGGCCTGGGTGCGTTGAGGTGTCTGATAGGGAGAGAGGAGAGATGGGAGGGGAGAGGGGCCGGAGTTCCAGAGAGGTTCCTGTGGTCGTTTGTAACGGGTACACTCTCTCATAGCACCTGCCCAAACCAGGCTCCCCTGTAATGACTCAGACTGATGGTGTTAATAAGACTGGCTGCCCCCCTTGGCTAGTAGTGGAACACCCCAGTAAAGGTAGAGCCCCACAAGATGCAATGCCCCCCCCCCCACACACACACACACACACACACACACACACACACACACACACACACACACACACACACACACACACACACACACACACACACACACACGGACTCAAGCAGGCACACACACACTCATAGGCATGCATACACACACACACACACACACACAAACACGGACGGTCGGTCGGGCGAACACACACACATCTCTAGCAAGCCTACCTTTCAGACGAGGGGGCGGGGGAAGAGAGAAACGGTCCTTTCCTATCTTTAGAAGAGATACAGGAATAATAATGGAAATGAAATGTGTTACGGTGAAAGTCTTTCTGCTGGAAGGAAGGAAAACCAGGAATTATTATGTCTTCATGCATGTACAGATAATCTGTTCCTTTTTTTATTTGATAGATAAACATCAGTAATTGTTGGTTGACTCGTTTGCACCCCGTATGGAAACGTATAGCCGTTTTCATTTTACCAACTGTTCATTTGATGTTCTCTCAGCTTTCTAATGCTTCTGTTTTTCCGACGTTTAATCTTTTCTTTCGGGGTACTGATCACCTCTGAGGGTTGTGTGACTAAACACTGCTACTGTATGACCAACACGAGGCGGATAGTAGTTTTTGTTTGCCTCTCTCTCTCACACTCTCTCTCTCACACTTTCTCTCTCTCTCTCTCCTCTCTCTTTCCCGAACCGGAAAGAATTGGTGGAGTCGCAGTATTTATTCCTGTACTGTCAGCACAGTCTCCAATCTCTCTTTCTCTCGCTCTCTTTCTCCAGCTCTCCCACCTTTAAATCACTCTCATCTCTCTCTCCTCCCTCACCCCGTCTCTCCCTGTCTCTTACCTCTCTCTCCCTCTGTCTAACTCTCTTTCCCTACCTCTCTCTCTTTCTCTCCCTCTCTCTCTCTATCCGTCCCGGCCCGAGGTAAACATATTTTGCAGAAAAGCTGACGGAGAGCTTGTTTTAACAAGGTCAGCAAGTCAAAGCCTGCACTCGTCACGCCAGCCTGGCTGTGTGGTGGGCAGTCTGTGTCTAGCCGCAGACGACACTGTGGCATCTCCACGGAAGATTTATCCTCTACACCTTCAATAATTCAATAATGCCTCCTCTCCTTCTCCCCTACTCCTTTTCCTCTCCTCTTCTACTCTCCTCTCATCTTCTGCACTACTCCTCTTCCTCTCCTACTCGTCTCCTCACATCTCATCTCCTACTCTCCGCTTCTCCTCTTCCTCTCTGGCTGTGAGTGTTGGTAGAGAGCAGGCCTAAATGCCACCAGGCCTCAGACTGACCCGCTATTTCTCCTTGTTCTTAGTAAAGGCATGATGGACTGGCGCTGAGGACTGCAGGTTTTACGGGAGAACACGTAGTCCGTCATCCAACACTAGCCTGTGTGTGTGTGTGTGTGTGTGTGTGTGTGTGTGTGTGTGTGTGTGTGTGTGTGTGTGTGTGTGTGTGTGTGTGTGTCTGTGTGTGTCTGTGCTGTGGTTGACCTGAGTGATGGGTGGTGACCCCCTGCCTGGCGCCTGCACTCCTCTCTCCCACCTTATAGACTTAATAGGAGCTTTCATAGCCGTGTCATGTGGCTTGTGTTATTTACCGTCGCCGCCGTGTGTCTGTACTGTACCCCGGGTTACACATTCATAGTGAGCGAGCGGCGTTCACTTAGTAATTGTACGTGTAAGAAGTCACATGAGGTAGGGTTGCACTCATTGTCCGTTGATATGATCATCGGAGTGTTAAAAGCTCAAGGTTTGTATTTGTGGGAGCCATTTGACTAGGTTAGCCACTACTGTGTTCGTTAGCCACCAAACGGAATAGAATGGGCTGAAACAGCGATGGGACTACCTGAGCCTTTCTTTGTCCAAAGTTTTGAAACAGTGTTCCCTAATGAATACGACCCGGGCTTTTTGATGTGACGTGTAACAAATGAAGGAACCGGTTTTGCATCTGTTCCGTCAAAGTTTTACTGCCGGTCACTAAGGTGAAGGCTGAAATGTGAGGGTTATCGCTGTCAGTATTAATCGATTGGATTTGATTGAGTGCGATTTTGAACGTCCCTCATTTCTCTGAGTTGATGGGTTGTTTCCTTCCCTGTGGTAAACATTGTAATCAGTGTGGATCTCCCACTCGGTCTCTGCCATGCTAGGACCCAGGTTAAGTGCAGTTGCAGGCTATTATACATCATTAGGGTAAGTAAGACTCGGCCGCGGGGAGAAGAGAAATGGAGGGCTCGGATGGTTCATTCCTCATCGGCTGCATGGAGCTGAGGGAGGGACGGAGAGGCAGGAATAAGGCCTGATATCATGCACAATCGGACGCTCACACGCAAGCAAATACGTGTACGCATGCACACACACACAGCCACATAGTCACAAATCACTGTGCCAAAAAGACACTTTATAGGGGTTAAAATACCCTGATCACTCCCACACCAGCCAGCCAGTCGACAACACTACCCTACACTCTACGTGGGAAGACCAGAGTTGAAACTGGGACTTCTGGGATTTCTCTGTCTTTCTGTGTCTTTTTAGAATTAGTCCCATATCAGAGCAGCAACCTCCAGTTGGGCTTGTAAAGTGTGGACTAGATTTGGGGGCCAATGGAACCTTCTCTCGTCTTGCAGAGGAGAAAGCAAAGTGAGAAGTGCTAGATAAAGGAGAGCAGGAGAAATAGTCATTGTTCTCATTACGGAGGAACAAATATAAATCAGTTTAGCTCAAACAGAGGAGAGAGCGGTGTTGAAAGACACTGTAGTTACTGCAACGAAGGCCACTTCCTCCCTCCGCCCGGAATTAAAACCCCAGGCCGGACGGCGCAGTGGAACCGATCACATTTGAATGCTAATTTCGAGAAAGGACAGTTGGATGAATAGATATGCTCTTCTCTCTGAAGAAAGGAATTGGCCGCATTAGAGATTGGAGTTTTAAATGCAATTTAAAGAAGAAAAAAACACAAAAAAAGAGGAGATACTTCCCCAATGTTTTTAAATTAAAGCCAGAAAGGGCATTACCAGGAGAGCATATTTTTCTACAGGCAATTTCAAGGTCAATGCACCCTGAACATCCTCCCTGAAAGTTCCCCTATGTATGTTCTGGAATTGTGTTCTTGTATTCAACTTCTTTAATTGGCTCTGTAGTGGCTGCGCAGACACGCACGCACGCACGTGCTTGTTCGTGCGCACACACATACATTTAATGTACACACACACACACACACACACACACACATAGAGATCCACTAGCAGGGGAGAGAAGAGCTGGTCTGGTTTGTCTCTCTGGGCTGGTTGACAGCTGTGTGTGAAGTCCTCTGAATCTACCCACACTGTCATCTGTTCACATGAGATCTACACACACACACACACACACACACACACACACACACACACACACACACACACACACACACACACGCGCACGCACACGCACACAGGCAAATACATGTTATTGACTGGAGTCCATATCCAAAACCTGCAGTACCTTGAAAGGACAGAGATTGAAATTCAGGTGGCAGCAAACTGCAAAAGCGACAAAGAGTGAAGAGGAGAGAGGGAGAAGAAGACGAGCTGCGGAAGAGGCAGAGAGGACAGGGCGAAGAGGAGCGATTTTGCGCGCGAGAAAGAAAGAGTGAGAACGAAGGAGAAAGAGAGAGAGAGAGAGCTGGTTTACATAACACCGGAGATCGTCTTCGGCATGCGTCAGCCGCCGAGAGGCATCAATCACTCCATCTGTGTAAAATCACAAGCTGACTCCGATATTGCTAAATATTTATACTGTCAGATACACACAGGCAGTGCAGCTGAATGAGGGGCATTAATTAGGCCTGTCAGCCTGCAGATGGAGATTAGAGGGAAACCTCCCACCATGGTCGACTCGCACCGTCTCCCTAGCTCTATATTTAGCCCCTTCACCATGATAAATATCTCCGTAATGCCTCTGTTAGGTAAATACTGGGTAAATACGACCAGGGATGATCTGGAGGTAACGTAAACAGAACGTTGTGTAGTCGAGAGGTGACAACAGGGATGTAACGCAGTAGGTTTGGGTTTGGTCAGGCCTGTTGCCTCGACTTTGCTAGGCCTTGCGCTACCAAATGTTTCTGTCTTTCGGTCTCTGTCTGTGTTTCTCTCTTTCTCTCTGTCTTTCTCTTTATTTATTTCTCTCTCTTTCTTTCGCTCCTCTCTTTCTCTTCGTCTATCTTCTTCGGGTTTAGACGTGAAGCAAGCGGCTCATATTTTTTGATTACTCACAGAGGGCGGAATATTTCATCTGTCTGACTATCTGACTTTCAGATTATAGTAGCCCCCACACTCACCCCCTCTCTCTCTCTCGCTCTCTCGCTCTCTCTGAAGCAACACAGCAAAGCAACAAAGAAATAGAACACTTTCCCGCTTAATTACAGTGGAAACCTCCATGTTGATTCGTCGACAAAAAATCTGCTTCAAATTCATAATGAATCGTTGAGTCGTGGGGGAGTGTGAGGGATAGAGAGGGGACAGGGATGGAGGGAGGAATGGCGAGAGGTCAGAGAAAGGGAAACGCATGTAATTATCTTCAGAACGTAGCCATCACCAGTAAATCTATGGAGCCGTCTGACATGGCTAATTAAGGAAGCAATCAAAGGTCCACCTCCCGAGAGTTGGATAGTGCGAGGTAGAGAGGTGTAATGGGGAGAGTGAGAGAAGGGCAGGAAGGAGAGTGGAGGAGTGACTGAGGCAGTCTGTTCTGTTGTGCTCTTTGTGATGATTCCGTGTGTCAGTCCTCTGAGCGGAGGCTCATGCAGGCCTAACTAACCCCAGCTCCTTTATCGAGCTTCGATCTGACGCTCACTAGCACACATATTGTAAATCAGTGTGCTATGCCCCATTGGAAGGGTGTGTGTGTGCGTGAGTGTGTGTATGTTCGTGTACAGTTGAAGTCGGAAGTTTACATACACTTATGTTGGAGTCATTAAAACTCGTTTTTCAACCACTCCACAAATGTCTTGTTAACAGACTATAGTTTTGGCAAGTTGGTTAGGACATCTACATTGTGCATGACACAAGTAATTTTTCCAACAATTGTTTACAGACAGATTATTTCACTTATAATTCAGTGTATCACAATTCCAGTGGGTCAGAAGTTTACATACACTAAGTTGACTGTGCCTTTAAACAGATTGGAAAATTCCAGAAAATGATGTCATGGCTTTAGAAGCTTCTGATAGGCTAATTGACATCATTTGAGTCAATTGGAGGTGTACATGTGGATGTATTTCAAGGCCTACCTTCAAACACAGTGCCTCTTTTGACATCATGGGAAAATCAAAAGAAATCAGCCAAGACCTCAGAAAAAGAATTGTAGACCTCCACAAGTCTGGTTCATCCTTGGGAGCAATCAAACGCCTGAAGGTACCACGTTCATCTGTACAAACAATAGTACACAAGTATAAACACCATGGGACCACGCAGCCGTCATACCGCTCAGGAAGGAGACGCATTCTGTCTCCTAGAGATGAACGTACTTTGGTGCGAAAAGTGCAAATCAATCCCAGAACAACACAAGGACCTTGTGAAGATGCTGGAGGAAACAGGTACAAAAGTATCTATATCCGCAGTAAAACGAGTCCTATATCGACATACCTGAAAGGCCGCTCAGCAAGGAAGAAGCTACCCGAAACGTTTGACCCAAGTTAAACAATTTAAAGGCAATGCTACTTATACTAATTGAGTGTATGTAAACTTCTGACCAAATGGGAATGTGATGAAAGAAATAAAAGCTGAAATAAATTCCTGTATCTTTGTAGTGACTAAGTGTATTACTACACTATCCAAGGTGTTATTAATAACTTTACCATGCTCAAAGGGATATTCGATGTCTGCTTTTAAAATGGTTACCCATCTACCAATAGGTGCTCTTCTTTGCAATGCATCGGAAAAGCTCCCTGGTCTTTGTGGTTGAATCTGGGTTTGAAATTAATGTAGGAGAATATAACACATTAGATCTGGTAAAAGAGCCTGAGATAGCAATGGGGTCAAACTGTAGAGCCCAGTTCCTACATTTTAATATAAAAATTGATTTTATCAAACAAAACTATGCTACATTTTATCTCTGGGACCCTCAGGATGACAAATCAGAGCAAGATTACTGAATGTAACTTCATTATTTACCTTCAGAGGTGAATGTATCAAACCAGTTACCGTGGTAAGTGTTTTGTTGTTGTGCACTATCCTCAAACCATAGCCTGGTATTTTTTCTATAATAGCTACTGTAAATTGGACACTGCAGTTAGATTAACAAGAATGTAAGCTTTCTGCCCATATAAGACATGTCTATGTCCCTGGAAAGTTGGCTGATGTTTACAATGTTTTCTAGTCACATTATTGCATATTGAGCAACAACCGTCCCGGTTTGGGGACACCGATCCTGTAGAGGTTTTAAACACTGTTATTGCACACAGTCATGCAACTTAATATGTGACATTATTACTCCTGAACTTATTTAGGCTTGCCATAACAAAGGGTTTGGATACTTATTTACTCAAGACATTTCAGCTTTTCATTTTTAATTAATTTGTACAACAAAAAAAATCTAAAAACATATGAAATTATGGAGTATTGTGTGCAGGACAGTGACACAAAATCCGAATTTTATCAATTTGAAATTCAGGATGTAACACAACAAAATGTGAAAGAAATTAATGGGGTGTGAATACTTTCTGAAGGCACTGTAAATGGCATGTTATAGTCACCAAATACTTTTGGTTTTTGCTACTGGCTATTTTCCTATTATTCTGACATTTCACATTCTTAAAATAAAGTGGTGATCCTAACTGACCTAAGACAGGACATTTTTACTAGGATTAAATGTCAGGAATTGTGAAAAACTGAGTTTAAATGTATTTGGCTAAGGTGTATGTAAACTTCCGACTTCAACTGTATGTGTGCTTTCTCAGCGGTGCTCTGTAATAGAAACCATGATGACTTATGGGGTACATGTATAATGTAACGGCAACTCAGCTAGAAAGCAGCTTGGACCTTGGTTGTAATTCACCCAATAGTCAGTGCTCTGAGAAATATGTGTGTCTCTGTGTGTCTGGGATTCCTCTGGCTGACTCGTCCAGTCCTCGCCTAATTCCTGGGTGGTCAGATACGGAAGGTGAATGAGACAAAGGGTCGTACGCTTCCCCACAAAAAAAACTCACCTTTATGAAGGGTTAACCCCTCCCCTCCACCCTCCCTCCACATTCTCCCCACCCTCCGTAACCTGGTGGCAGAGGCGTGGGTGACCAGGGGGTCAGCCAGTCTTGGCCAGGGGAAAGTCAGCAGAAAAGGAGCTGAGTGCAGGGAGGAGAGAGGAGGACAGTGACCTGGCTGTATGCACTGTGAGTGACCAACACGGAACCAAAACCTGGTTGTATGCCTTCTTCCTTTAACTGGCAGCCCTATGCCCTATTTATACTGTACATCCTTAAAGGCCCACTCTGTGATTTTTATGATTATTTTTGATTATTTAAATGAATGATTGAAACCCATTGATTCTTGAAGAATGTAACATATGTGCCTCTCTTGAGCTACATGTTGACTATACGGTTGACCTAGAAAGATCAGCGCGCCCATGTATGGCTGTTTGTCCTTGAGGTGTGTACTGTGCTGTGTGTCTCCATCCTTCTCTCTCCTCCTTATCCTTCTCTCATCTTTCTCTCCTCCTCATCCCCCTAGTGTCAATCTCGCCCTGGTGTAATTGCTTGTTTTTTGGTCACCAGGCCAGTCCCCCTTCTCTCTCCCCTGGCGTTGATTCATAGAGCTTGTAAAGGTGACAGTGGTCCCTCTCAGTCCCTTTCAGCTCGAACAAAGCAGGTGACAAAAACACATCCCTAGACGGGCTGTGGGGGTCTTCCTTCTTCTAACCCTTCCCCATGTCCCCCTCCCCCCTCTAGTCCCCCAGCCCAGCCCCCACAGCCCATCCATGGTGACCTGGATACATGCTCTCTCTGACACTTGAACTACTTAGCTGTGTCACCTTCAAAAGCCCCGACAGCGCCACCGACACCCATCCTGATTGTGCGTCAGCTGTAAAACGGCCTCACAAATCAAATACCCACAGGTTCATATCTCGGATTTTACGGAATCGGCGCGTAAAAGGATTGTAAAGGATTCTGTTTGAAAGCAATTGATCTTGAAGCCCATGTGTTTGTCACAGTGTTGTCATTGTGCCATCATGTTTGATTCAGTATAATTGACTGGGCTGGCTTATGCTCATGTCCAATCCAGGTTCGACTGTCCACTGTGTCCAGGTTGATTCGTATTCACTCTAAATGCTTGTATGTTCAGTTCAGTGTTAAAGCAGTTCAGACAATGTTAAGGTTGACTTGTGTAATTGATTGGTGGGGGCTGCATGTCGGTGTTAAGGTTACTTCCTCTAACTGCTGGTAAGTGGCGTCTGACCGCTTCCCAGGCTTGACACTTAGAACCCCCCCTCCTCTACCCAACACCGCAGGCTGTGCTGGCTGGGGGCATTGATCCACTGATCAATATATAGCTGCATCTGTAGTGTACACTACACTGAAGACTCCAAGCTGTTGGTTGTATGGTAATAGGGTAGGCAAAAGGCATCCGCATGCTTCCCAGCCAAAACAGCTCGGAACAGTTTGGGCATATATTATGACAAAAAAAAGGTTAACGTTATTGGTCGTTTTGGATTTTTTTATTTTTTTTTCAGCGGTTCGGGCGCACACAATTTTTTTTTCCTCGAAGCAAGCTGAAGTCGGTGATTGGTCAACTTTAGAAATTCTTCACTGGTGCCTGTTGTCATTCGACGAGAGACCACTCGTCCTCATGCACATTTTGTTCACTCGAGAAATACTGCACCAAACAGTACCTAGTTAGACGAAAAATTGCCTGACTAAGATCTCTTCGGCAAAACATTTCAAAATGAATGACAGATTTCTTGAATGATCTTCGATTCATTCGGACTATTTTGAGGAAGTGTATACTGCCTACGGCATCTCGAAATGGACAAACCATACTACTTTCTCGTTTTCCAAGGTCTTTAATAAGTATGCGAGCACACTGTATGTGCATGTGTGTCTGTCTGACTGACTGTCTGTCGTTTTGTCCGTCTTGCATTCTCCTGCGTTGCTGACGCTATAATTCTCTTATTCTTTATTTTCTCCCCATTCCATCTCTGTTGTGGCTTTTCCCTCATTCTCTGTAGGGAGGCCAACTCTCGTCTGGAGAAATGACATCAGAGCCTCCCTTCCATCGCTCCCCTTCTTTCTTCTTTATCTTGTTCTCGCCGGAGCCTCCATCTTGTTTGGAATCACTGCAACTAATGCAGTGTGCCTCCCTCTGTCCTCACGACTCGCTGTTAAAGGAATCGGTCACTCAGAACACTCAAAACACATATTAAAACACGCATCAGCCTCTCGCCGGTGCCAAATCACGCTGTTCAAATGTTGTTCTTCCACCGGGAGCGCGGGGACAAGTGAAGAGATGGGATGTGCAACATTAACTTGATTCGCGGCGGCGGCGACTGAGCGACACCCCATAAACCTCAGCGGGCAGGCAGGCTGCTGCCTAGGCCCAGCAGACAGCACCCCACGGATAATGTGACACACGCTAGCGATGCCTCCTATAGCCCGCCACACACATAAGCGCAGACATACACACACACACACACACACACACTCGCGTACACATACACACTCGTTTTATGGTAATGTGTAAAAACATCACAGCAGTGAGTTATTGTCCCCTCCTGTCGGCCTCTCGGCTCTTAGCAGTTCAGCGTCGGCATAATCCGTTAGCAGTGGCCAGTGGGTCTCTGTAAACAGATAACCTCTGCTGTCCTAAATGTCAACCTCCCGTACAGAGGGACTGGCGCCCTAGCCTTCGCAGTGCTTGTTCAATAGACTGTCCATAGTGTTTCCGACTAAGGTTTTAAATGTGTTCACTCTGAATTGTGGAGATTTGCTATTTGCTATGTTTCCTATTGTGTCATCATACTTCTCATGAAAGGAGTTGAATATTTGTTCCTACTTGCTATATAGCCTACCTACCGTGTTCTTCAGGAGATTAGGGAGATTTTGTATTTCATTTTAGAAATGTATTGCTACAGGTTTGTGCTTAAATACATTATTCAATCCATCCAGAGAGTGAGGGAAATAGAAAGACAAAGAGAGAGGGGAAGAGAGAGATGAGAGAAAGACAGACCGAGAAAGACATGAAAGAGGGAAACAGTGGCAGGATATAGGCTTGACTCTGATAAACGAAGACGCCTTCTCAAGGAGTGGACGACTGATACATCTCTCTGTGATGGGGCTCTCCTCTTCTCTTCTCCTCTCCTCTTCTTCTCTCCTCTGTCTGGAATGAAACCGGCATCGCTTGGCCACAGTCATCTACACTTATATTTTACATGTCATCTGCGGGTAACGCACAAAGTATCACTCCCCCCCCCCCCCCCCAACAATTTCCCATGGGGGGGGTTGTGTAAAGATGGGGGCTATTTTGTTAAGGCATATCAGTGGAGGATGGAGATGGACTGTTGTTTGGCAGAGGGTGATGGGAGTAGTGATTATGAAGAACTGACCACTGGTCAGTTTGCTGACACACAGACACACTAGCGTTGGTTACACTAGTCACTGGGATTGTCCTCGATCTTGCTTAGGTGTAGTTGACGATGCTGTAGCTACAGTATGTTCACTGTTAGTACACTGGTCATCATAGGTCATTTTGTAGCTTTGCCATCAAATGGTCAACCTGCCTGGTAAAATAATAGTTAAATCAAATAAAAACCGAAATGACAATGAGAAATAAATGATTGATGAGTTTATTGTTGCGTGTGTGAAGCAAACCTGGGTCAGATTCTTTCAAATACCTTGTTCTCTGATTTACATTTAGTTCGGTACAATGGAACCAAGCACACCTGCCTAGAAAATATTTGACCCAGGTTTGGTGTGTGTGTGTGTGTGTGTGTGTGTGTGTGTGGGTGTGTGTGTGTGTGTGTGTGTGTGTGTGTGTGTGTGTGTGTGTGTGTGTGTGTGTGTGTGTGTGTGTGTGTGTGTGTGTGTGTGTGTGTGTGTGTGTGCCTGTTCCTCTCCAAATCCTTTTCTCTGGATAGATTATGCATGTCTGAATCCTCTGAGCTGCTCTCAGCCTTAAACAATGCCATTTCTAACACCATTCCCATTGCCTTGGCAACTCCATAGCAACCTGTGGTCTGCCAGGGCATGGTGTGGATCAATTAGCACCATCTGACGTCTCACCACTTCTTGTCGCCCATTTGAATATCTTGATATTCTGTCTTGTTTTTTTTTCTGAAGAAATGAATTTGTGTGTTTATTTTTTTAACAAATATGCGCGCTTGATTATTTTTCATATCAAGTTAATGGAGTATTTATATATCTATATTTTTTTTAATGTTATGCTCTGTCTGCTAGTACGTCAACTTTGCCAGTGCCCTGCAGAAGTTGATTTAAAAAGGAATAAAGAAAAAATAGAGCGACAACATGTCCCTGGCCAATAGAATGAATGGACATTAAAAAGAAAGGAGGACCGAGGCATAAAAATGCCTTTATTTGTATGACATGTTCAATGGAACAAACATTCTAAATCTGAAGTGTTTTGACTGCATGACTGTCAGGGAGTACAAAGACATGATAGTACAATGTTTTCTTTTGAACAAAACATTTTCCCATCAACCCTGATTGAAGACACCGAGGGCGGGGTTACAGAATAGTCAATAGTCATTGGACGACACCTAGTATCTTTTTTCTACAAGAATGAATGGTCATTGGTCCTAATAACTAAAATGTCCACTGACGTCATACAGCTTTGCCATTAACGCTGCTCCATATCTCTGTGTTTTTCCCAGGTATCGTGTCCAAGTCGTTCGAGTGTCGTCTGAAGGGCCAGGGAGCCACATTCGTGGAGGTTGACACAGGGTTTGACGGGGCCTTCCCGGTGAGGAGGGTGGGCTCTATGGAGGGGCTGGAGGGCCAGGAGGGTGTCCAGCAGGTGATCATCATCCAGGGTTACGGCGGTGGGGAGATGGCCTTCGACCAGGCCCTGGAAGAGTCAGCCGCTGCCACCCTGCGGGACCTGGCCATGGCGGGCCAGGTGGCTGAGGTGCTCCACATCACCGAGGACGGCCAGGTCATCTCCTCGGGGAGGGAGGTGTCTGCAGGCGGGGCCCATCACCTGGCCGGAGGCACCACCCAGTACGTCCTGCTGGAGTCCGGCGGGTCTGCAGCCGTAGGTGGAGGGGCGACGCACCACCACATGGTGTCGGAGTCATCCACGGCTCTGGATGCCCTCCTCAGTGCCGTCAGCGAGATGGGCCAGCAGGAAGAGGACAGCCAAGAGGTCATGACCCAGGAAGTTGTGTCAGAGGTCGTGGAGGAAGAGGAGGAGATGGAGGTGAAGATGGAGGAGGAGGTGTGGGAGGAGCAGCAGGTGCAGGATGAGCAGGTGGTCCAGGATGTTCTGCAGTTTGCAGCCAGCCATCTGATGAAGGAGGGGCTGACACAGGTGATCGTCAACGATGAAGGGACCCACTACATCGTGACGGAGCTGGATGACAACACCCTCCAGGTGGAGGGGACCATGTACACCCAGCACCAGGAAGGGGAGGACGACCAGCAGAGCGAGGGAGTTTCAGAGGGCCAGGCTGGGGAGAGGATGGTCTACTACCTGGATGGAGCTCCACACAATGTGGTTCTGGAGAAGGTGGAGGTGGACTAGTCAGTGACTGTGGCGAGAATCTCAATTGGATTTCCTTGATTTCTCGAGTCCTTGGATAAGGAGTAATAGGGGAGTGACCTCTGTCTGATCTTTTCATCCATTGGGTTGGAGAAGGAGGTGAGGGGAGAGGATGCAATAAATCAAGGAAATACAATTGAGACTTTCCCTGTGTGAAGACCAAATGTCCAGCTTAAAGCCCCTAAGAGTCTTCCTCTTTGTCTCTTTCATTGAAAATGTAATGTTTATTTTGTATTTTTTACATAGCTTTATCTCCATTTTGCAACGATGAACTCAGGATAACATTCACATCTATGGAGTTATAGTGAGGTTCAAAGGCTTTGGTGCTAACATTATTTAACATTTGCATAATTTTATGGCCAATGCCAGAATTACCACTTGTTTTTGGAGTCATGACTGGAAGACTGGAAATACATAGGCTATTTTCAAAAATAATACATTTAAGATTACATAATGGGAAATGTTCCCGTTACCTAGAAAGACTTACAATCTTTAAGTTACATGGTTTGGTTTTATTGAAAGTTGGAGAATAATAGCAGCTTTATTTTTCAGTTTGATATGGTTTTACTAAAAGGAAATTTGAACCCAAAAACAATATTTTGGTATTTGTTTAATTAGTCCATTGTTGGTTTTGCATGTCAGCAATCCATTTTCAACATATATAATTTTCTAAATACAGAAATACCAGCGGTATGATGCAAAAGGCAGCATCATTTTGCATCATACCAGCCCGTATTTCTATGTTTTGAAAGTTATATATCTTGAAAACTTGTTTGCTGATATGCAAAACATTTCTGTACTATATCAACAATGGACTACTGAAACAAATACCAAAATATTGTTTTTGGGTGGAGTTTTCCTTTAAGTAGTGAATTAGTTTGCAAATTGTAAGTTAAATAATTATTTTTTGTTTGTTTATTTAAAAAGGTACACTAAAAGGTCAGTTTTGATAACAGACCTATTAATACCTTGCTGAATCTAGGACCAATAGCATTTTTGACATCGAAAATATCCAGGCTGCTGATTGGTCTAAATCCAGGGACAGTCCACTGATTGGCTTTTTTTTCCAGCTATTGCTCAATATGGTCAGGATGCTGATTGGTCTGAATCCAGGGGCAGTCCACCTGTTTTTCAGGATGTTCTGAAAATGTCACAGCGCTGACATTGTTTTGCATCATTAATAAGTTCTCTCATAGTGAGTGTCCTTTGACCGACAAATAGACCAAATGAATTGGATTGTCACAGAAACATGCTTTGACAGAATAGCGTGAAGAGATGACACAACATTTAGTGAGTTTCTGATAATCATAATTCAATTAACGTTGATAAGTATTTTTCTCCATTGGTTTCACTGCTCTCGGTTATTGCAAATATATGTTTCTGTAAATGAAATTGTAATGAGACTTGCGTTTGACTAATGACAATAAAGCTCAGTCTCCATTTTGGAGGGTTGCTATTTCACCTCAAGTTTTCTATGACGGGGATACAATCTCCTATTCACATCAACCACATGAACCTACATGCATCAACTGACATAGGAGCTTTGACCAAGTGCGTTTCCAATCACCATCATCATGATCATCACCGTTGTCATTATCACCGTCATTACCGTCATCGTGATCACCATCATCCTAATCATAAATCCGCCTCTCCCTCGGTCAGCCCCCCTGTTCTCTCCCTCCATTGTGTTGAACGCACACATTCTTTTTCCCTACAGTATTCAAGAGCTGGGAGAGGGAATCAATATTCACTTAGGGCCGTAGTACAGCCTGGGTCTCTGATTGAGTGAGTGGGAGCCAAGAATGACGGCTATGAACACAATGACGAAGACTGGCTTTCACACAGGGGCCATCAGGAGATCATCCGTTTAATGTAACACAGCCAGGTGTGTGTGTGTGTGTGTGTGTGTGTGTGTCAGCGAGAGAGAGAGAGAGAGAGAGAGAGAGAGAGAGAGAGAGTTGTGGGCTGGCTGAGGGGAGTGGATTACAGCTGGATTGAGTGAGTGAGGTGAGCAGAAGAGCAGCAGCAGAGAACCCCCACCCCCCATAACCACTGTCGGAAGGTGAGCATGTCATTTCACATGGCATACTGTATCTCTCTGCTACACAGAACTATAGCAGCCCTGCCTCAGATAAAACGTGCAATCCTAGCTGTCTCCTTTCACGCTTTCTCCTCCCAGTTAACACACAGTTAACACAATGATATGGCGTGAATCGCCACGGTGTGTGGGTTTCTACGTGTGTATCGCTGTGCGCGCGTGGTGTGTACGTGTAATATGCTTGGGTATGTGCATGCGCGCGGCGTGTGTCTCGCTCTCTCCACCCTGTGCGGCTTCCTAATCAGAGACGGGTGGCTCATTATTAGCTACAGCAGGCCGTGCGTGTGACATGGAAGAGGGAGAAATTAGCAGCTGTCACCGGGTGATGAGTTCATTTCCTGACAGGCCCGGTTCGCCTGAGTCCGTCGGAGACGACAGGCAGACGGCTGATGGAAACCTGCCGCTGCAGCTTAATTGGCGAGCCAGAAAAGGGCAGAGGGCCGGTGGAGGGGAAGGGGGGTGGAGGGGCGACTCTGCTCCCTCTCCTTCCATCACTCTGTGGGGGCAGACGGGAGAGCGAGAGGAGAGGGACGGGGTTGGGATCTCTCTGAGTATGATAAATATGGCAATTCTGTTTAGTTCACCGTCTATAGAAAACATATCAGCCCGTGGATCATTTTCTTAATGTCTCTGCTATTCGTTTTGCCGCCCCTTTGGCAGTATCAGTATTCTCGCTGATACTGATACACTCTGTTTGTGTGTTGTGTCCTGGGGACAGCATGCAGGTACAATTCTATTAAAGGGACCTGTTTGTTTCGTGGTCTACTTTCTAGGTGATGTGGTCTTGTTCCTGGAACGTGAAGGCAGTTGAAGAGATGTATGGTCAATTCTATATTTTCTATTCATCGTTTGTGTCAATGCTCTAACAGAACTGTAGTGTCTTGACTATGTGAAAGCTTATGTAATGTGGCAGCAGCAGATCGGGAGTGGGTCATCTCTTTAAGGAATGATTGGGGCCTTCCATCTCTCTCTCTCTCTCCCCCGTATCCCTGTCTTTGTTCACTCTAATCCAGCGCTAGCATCCCCCCCCCCCCCCTCCTGCCATAGACTCACTGCCACACCTACCTCAGCGCCTGACAAACATTGACAGCCCCACTCCATTCCCCCACAGAACCCCCCCCCCCCCCCCCCGAACACACACACACACACAAGCACACACGCACCCCTGAAAACACTTCAGGCCCACAGACATGTGGGCTCTCAACACTTCATTAAGAGAAGCAGTGATTGAAAAATGATCCGATTAGCTCACTATGAAGAGCGGGGTGACCGAAATAACTGTCATTTCATGAATGAGAAACAACTGTAAGTGCTTTTAATTAGACACACAACACAGAGGAATAGAGAGAGAGAGAGAGAGAGAGAGAGAGCATTTCCCCTCCTTCCCCAGCATGAGATGTTTAAAAAAGGGGGAAAAAATACAGCTTTATGAAAACTTTGTTGAAGTAAAAGAGTGGCAAAACCTCCTTTAAAAAAAATGTTTTTCCATTTAGATTTACAATATTTAATATAGATCTCTAGAGAGAGAATTTTTTTTACATGTTTTACATCTCTCCGCTTAAATTATGTAATTTCACATTCTCAGTTTTCATTTGCTGCTGCTGCCATTTAGAGAGAAAGATACACACTTAAAGACATCATGCTACCCCTGAAACAGAACACATTCACTGTCAGAGAGAGCTAACACTGTATTCTCTTTCAAAAGCTATTGGGATATTCTTTCACCATATGGAGGATAATTGAGGTTACTACTATTGTACTTTAAACTAACAAAAATGAATGGTTAGGACATTTCTCGTTCGTTCAAGGTTCTCTATGCATCCCTATTCCCTACACATTATAAGGCCCTACATAATCATAACGGGTATGTGGTCCTGTGTGGTTCAGTTGGTAGAGCGTAGGGCTTTCAACACTAGGATTATGGATTCGATTCCCAATATGTAAAATATGTAATCTTATGATTATAAATTGCTTTGGATGAAAACATCTCAATGGTATATAATAAATGTTTAGAGGGTTCACTCAAAGACATAACTCCCCTCGTGCTGAAAAAATAAATGTGTAGATTCATGAATACAACAGTACAATGTTGGGTGTATAAAACAAAAATATTGTCAGCTGTTTTTCAATTGAAATAAGCTTTCTCGCAACACAATAATTATTGATTTTCATTTTTTTTCTAGATGTCTAGTTTTTAAAATGTCTCTTGCTCTTCTTTCTAAATGTTTGCAGTACACTAGAATGGATGCTGCTCTTCCATGAGTGAACCGAGACTCATCAAACCCTACTACATTCCCCTCCCAATCGGTCCCTCTCACGTCTTCTGCACTCCCCTCCTTATGTGGGACATGAGACGGGGGGTGGGGAGAGGACATGAGACGGGGGGGTGGGGAGAGGACATGAGACGGGGGGTGGGGAGAGGACATGAGACGGGGGGTGGGGAGAGGACATGAGACGAGGGAGGTTGGGGAGAGGACATGAGACGGGGGCTGGGGAGAGGACATGAGACGGGGGCTGGGGAGAGGACATGAGACGAGGGGGGTTGGGGCGAGGACATGAGACGAGGGGGGTTGGGGCGAGGACATGAGACGAGGGGGTGGGGAGAGGACATGAGACGGGGGTGGGGAGAGGACATGAGACGGGGGGGTGGGGAGAGGACATGAGACGAGGGGGGGTGGGGAGAGGACATGAGACGGGGGGTGGGGAGAGGACATGAGACGAGAGGGGGTGGGGAGAGGACATGAGACGAGGGGGGGTGGGGAGAGGACATGAGACGGGGGGTGGGGAGAGGACATGAGACGAGAGGGGGTGGGGAGAGGACATGAGACGAGGGGGGTTGGGGAGAGGACATGAGACGAGGGGGGTTGGGGAGAGGACATGAGACGGGGGTGGGGAGAGGACATGAGATGAGGGGGGGTGGGGAGAGGACAAGAGACGGGGGGTGGGGAGAGGACATGAGACGAGGGGGGGTGGGGAGAGGACATGAGACGGGGTGGGGAGAGGACATGAGACGAGGGGGGGTGGGGAGAGGACATGAGACGGGGGTGGGGAGAGGACATGAGACGGGGGTGGGGAGAGGACATGAGACGGGGGGGTGGGGAGAGGGCATGAGACGGGGGGGTGGGGAGAGGACATGAGACGGGGGGGTGGGGAGAGGACATGAGACGGGGGTGGGGAGAGGACATGAGGCACACGAGGCTCCCAGTTCCACCCAGTGAGCAAAATTTGTTGTCTTTTCAACCAAAAAAAAAAAAACATATTTCAAAGTCTTGTGCTCCCAGTCCCCACATCTCCCTGAGTGAGCTCATTTAGAAGGTAGACTTTTAGTTTTGTTGACATTGGATTAGATCTGATATGACTGACTGTGACTTTATACCTGACCTGTGCCTAAACTGTTGACTCTCCAGCAATGGGTGGTGTTTGTGTCATTCAGATACACACTAGTTCCCTCATTCCCAAAGATTTGTTTTTTTTTATACCCTAAATCTGCCTGTTGGTTTGGCCTTTAAAATATAAATGTAATTAAAAAAGGAATATGTTATTATGTTTTTTTTAAAATTGATCTTAAACATATCTGATCTGGTTATAAATCCATTGGCTCTGTCTAAGGCTGAAGTTTTGTGTAAGACTTAAATAATTGCAGACGTTTCATCCCCAGCTGTCCTCTTTAAACGGCACAGTGAATTGAGCTCAGATTTGTGAAGTGTAGCCCTTAGTGGCCCCTGGTGGCCCCTGCCTTGCTGTAACAAGCGTGGGGGGCCCCTGTGGTAAGTGTTCTCAGGGGACCTCGTCTCTGATCTAGCTCTCCCTGGGGCCCAGTTAATTTCAGCTGCACTGAGAGTCTCTCGATATTCACCACTGCTCTCCTCCTCCTCCCCTCCTTCTTCCCACTCCTATTCATCCTCATAAAACTCTGCACTGTCCTCAAAAAGGTGTACTGCCATGTGGAATCAGCTGGTCTCATTACAGGCAGGTAGAGCGAGCGGTGATCGGAGTCAGTGACAGAGATGAGGCGCAGAGACGCCAAGCATGTATAGGCCCAGGGAAGGAGGGAGCTCCCGCCAACCTGCCTCTACCCCCACCTCCCTCTCACCCTTCCCCTCCAGCCCCCTCATTCCTGCCCTGCGGCTCAGCTGAGGGAGGGGGGGGGGGCACAGATCATGCCGGGCGGCTCCACAGGAGTGATAAGAGCGAATAAGCTGTCAGCGTCGGCGTTGGATGGGCCTTATTGTTCATATTTAGATGGAGGAACAATGGCGGTGTGTCAGGCGCCCATAGTTCATAATCTGCTGATGCTGACCAAGTGTCAGTGTGATCCATGAGCGTTGTGGCTCCTGAATCCTTAAGCAATCCCCCGTAGGAATGTCATGGGGGAGAGTACAAATGGGACAGCGTCTGCCGGACTATAGATGTAGAAGAAGGGAGGGAACGTGGGGTGAAAAGAAAAGAAAAAGAGACATATTTAAAAATGTAAAAAAAGAGAGAGAAAATAAAAGGGAGTGTAGGGATGAAAGGACCTTTCCTGATGATGGAGAGAAGTTTCCCATGTTTTTTCAAATTTAAAGCTTTTAATTGTGAGTGTGGGGGGGAGCGCGCGAGAGGGGGGGGGGGGGGGGTTGCTTCAGAGAAAGGCAAGAGCAGACACCTGCGTGGAGAGAGAGATGGATGGGAGAGATGGCGAGAGTGAGATGAAGAGGCAGGCAGAGAAAAGAGGAGAACGAGGGACAGATTGCGAGGGGCCCTTGGCTGTAGTGCTCACAGCTGCAGGTGAGGGAGAGGAGAATGGGTGTCAGATTAGAGAGGGGGCCCTCAAGAGATCCTCACCCCACAATGAGAGCCTGATTCAGGGCAGAGACACTCTGAGAGACAGGGAGACCACTGGAGCTCACGCAGCTATTAACCTGAAGAACCACACCACTCTCACTGCGAAGTAATTGCACCCTCTCTAAACTGTTTCAATACTAAACTGGCTGACAACACTCACGTGAGTGGATGCACACGCCCGTGTCACATGTTTGTTGGCGTTTTTAAATGTGTCACATGGAAAATGCCCCCTCCAGGCTCTCTTCATTTACTGTCAAAACCATTAGACATGCAGGGGCGAGGAAAAGAAGAGATGGTATCAGTTACGCATGAGCTACAATAATCAGCCCCTGTCCCTGTGTGTGTGTGTGTGTGTGTGTGTGTGTGTGTGTGTGTGTGTGTGTGTCAGTGTGTGTGTGTCAGTATGTGTGTGTATCTCAGTATGTGTGTGTATATACAGTATGAGGGAGAAAGATGTGTGTTTGCGTGTGTTTGAATGTAATATACACGATACATATAATAAAACCATAGGCAAACAGGAATAAACTTTGTCAGCTTTTTTGCAAATTCTTTAAACAATGAATGATCTCTTAGGAGTCATAATTGTAAAATGTGCTATGCTAGTGGCTCCATACATTTTTAGATGACATGGTTGTAAGAGAGGCCCCATGTCATGCCATCCTGATTACCCACATGGATCCTGAACTGCCCATCCACCACCCCTCTGTGTCCCATGTCAGTCCCCTCGCATTTCCCCCCTCTCCCCCCACCGAGGCCTGGTGGTGGTGTGTGTGGCAGGCCAGCTTAGGCACGTCATGTGATCTCATCCTTTTGTTGATACTTATTGAACTGATTAAAAACAAATCCCATGATAGCAACCACTTTTACTGTCATTAATATTTATTCAATTTCTTAAAGGGAAAGTGTTTCCTTACTAGGATATGAGCAATGGATCACCACCCCTTGTCTCACTAGGGCTGCGTCGCAAATGGCGCCTAATTCCCTTTATAGTGGTGTATTTTTGACCATGGCACAAAGTAGTGCACTATAAAGGGAATAGGGTTCCATTTGGGAATTGGCTTAGATCTTTACCCATCAGGCTCTGGGCTCGCAGTTGTTGCATTTGCCCTGTGTTCCGCGGGCCGCAGTGTTCCACGGCTCTGTTCAGTGTCAAGTGCAGTGGGTCGACGTCCAAGACAAACACAACAGTCTGCCAGAGTCTCCCTGCTCGCTGACAGCCACGGGAAAGGGGCATCGCTCCGAGTTAAGCCAGTCCTCCGCTCGCCGCTCCGCCTCGCTCCCCAAGGCCACGGCTCTGCCCTGTAATCAGTTTTTGTATCTCGTTACAACCCCCCTACACACAAACACACCCCACCTTCTACCCCGACGCGGACCCACCACCTAAGCACCGTCCACCCCCCCACGGCCCACTCCTACCCTTCAAGTTAGGGCTATTGACAAACATATAGACCCCGATAATACAGCTGGTGTTTTCCAGGCTTATGTGCCTGTCTTTGTATTTACTTCCTTTAGGATTCTGTCAAGTTCTTCAGCTACATCACAATGCTCTCCTTTGTCTCCATATTTCTAAAGAGAATCCACACCCCCACTGTGGCATCGCATCGGTAAATGGTAAATTTGTAAATATCGGCCTAGAAACACACAACCTGTTCAACCTTCACCAAATGACGTTACAAGAGTACATTTTCAACAATGATGTCAGTGTCACCTCGCACTTCGCGGGGGCCTTGATAACGGAAGTATGATTGAAGCAAGGCCGTGTGTTAAATGCGAAGACACGTCAAACGTAAAAGGGACACTTTATCTAACGCGCAGGCAAAAAATAGAAAGAAGAGAAAATGGAGAGGGACTCAAATCTGTCGCTGAATACGTCTGAGCTATACAACAGGAGACTTATGCAGAAGCCGCCACACACAGGAAACTGATGGAAGGACCAGATCCATTTCGGGGGATGTTACATTCTGGATCGTACTGTAACTGATCTTGCTCCGCTAACGTACAGCAATATAAAAATAAGTATTGGCACAGTCTTTATACTCCCTAATGGTGGATGATGGCAACACGTAGGAACCATTGCTTCAACCCTCAGAGACAGAGAGAAGGTCTTGCCTCAGCCGGGCGTGGCTGGTAGCCGAGTCCTCAGGCATCAGTGTGTGTGATTGTCATCAGTGTGTGGGCCCTGGAGAGATCCTAGTGGAAAAACATCCAGTGACCTTAGCCTTGTGTGGTAGGCAGCTGCTCTGGGGGTCAGGTGTACGGTGTACATTTTAGGACACCCTCAGGGCTGACAATTGACTCAAGAAAGGATGAGGCTTAAAGCTTACGTACATTTCAGTCCTGCATCCTAAAACGTACATCGTACACGTGGAGGGCTCTGACTCCAGGACATAGCAACGCATGCATCAGACTACAAACCCCTAGTCCTCCTCTTTCAGGTCACTATAGAGACCACACCAAGGAGATGAGCTAGGGCCTAGTTAAGTCATACGTTTAATTCAGTTATAAATGATGTTCGCTACACGCGTCTTCCACGTAAACATTTCTAGGGCTCTATGAAGAATTGAATTGTCAATCAAAAGTATTCTCCACACCGATAGGATTGGTCTGAGCAATGACCTGCACAGAATCACTGAGCTACAAATCACCTCATCAAAGTGCTGAAGCTCAGAGAATCTGACAGCGCCATGCTCAGGCCTATCCTTTCCGGACGTGAGGAGGGCCTTCTCTCTCCTTTTTAGAACACAAACAAACTCCTCCATACTCCTGCCAAGTCACCCAGAACAACGTCAGCAGAGAGATACAGTACTTTTAATTGACAATTCAATTATGTATAGAACCATCGAAATGTTTACTTGAAAGAAGCATGCAGCGAACATCATTTATTACTTAATTGAGTTGAGTGTGTGAATGAAGAGTGACAAGACGTGTATTTGCAGAGTGCTACAGGTACGTGCTACTACTAAGTTGGGCTCTGTCAAGGTGAGTCTCACAATGCTTATATATGCCAGAGCTGGGCCCCACATATCCAAGCTCTTTCTATTTGTGAGGAACGCACCTGTGAAGAATTTTTGGGGGAGAGATGTCATGGCTGGCTCGCAACGTGTAGCTTACATATGCAACACACAAAGGCACACCCACGCACGCACACACAAATAAAGACACACACAGTCGATTAGTGTGCTAAAAGCAACTTGTACTCAAGCTGAAAAACATGTCTGTTAGAAATCACTCAATCCTGACAAGAAGTATATTCACATTACCTGAGCAATTAGCGTGTTGTTGTGTCTACGCCCATGTAATATACCTGTAGGCTTTAGAACGACTTAACAATGTAATTGTTTATCTTGTGTAGGTTGCACATAGGAGGAATGATATTGCTGGATTGTGAACTATACATTACAGAGGACATTGGGGGTCACACCGAAGCATCATACATAGGCTGCACTGCTAACCCAACCATTTCCTCATTATAGGTTGTGCCCTGACCCTTGACCTTGGTCTAACCTTGTGAAACACAAAGGGGACTTCAGAACACAACACACTTTAATTAATAACACTTTAAAAAGTAGTATTTTATTATTTTATTTATTTTAGGGGGAAGATCAGCTTTAATATTACAGATAGATTGTGGCTTCCATCAATGTAATTGTCTGCAACATTCCCAATTCCCCATATATATACTGCTCAAAAAAATAAAGGGAACACTTAAACAACACATCCTAGATCTGAATGAAATAAATAATCTTATTAAATACTTTTTTCTTTACTTTTTTCTTTACAAAATCCCACAAAAATAATCAATGGAAATCCAATTTATCAACCCATGGAGGTCTGGATTTGGAGTCACACTCAAAATTAAAGTGGAAAACCACACTACAGGCTGATCCAACTTTGATGTAATGTCCTTAAAACAAGTCAAAATGAGGCTCAGTAGTGTGTGTTGCCTCCACGTGCCTGTATGACCTCCCTACAACGCCTGGGCATGCTCCTGATGAGGTGGTGGATGGTCTCCTGAGGGATCTCCTCCCAGACCTGGACTAAAGCATCCGCCAACTCCTGGACAGTCTGTGGTGCAACGTGGCGTTGGTGGATGGAGCGAGACATGATGTCCCAGATGTGCTCAATTGGATTCAGGTCTGGGGAACGGGCGGGCCAGTCCATAGCATCAATGCCTTCCTCTTGCAGGAACTGCTGACACACTCCAGCCACATGACGTCTAGCATTGTCTTGCATTAGGAGGAACCCAGGGCCAACCGCACCAGCATATGGTCTCACAAGGGGTCTGAGGATCTCATCTCGGTACCTAATGGCAGTCAGGCTACCTCTGGCGAGCACATGGAGGGCTGTGCGGCCCCCCAAAGAAATGTCACCCCACACCATGACTGACCCACTGCCAAACCGGTCATGCTGGAGGATGTTGCAGGCAGCAGAACGTTCTCCACGGCGTCTCCAGACTCTGTCACGTCTGTCACATGTGCTCAGTGTGAACCTGCTTTTATCTGTGAAGAGCACAGGGCGCCAGTGGCGAATTTGCCAGTCTTGGTGTTCTCTGGCAAATGCCAAACGTCCTGCACGGTGTTGGGCTGTAAGCACAACCCCCATCTGTGGACGTCGGGCCCTCATACCACCCTCATGGAGTCTGTTTCTGACCGTTTGAGCAGACACATGCACATTTGTGGCCTGCTGGAGGTCATTTTGCAGGGCTCTGGCAGAGCTCCTCCTGCTCCTCCTTGTACAAAGGCGGAGGTAGCGGTCCTGCTGCTGGGTTGTTGCCCTCCTACGGCCTCCTCCACATCTCCTGATGTACTGGCATGTCTCCTGGTAGCGCCTCCATGCTCTGGACACTACGCTGACAGACACAGCAAACCTTCTTGCCACAGCTCGCATTGATGTGCCATCCTGGATGAGCTGCACTACCTGAGCCACTTGTGTGGGTTGTAGACTCCGTCTCATGCTACCACTAGAATGAAAGCACCGCCAGCATTCAAAAGTGACCAAAACATCAGCCAGGAGGCATAGGAACTGAGAAGTGGTCTGTGGTCCCCACCTGCAGAACCACTCCTTTATTGGGGGTGTCTTGCTAATTGCCTATAATTTCCACCTGTTGTCTATTCCATTTGCACAACAGCATGTGAAATTTATTGTCAATCAGTGTTGCTTCCTAAGTGGACAGTTTGATTTCACAGAAGTGTGATTGACTTGGAGTTACATTGTGTTGTTTAAGTGTTCCCTTTATTTTTTTGAGCAGTGTATATATATTTAATATATTTTCCTGTATTATTTTCCCGTAACCCTACCACCCCTCCCGTAATTGGAGTAAACTAATGGACAGCCACACTTAGGCTTCTCCTTCCAGCTTATACATGCTATATACATTTTATGACAACAGTATATTTTACAACAGTTATCTTTTGTTTGTTTTTAGTCCCATCCTTCAGCTACTCTAAACCCCTCCCATCTATCTATGAAGACCATCCAGTTTTGATTTTTATTTGCCATATATTTTTAACTGTGCTGTTTCACAAAGGTTCTGAACCTATATACATTTTACGGACACAGTATATTTTACATTAGTTATCTAGTCCCACCCTTCAGCTCCACTCATCTACACTATATATACTAAATTTTGTGTGGACACCCTTTCAAATTAGTGGATTTGACTATTTCAGCCACACCCATTGCTGACAGGTGAATAAAATCGAGCACACAGCCATGCAATCTCCATAGACAAACATTGGCAGTAGAATGGCCTTACTGAAGAGCTCAGTGACTTTCAACGTGGCAGCTGCCCCGGCCAACTGTAAGTGCTGTTGTTGTAAAGTGGAAACGTCTAGGAGCAACAACGACTCAGCCGCACAAGCTCACTTAACAGGACCGCCGAGTGCTGAAGGGCATTGCGGGTAAAAACCGTCTGTCTTCGTTGCAGCACTCCAAACTGCCTCTGGAAGCACAAGAACTGTTCGTCGGGAGATTCATGAAATGGGTTTCCATGAATGCCAGAGTCTGGATTTAGTGAATGCCAGGAGAACGCTACCTGCCTGATTGCATAATACCAACAGTAGTTTGGAGGTGGAGGAATAATGGTCTGGGGCTGTTTTTCATGGTTCGGGCTAGGCCCCTTAGTTCCAGTGAAGGGAAATCTTAACGCTACAGCATACAATGACATTCTAGACAATTCTGTGCTTCCAACTTTGTGGCAACAGTTTGGGGAAGGCCCTTTCCTGTATTAGCATGGCAATGCCCCTGTGCACAAAGCGAGGTCCATACAGAAATGGTTTTCGAGATCGGTGCGGAAAAACTTGACTGGCTTGCACAGAGCCCTGACCTCAACCCATCGAACACCTTTGGGATGACTTGGAACGCTGACTGCGAGCCAGGCCTAATCGCCCAACATCAGTGCCCGACCTCACTAATGATCGTGGCTGAATGGAAGCAAGTCCCTGCAGCAATGCTCCAACATGTAGAGGAACGCCTTCCCAGAAGGGTGGAGGCTGTTATAGCAGCAAAGGTGGGACCCTCCATATTAAGGCCCATGATTTTGGAATACAATAAATGTATCGCTAGCCACTTTAAACAATGCCACTTTATATAATGTTTACATACCCTACATTACTCAACTCATATGTATATACTGTACTCTATACCATCTACTGCATCTTGCCTATGCCGTTCGGCCATCGCTCATCCATATATTTATATGTACATATTCTTATTCATTCCTTTACACTTGTGTGTATAAGGTAGTTGTTGTGAAATTGTTAGATTACTTGTTAGATATTACTGCATGGTCGGAACTAGAAGTACAAGCATTTTGCTACACTCGTATTAACATCTGCTAACCATGTGTATGTGACAAATACAATTTGATTTGATTGGAGCAGGTGTCCACATACTTTTGGTCATGTACTGTATCTCTGAACACCATCCAGTTATGATTTCTATTTGCCTTATAGCTGTGATGTTTCACAAAAGTTCTGAAACGTTCTATTCTCATAGTTTCTACAGATTGTAAATGAAAGAAACATTTTTGCTAAGAGTATTATTATGTTATTGATCAATTGACTATGACTTTTTAAATCACCCAGCAGTGCTATTTGCAGAGTCAGCTCCAGGTAAATGTTGCAATTCTTCAGCCATTCCTGAACCTGCGTCCAAAATAGACAGTACCAAAACAAATGATCTAATGATTCTGTCTCTTCACAGCAAAATCTGCACAGCTGGGATGGTTGTATCCCCTATATATATAACTTTCTATTGGTTGCAAGAATTTATAATCATTTAAACTGAAAACTAAAATAATTTTAATCCAGCGTTGTTTTGTGTATCAGTTGTGCCATGGAATCGGTACATCGAAAATCTCCTCAACTATTTTGCAATCTATATGGCACAGCTGTACATTTTTTGGTCCTTAAATGAAACTGGTATTCTTCTTATTAAACACAATTTTCTCAAAAATGTTCTCAATTTCCATTGAGGCGGTGGGTTCTAGTAGGATGTCCACTGTGTGCAGCTCACCCTACACTAACATAAATAACATGTCTAGACGAGGAATTAAAAAACTGTATGGTTGAGAGGGATGAGGCAAAATTAATGGCAAATAAGTCTGGCTGCACAACCAATTGGCGAACGTACTGCAAATTGAGAAATCTGGTGACAAAACTGAATAAAAAGAAGACGAAACTATAATATGAAACATAGATAAATGACATAAAGAATGGTAGTAAAAAGCTTTGGAGCTACTTCAACGAAATCTGGGGCAAAAAGACAAACTCAGCACCATCATTCATTGAATCAGATGGCTCATTCATCACAAAAGCAACTGATATTGCCAGTACTTTAATGATTTTTTTAATCGACAAGATTAGCAAATTTAGGCATGACATGCAGGCAACAAATGCTGACACTGCACATCCAAGTATAACTGATCAAATTATGATAGACAAGCATTGTAATTTTGAATTCCGTAAAGTGAGTGTGGAAGAAGCAAAAATGTTTTTGCTGTCCATCAACAATGACAAGCTACCAGTCTGACAACTTGGATGGAAAATTATTGAGGATAGTAGCAGATGATATTGCCACTTCTATTTGCCATATCTTCAAGCTAAGCCTGCTAGAAAGTGTGTGCCCTCAGGCCTGGAGGGAAGCCAAAGTAATTCCACTACTCAAGAATAGTAAAGCCTCCTTTACTGGCTCAAATAGCTGACCAATCAGCCCGTTGCCAACCATTAGTAAACTTTGGGGAAAAATGATGTTTGACCAGATACAATGCTATTTTACTGTAAACAAACTTTAGAACATTGGGCCAGTAACCGAAAGGTTGCTGGATCGAATCCCGGAGCTGACAAGGTAAAAATATGTCATTCTGCCCCGGGCGCCGAAGACGTGGATGTCGATTATGGCAGCCCCCCGCACCTCTC
Source organism: Salmo salar (assembly GCF_965601325.2). Classification (NCBI taxonomy): domain Eukaryota; kingdom Metazoa; phylum Chordata; class Actinopteri; order Salmoniformes; family Salmonidae; genus Salmo; species Salmo salar. Next base: position 43,596,735 of record NC_138292.1, read on the forward strand.
TGATCCAGAGGAGTTGGGTTAAATGCCGAAGACACATTTCAGTTGAATGCACTCAGTTGTACAACTGACTAGGTATCCCCCTTTCCCCAGAGGGTGTTCTTTAATGGAAGCCTCTCCAACATAATCCAGGTAGAATCAGGAATTCCCCAGGGCAGCTGTCTAGGCCCCTTACTTTTTTCAATCTTTACTGATGACATGCCACTGACCTTGAGTAAAGCCAGTGTGTCTATGCATGCGATGACTCAACACGTTACATGTCAGCTACTACAGCAAGTGAAATCACTGCAATACTTAATAAAGTGCTGCAGTTATTTCAGAATGGATGGCAAGGAATACATTTATCCTAAATATTTCTAAAGCTAAAAGCATTGTATTTGGAACAAATAATCCACTAAACCCTAAACCTCAAGTAAATCTTGTAATAAAGATGTGGAAATTGAGCAAGTTGAGGTGACTAAACTGCTAGGACTAACCCTGAATTGTAAATTGTCATGGTTAAAACATGTTGATACAACAGTAGCTAAGATGGGGAGAAGTCTGTCCACAATAAAAAGTGCTGTTCTACCTTCTTAACAGCACTATCAACAAGGCAGGTCCTACAGGCCCTAGTTTTGTCGTACCAGGACTACTATTCAGTCGTGTGGTCAGGTGCCACAAAGAGGGACCTCGGGAAATTACAATTGGCTTAAATGTACACGGAAAGCTAACATTCATTATATGCATGTAAATCTCTCATGGCTCAAAGTGGAGGAGAGATTGACTTCCTCACTACTTGTTTTTGTAAGAAGTGTTGACATGCGGAATACACCGAGCTGTCTGTTTAAACTACTAGCACACAGCTCAGACACCCATGCATACCCCACAAGACATGCCACCAGAGGTCTCTTCACAATCCTCACATCCAGAAAAGACTATGGGAGGCTGTTACGTTCCTCAGTTTCTGTGTTGTGGTTTTGTTTGTATGTGTGTGTTTCAGGATGGCTTCCTGGTTTCCCCCAAGCAGCTGATTGGTCGGCCATTGCAAATTGGAGCTGACCCCGCCCTCTCGTCAGAGGATGCAGCTGTCTTCAATTACAGACTCCTTCTGAGGCAATATAAGCCAGTGTTCTGTTGCTCAGAAGAGAGAGGATTGCTGAGAGAATAGAGCTGAGGGTGATAGCCTGTGTTGGTTGCATCTAAGAAAGAGCTTATTGTTATAGCCTGTATTGGTTGTTGCTCAGAGAGAGCTTCTTTGATATCTTGTGTTGGTTGTTGCTCAAATAGTTTGTGTATAGTGTTTTTGTAGCCGGTCCTGTAAAAGTATGTGTATGCCAAAATGACTGTGTTTGTGATTAGTAATGTAGTAACTTGACAAGGAATGCCCACACGCATTTCAATATTACTTTCCTTTACTTTCAACACGATAACTAAAAGGTGTACAGCCAGGTACAAACATTGCACAGATCTGACTCTAGGTGATGACATCCTCAAAGGGGAAAGGTCACGGTCAATGCCAATAATAAGCATGTAATTATTTATATAGTGTCCACACTATAACAAGTAATTATTCTGTTTTTGTTCCCAGGGGGGAAGGCACCTTGGGAGTGCTTAGGCAAGAGGGCTGCGGGCATACATATACCCGTAGTATGTACTCTGTCTATGCACTCTAGGTAAGACCTGGGTGGACCACCCCCTGTATTTTGCTTAGTGCGCCAGGTGGTGCTAGTTAGGCAAGTTGTGGGTAGGTAGTTAAGGTAGGAGAGGGGGCTTTGACATTTACTTTCTTTGCTTTGGTTCCGTTAAGCCCCTTTTCCCAAAATTGACCGTGTTAAGGAAGCAATAAATTCCTAGTAAACGGTAAATTCTCTGCCTTTTGTCATCCTTACTGGAACCTACAATCCCAATCATCTTTCGCTCCACGGGGAGTTGAGTTGTAGCAGGGTGTTACGTTCCCTCTTCATAGAGGCGTACGTAACAGAGGCGCACAGTCCTACACAGAGCCATGGCTACATGGAACTCTATTCCACATCAGGTAACTGATGCAAGCAGTAGAATCTGATTGAAAAAAAAACAAATAAAAATGCATGCTGTGGAACAGTGGGGACTGTGAAGAGACACACATACACATGATAAGACACGCACTCTACACACACGTACACATGGATGTTGTATTGTAAATATGTGACAGTGGAGTAGTGGCCTGAGGGAACACATTAAATGTATTGGGTAAAGTGTTATGAAATGTAATGTTGTAATATTTTTAATTATATATAACTTCCTTAATGTTGCTGGGGATCTAATGTAGATTCTTAATAAATACAAATGGCCTCTAAAGGCACATTTAAAAGTGTTCTATTCAATAAGGGGATCTGCTGTACCTATATTATGTCGTAAAAAGTCAGTTATAAATTCTTCTGTCCTGGTTAAAAACCAGTTGTCATCCAATAGGCTTTGATTACATTTCCAATATTCTCGCCCACGTGGAAACTCTGTAAGATGAATGTATATGCCAATTATTTGATGCTCCGACCGCATTCTGTCCCCTATCAACATTTGAAAACTTTTGGTGCCAGCGAGAATGACATAAGAAAGTAGTCAAGACGACTAGCTTGACTGAGCCTCTGCCATGGTCAGGATATTTAAGCCTCCATATATTCACTAGTTCCATTATATCCCTGATATTCTTGATTTCCTTAAGTGCATGAGGGTGATAGTTTGTAGTGTGATTTCCTATACGTTCCATGGAGGTGTTTAAAACCGTATTATAATCTTTAAAAGTATCTACCACTACTGCATCAATGGGCATGTAAAATGGACAAAGATCTTTAAAAAAGTTAACTGAAAAGATTTGATAAAAAAAGTACAAGTCTGAGCATTAACTAAAGTGCTACCATAAAAACACTGAAAGTATAATTAAAATAGCTGTAAACGGATAATAAAGCAACGTGATGAAGTAAAGCCCTTTTTTACACATTTTGTCTAGTAATATTTTAGTTGACTCTATAATATTACTAAATAAAATCTTAAATGTATTTTATTCAAACAAGTCTCATTACAAAGAACTTTGAATTGAAGAAAGCTCCACAACCGCAAGGGAACGTTTTGCCACTCGTTTTCAAGATCGAGGACTAAGCACAAAATCAACACAGCGACAGTATAGCTACTCTCCATAGACTAATTACTGCACCTCTCTCTGCGGCACTCTCACCGCTCTCCCTTTCTCTCGTTTAACACTAATCTAAAAAAGAAACTGCTTTCTTCTTCAGCACACATGTATTTTATATGAATATCTGCATCTCTGTAGCAGGTGAGAGGAGTGGGCCTGATTAAAGCGGTCACTGGTGGCAATGAAAAGTGCCTGTAGTGTGGTGGCACACCTTTGGGGCCCTCTTTTAAGTGTCCTTAAATAAGATGATAAGGGTGATGGGTGAAAACGAGAGGACTTTGTCTGCTGGTATTAGCGACGTGGCTGTGTGAGTGGCGATATATTTGAGGAGGGCTAGTGAGGCAGTAATGAGACAGGGTTGCCTTTCTCTAACCAGCCTAATTAATCCCACATTTTCAGAGCAGTATAATGACTGCTCACCAACCTACTTTTTTGTAGGGATAGAGAGATGTTGAGAGGGAGAGTCTCTCAACTCTATCCATCCCTCTCTGTCCCTTTCTGTCTCGTTCTGTTCCCTCTCTTACTCTATCTTCTCCTCTCTTTTCTCCTCCCGCCCTTCTCTCTTTCTATCTCTGTACACTCTCTTTTGCTCTCTCTCCTCCTCCCCTTTCTTCTCCCACCCCTCTCTTTTTCGCTTTCTCTCATTCTCTCTCTCTCTTTCCCACTCCTTTCTTTTTTCCCTCTGCCCCACTCTCTCTCCCTCCCTCTCGCTCTGCCCCACCTCACTCCTCAGTGCAATTTATTACATCTGTATCCAGAGTCAACCAAAACCTCCCAGTATGGAACTATCTGTCATCTCTACATTATCAGTAAAACACACTGCCTCCATGTTGTGCTACAGGGGCTCAGGCAAATTACTATTTTTATGGAACATGATAAAAGAAGTGCTGCCTTGTGTTCAAATATTTTACTGTCTAGATGAGGCGGATTGAGTACATTGCTTGTGCATGTGTACGTGTGTGTGTGTGTGTGTGTGCGTGTATGCGCGTGTGTGTTTTTTTTTACAGATATTCCCAGAAAGCTATCAGAATCAAAAACAACAACAAGTCAATCAACATCATCTCTGTTGTAATTTACGAATGAAGTGCTGTGTATTTATTTAGTTTGTTTGGATCTACAGTATCTCTGGGTCTCATTGTCACTGGCACGTTTGTAACAGTGCCCCGTTCTGAGGCAATGAATTCCGGTTACACAATGATCTGTGAGATAATGAAGTGCAAAGTGAAAAGTCACGTCCTGTCAACTCTGATGAACATACGGCTGAGATGTGAGGCCTGGCGGGCCTTCAGGGTGACAACCTCCGTATACCAACAACACACTGCGCAGCCAGCACACGATGAACGACTGAAAGAAGAGAGAAAGATAGAGAAAGGTAAAGGAAAACAGAGCAGAGGATATAATGGTAAATAAGCCAGTGAAGAATTCTGACTATGAGTGCATTCCAGTAATCTTGTCCCCCCTCTCTATCTCTCTGATTTCCCAGCATGCTCCTCTTTCTTTCTCTCCCTCAATCCTGTCTGCGTGACAGATACTCCAGCCCCAAAGTGACAGGCCCTCAAACGACTGGCGAGGGAACCAAGCATTAATTAAGTCATTGCCGGACTGTAATTTCCTTGAGAAGTGAAAAAAATGCACAAGAAAAGGTTACTGAGACCTTTTCTGTGTCAAAATTACCATTCGTCATGAATATTAATGCATCTAATGAAGACAACCTTTGCTTCATCAAGAATGTTCTGGAGCAGGTGCCATGCTGATAGACTCTCGCAGGCTGTTTTTCTCCTTCAGTCAAGAGAAACTGGCACACACGTGCACACACACACACACGTAGGTGCAAAAACCAGAGACTAGATTCGACCGCGCTATCTGTGCTCAATTAAGGTGGATAAGACAACCGTCAACAACATATTTAGGACAACCATTTAATCCCCACCACAGCCCACCTAAAGAAAAGAAAGACAGAAATGCAGGCACTATATTGTGGGTCTACTACTGGGCCGGCGCCTTTTCCCCACCTCTGCTTTTTAAAGGTAGTCTGGCCCAATCCTGGGCATCTTTACAAAAGCCCTCCTCCCCTCCATCTCTGCCCTCCTCCCTACTCCTCAATGTCTTTCTCTACCCCTGACACCCACCTCTCATTAATTCGGACCTGTCACGTTGAAACACTCGTACACACACACACACACACACACACACACTGTCCCTTGTATCTCAGCAGAGGGTGACAGCTCTGTGCTGACTGACAGGCCCTGTGTCTGTGGTACAGGAGATCCTTCACTGCCAACACTTTTGTAAAGTGCCCCTCAACTGTCACTTCCAGAACACACAGAGAGAGAGAGAGAGAGAGAGAGAGAGAGAGAGAGAGAGAGAGAGATGTCGTCTATTCACATGTCTGCCGCTCAAATCGTAAATAGATTTCTCTCACTAATGTCTTCCCTCATCCATTATTGATTTGAAGAATTATTGTATATATATATATAAAAAAAAAGCCTCTTAGTTTGGGTGTAGGATTTGTAGGCACTGTCCTACCACCTTACCAGTCCTATTTACAGACATGGAGTAGTGCCAGAGTGTTGTTAGCACAGGATGGTGGTGTGTTGTACGTTATGCCACTGGCCATTATGACAACATGTGGTTGTCTTGATTATCTACTGTAGAGTGATGCTGTCCCTGAGGGGTTCTTCACCAACTGACACCCCTTCAATGAGTGACTCTGGGTTGAGTTCAGATCAACTCATCAGTCTGGTTTGGATCACCGAATACCGTAGGTTGTATCACGATACATAATGTGTCAATATATCACAGTATGAATATTATATCATGATATATCGATTTATTTTTACAGGCATGTGAAACTGGTTCCATTGGCTCCTGCTCCCCTTTCAATAAGATACTCAAAGACATAGAATACAAAACAAAATGTATACTTGCTATTCGTAGTGACACACCTGCATCTTTTGAAGCCGTGTGAAATCTCAACTTTTGTCAAAGTTAAACAAGATTAGGGTTTCTTACCGTTGGTTGTCTGGTAGAGTCATCCTGTGTAATCAAGCTCTTACAGTACAGACCACTGACAAAGCCAACATCAGTCTCCCAACATCAAACTCAGTTTTTATACTTTGACCACAACAGATCACTTGAAAGGAAAATAATTGGTCCAAGGAAAGTTTTGCCTTTGTTCTTGGTCTTTCTCCCCCTGAATCTGCATAAGTCGACGCCATACGTTAGTATGAATAATACATACATATCTCCTACACAGCCACAGGAGGGGAGATTAGATGGCGCTCCATAAATAAGCTTCAAAGCCTTGCTGTATGCATTTTGTTACACCTCGTGATAAAGGCCCCCTTTTCTTTAATCACAAACTTACCCTCGCTGGTGGGCCCTTTGTTGGCGATGGCGGCGGAGCGCGCTGGAACGGCAGGCCGGATTGCGACGTACATATAGCGTTTACCTAATTAACACAAGGCGCACACTGGGAGTCAAATGAAAGCCACCGTAGGGGAGTCACAGCTCAGACAAAGAACAAAGCCTGCTTCCTTTCCGAAGCGTCAAAAATATCGTTTTAAAAAAAAAACAAAGCAGATAGAACATAAAATAAGTTAACAACCACCCGGGCTGACTAGGCCCTTGGTTAGGATGGAAACACCTGGGGTTTATCGGTGGACACAGGATAAAGTGACACTGGTCTCTCTTGGTGGGGCCCACATATCTCTCTCTTTCTGTTTCTCTCTGTCTTTCTCTGTCTCTCTATGTCTCTCTGTCTTTTCCTCTGTCTGTTTGTCTCTCCCTCTCTGTACTTCGCTGTCTCTATCTCTCTTTCTCTCTGTCTCTCTATATGTCTGTCTCTCTCTTCCTTTCTCTCTCTCTCTCTCGCTCTCTGTCGTTGAGGTGTTAAGCAGCAGATTCACTGTCTTGTGTTAATTGAACACGGAGGACATGTTGTTAAATTAACACAATTTGAGGCCCGCTGTTTGTTGGGTTACTTATCGTGTCCCCAGCTGGGAGGGATTTTTCCAATTCCTTATCTAAGACAGAAATTAATAACAGAAATTATATCTCCAATGAATTCCGATATCTCCCAAAAGTTTTTGGAAAATGTGGTCTGGCTGGAATATAATGATATAATATCAAGTAAAATTGTATTCTAAAGCCTTGTTCATGTTAACAGTTTGAAGTGACTGAAATAAAAAAGAAATTGTATATCCGATTTGAATCTGTTATTTTTCCTGCAGTCTGAACAGCCAAAAAGCAGGATATTTCAAGCCACATTTTAAAGCACCTTCGTAGGGGGATTGAAATCAGATATAAGACTTGTGTCTGAATGGTCAAATCTGATTTATTTGCCCTCAAGTGGATTTTAGACTATCTTGTTGCTTGCTAGCTACTCTGTTGACAGTTTAACAAGAACAGGTGGTAGCTAAACTAGCTTGTTAATTGTTTACAAACAAATGAGGGAATGTGCTAGAAAGCTGAACAGCTGGCTAGCTAGTTGACTGCTGCGGCTAGCTAGTTGACTGCTGTGGCTAACCGAAAATAACTTGTTTTGAAATTTGGATCATCTTATCCTTTGAGGCTTTAAAAGTGTTCTTACACTATGATTTTGAACATTTAAAGCAACTGGGGAATGTCCATGGCAGGTTGTGTTATCACTTTAGCTTGCTACATAACTTCTGAGGGACAGTAGGCACTAGCACCACCACCAATCAGCCAACACACACTGCCATCACTAACAACTAGCGTAGCCATGTCAGCTACAAACACACAAATCCGATGTGGTCACTTGTAACTTGCTGCTTGGACAGTCAGTATTCCAAAACAGATTTGAAAAACATAAATGATTTGAGCATTAAGGCCTGCAGTGTGAACAAGGCTTACGTGTAATGAGCCAAGCCCTGCATAGTGGAGTCACATGCTTCATTCCCACTGTGTAGCTCCTAGTCTCTGATAGGATTGTAAACACAGTGTATTTCATCACACATCAGCAGGTGAACACTTGCAAGGTCTTATTGGTTCCACAACAAGCAGTGGAGAGACGGTGTCAGTGAGGGAGATTAATTGCACAAGGTGAGTATTGCATCAGAGGCCAATTATCACCTGAGGAGAGATGGGCTGCTACCAATTTCCACACACTTAGAATCATCCACTCATGAGCTCTGCAGCTTACAGTGCACAATGATAAGATGTGGAATAGTATTGCTTCCCAAAAAGGTGGAGGCAGTGCCTCTGGAAATGCTGTAATAAACTCTATCCATCAACAACAACACAGAGGAAAGAGAGCTCCAGTCCAGTTAGGGGCTAACCCAACACACAACGTACAGCACTCTCAAATATACTAGGATCAGAGAGAGAGAGAGAGAGGGTTTGGAGGGCAATTCATGTAATGTTGATTTCTCTAAACCAAGATTCCCCTCTGCTACGGCAACTGACCTCCCCTGACTCTGACGATCCCAGTTGCCATGGCGACTGGCAAAACAAGCGTGGCACTCCTGTTTTTTTGGGGGGTTCCGAGGGATAGAAACGAACGTCGCCTTGAGCTCCCGTATTGGCAAGAAATCAATAGACTTTTCCCCACATCGAATCGGTCCAGTAGGCTGTAACATATCAATCCATACGTGCACACGCATTTCAGCGTAATCCCCTTCTCTGTGCTGAGAGCGAGAAAATGGCATAAGAAATAAAAGGAGCCCAGTCTTTTTGAACTCCTCTTTTTAAACCAATCATTGTTTTTGATACTCCGAGCTGAACACAGAGCATGTGCCTGCCATTCTGGAATGGAGTATTTGTGTTCATTTTGTTTCAAATTCATTTTCTCATTACTCAGACAAGCCTTTAGCAGTGAGGGGAAGACTGAAGGAACGAAGCTCTGGTTCAGCCCAGGGGCCTCCAGAAGCCATAGGGGTCCCCACTTTGATGGAGGCCTCGGCATCATTAAAGCAGAGACAAGCAACGGGTCAGAAACAGCTACATCTCACTGCATTCACAGAGACGGACGGACGGACGGGCGGGTACCATTTTGTAAGCTTTCTCCAATATCTCATCAAAGACATGCCAAAAAGCCTGTGTTAAAATGAAGAGTAAGAGAGAAACAGACTGGAATATATAGCTGTGGGTTAACAGAAAGCATCAATTAATTATGTAACCCATTGCAGTTCGCTTCGAAAGTTCACTGTTCATGAAACAAATGATGTGAGCTAGCACTTCCTTTATGGGCATAATAAAAATTATACTGTTGTACTTAAGATTTTTAATAGAGTGACTATGAACATTTAGGGAGACTGGCATATGTTCATATCAGGGAGAAGAGCAGGCTGTCCAAACAGCTGTGTGAAAGACCACCTCTGATCTAAACTACCTCTGGTCCTCAAAGGTCAAACCATATTTTTATAATAGTAGCCTGATGGCTAACTCTAAATCTGGCCATGAAGAAGAGGGAAGATGAGAGGTGGAGAAGATCAAGTTTATAATACGGTATTGCACACTAATATTCATGGGCGGCACCTCCGTCACTCGGCCGTGTCGTCGCCATTGTTATCAGCGTTCCACAGACGCTGCAGCGTATTGATGTCAGACTGACGGTTAATGCTCGGTCTTTCTGAGCGGGAGCTAATGACAGTTCCGTCAACATTGCACCGTAGTGGCCTGGAAATACAATGACATTGCTAAAGTAGAAAAATAACGAGTAGAAAACCCCTTTGCCATCGGGATGATGTCGTCGAGTTACTTTAGAAAGATGGCAATGTTGCCCTGAGTTGGTCAGAAATAGCTAGCAATGCTAACGTTACCTAGCTAAAAGTTTGGCGGTCTCCCCTCAATCTTATCTAGCTAACGAAAGTTCGATTGCATCACAATGATGACAAAAGCTTGTCCTACTAACGATTTGCCTCCTTTGGAAATGTCATCGTGTTTCCAAGCCACAGTAATGCACTTTAGTCTTCATCAGCACTTAATGAGATGGCATTGATTAGAATGCTCAGATGGGCAAAACACTATTGTGATCGAAGCGCGCAACCCATGAATACGGTAGAATATGTGACTTATATTTCCAAAGGAAATAGGTGCATTTGTGTGTGTGTGCGCGTGTGTAAGACTGTGTGTATGTGTGTGTTTAATTGTGCGCGTGTGTGTGTGCTCGTGCATCCTGCATGTGTTTTCTGCGTGTGTGTATGTGTTTGAGTACGTGTGTGTGTGTGTGTGCCCCCTTGTGTGTGGGTGGGCAGTTCTGCGTGTTCGCGTGCGTGTGTGTCTTGAGTGCTCCTGTTGTCAGTAGTGATTTCTGAAGGGTTGTCTGTGTTCCTCGGCCATGATGAGACCGTCTCTCTCTGACATGATCTGTTCTGTTAAGGTCAAGCCCTACAGAATGTCAGAGATGATGACACGCACTCACAGCCTTTATCTAATCCTTCCATTTTCCTTCTCTGTCTCCCTCCCTCCCCTCAGTCACTCACATAAACCACATAAACACACACATCCCCCCTCCCCAAGTGTCATGGGTCTGTCTGTCTGTCTGTCTGTCTGTCTGTCTGTCTGTCTGTCTGTCTGTCTGTCTGTCTGTCTGTCTGTCTGTCTGTCTGTCTGTCTGTCTGTCTGTCTGTCTGTCTGTCTGTCTCTGTCTGTCTGTCTGTCTGTCTGTCTGTCTGTCTGTCTGTCTGTCTGTCTGTCTGTCTGTCTGTCTGTCTGTCTGTCTGTCTGTCTGTCTGTATTTCTGTCTTGTCTGTCGCTGCGTGAATAACCTATGTAGGGAATCATCCTCATTCAGGGTATCATTTTGTAAGGAATTTTCCTATTTGTAAAAAAAATAAAAAAAATAAAATGTTTGATGATAATATGTCTTTCAAGAGATAGTTCACCGAAATTACAAAATTACATATTGTTTTACTTACCCCGTAAGCAGTCTATGGACAAGGTGTGACAGCAATCCAAGCATTGGTTTAGTTTCCCTGGCACTTTCCTAGCAGTTTCCAAATGCTAACATTTTAGGATTTATGGCACAAATCACATAGAAATCCTGGTACCGATATTAGCATTTTTAGTACATCATGTTCAAATCATCTATATATCAATCTTTTGATCTTCACAATCAATTTTAGATACTTTTGGATTATTTGAATATGATGCACGAAAAATGCTACAGTAGTATCGGTACCAGGACTTGAATGGGATTTGTGCCACAAATGCTAAAATGTTAGCATTTGGAAACTAGTGCCAAAGCATGGATTACTGTCATACCTTGTCCATAGACTGCTTACAGGTTAAAGAAACCAATGTGTCATTTTGTAATTTGGGTAAACTATCCTTTTAAGAGACTGGGATATACGTTTTGGAGGGAAGTACTATAGTTTTTATTTATGTCAGTTAAGAACAAATTCTTATTTTCAATGACGGCCTAGGAACAGTGGGTTAACTGCCTTGTTCAGGGGCAGAACGAAAGATTTGTACCATGTCAGCTCGGGGATTCGAACTTGCAACCTTTCGGTTACTAGTTTAAATCATAGTCAATTTAATTTAGATGAATTCAGATTCATTGTGATCAATATCTTTGTCAATTAATTAATTGACAAAGAATCAGTGTATTTATGTTTCCGTTTCACCTTTTCACAAACGGTATAGGAGATATTTGAAAGAGAATGTAATTCTGTTATTTCTAAACGGAGTCAAATTTATTCAATTAAGCTGCCATGAGAAATAATGTTATTTACACTTCATGAGATTATCTGGATTTAATTTCCAGTTTTTTTTATTTTTTATAATTGACAAATAGCATGTTTTTAACTAAGCCTTTTATTATGCGCACAGTTGAACATGTCATCAGTTAATCTTTATGGTTTTTTTCTACCTATGTTTCCCTTTTTTTCCCTCACTGTCTCCATAGTCAACACTTATTGAATTAATAATTCTCTGTAGATCAAACAACAAACCTTTTCAATCAAGCCTTCTGGATGACGGCGAGGTCTCGTCGACATTTGTTGATGTCTTGATATGCACATTTCAGTCGGAATGAAGCGAAACTTGTCCAACAACATATCCTACACACTTCATGAAAGAAATCCTCTGTTTGGAATATTTTACATGTTTTTTTTTTGCTAATAAAGCTAAACAATGCTTGCCTTAGGATGCAAGAAGTCTTCCCTCGTATCTGTTCAAGCTGTCATTTTTCTCTCACCTCTGTGAATTGGGCACAGTATAGCGGGAAAATAACAAAGAAGATGGAGAGGGAGATGGAGAGATAGTAAGGAACGGAGGAAAATGGAGGATAATATAAAGAAGAGCAGCACTTGACGGTAACTGGTTGAGATTAACGCCTTAGGGGTACAGCAGTGGCTGTGATTCGGATACGGCGCCCCCAGCTAAACGCTGAAGGCCGCGTTGCCTAGAGGAACCCACGTTCACCCACAGGCAGTCAAAGATTGTTTTCTTTCTTACCAGCGCTTCCCACTTTCCTCTCTCCCCTTTCCCTCCCTCTCTCTCCTCCCCACAGACACCTGTCATATCCAATGTCAAAACTCCAGAGAAAGGAAAAGACAACGCAAAGAATAAACAAAGGAAACATGCTTTTTAAGATGGCACCCTGAATACAGATCTGTGATGGATCGGCTCTTGTAGAAGGCCTATATTTTATATCATCAGCTCTAACCCAATGCATACCCAATACAAACCCACTGCTCCAGTGCATGGCCCAGATTTCTCATTGTAGCCTTTGTCAATGGGGCTCCCGAGTTGCACAGCGGTCTAAAGCACTGTATCTCAGTGGTAGAGGTGTCACTACAGACCCTGGTTCGATTCCAGGCTGTATCACAACCGGCCGTGATTGGGAGTCCCCTATGGCAGCGCACAATTGGCCCAGCGTCGTCCGGGTTGGGGTTTGGCTGGGGTAGGCCGTCATTGTAAATTAGAATTTGTTCTTAACTGACTCTCTCTCTCCTCGTCTCTCTCTCTCTTGTCAGACCATCATTAACTGATATTGCAGTCGTACTTTGTCAGAAGTGAAATATGTGATGTTCTACTCAAACAATTGCAGGTACACAAACAAAAGTAATGATTTAAATGTATTCATGATTTTTAATAATGAATCTGTTCTCTAGTTGAAGTTGGATCGCTGGTTTTGACATGATTGGACGTTTGGACGACCCTTGTGTTAGCCCAGGAGGTGGTGTCGTAGCCAATGGGGGGCAGAGGACAGCACAGAGAGTAATGCCTGTTACATGCCATCATGTTCAAAATAAACATTTAATCCTTTTCCCCCTTGTTTCGCCTGTTATGTTTTTCTCCATTTTAATTCCTTTTATTTGTTTGTTTGTTTGTCGACCTTGCCATGTCAGGTGACCTTCCTGCATCCGCAACCGACAAAAAAGAAAACCCCGACGTTTCTGTTGGTCCTTGGGAAGAAAAAAAGAAGCTGAACAAATGCCCTCAGATACATTTACTCAGAAATAAGTGTGACTTGAACGCCCGTGCCTGTCCAGGTCCCCGGCCACTATTGCCAAAGAAGTGTCAGCAGTGTCCTGACAACTTCAGCGACTGCAGTGTTAGATGTGACCCCTGGCCGGAGGGGGGGGGGCTTTGTCCCCCCAACCACCCTGGATTCTGACAGATGTCATATACCTCCTCCATAGGCGCCTTCTGTTTCCTGCTCACCTTTCTCCATCCTGCAGCGTTAGGTCTCCTGTCATCGCCGCGTCAAAGCCTCTCCCAGCACTCGCGCACGCCACACACACACACACACACACACACACACACATACACACACGTCCCTGCTCAGGTGCTGCAGACACTTAGAGCTACACAAATTAGGGATGGGACGGGAAAACAATAATGATGAATTCATTTGCCTTGGGTTACAATGACGAGGAAGTCCTTGGGAAGGGGAGTGAAGGCGGTCCTTCGCTGCAGTGCTAGTTCAATTGTTTGCTGTAATAGAGTCCATATTTGTGTCTCTTTTTGTCTCACGCTCTGTGTGAATCTCTCTAGAGGCAAGGCTGGCGCACCATGCTTGCTCAAATCTGTTATTCAAAACCACTGAGAGATGATTATGCTCTTATAGTATTAATTGAAGGATTCCATTCTGAGAGAGCTTGTCTGGTATTTAAGCATACCTCTCGTTCGATCCAAGTGTTGGCTCCGATATTGCTCAACATCCATGACAGTGACACCAGTCCCTGACAGACTTGAAGAACTCCCACCGAATGAGATTCTGTCGTGTTACATTGTGTTACGCTATTGCCTGAGAACGTCAACGGCCTACTACATGAATAACAGACCCAACAAACCGTAACGCCTAATGAAATTAGATTTCCATAAGCATTTCGCTTGGCCGGCCCCGTAGGTGATTGTGTATCACTGAACCAAATACACTCTCGGATGGAACCTGCACTTTAAATCTGATCATAGGCCGAGACGTTGTTCACTTCTCACTCCAGAACGACACACTTCTGTGAAAACAGAGGGACTCTGTGAGTAATCCATCAATCAAAGTGACGGCACGGCGCAGTGATGGATATTGGAATCTCCGCGTTATATACAGGTGCAAGGGATGGATGGGTGACGATTAGCGGACGAGACTGTTTCCACCAAACAATAAGGTCACATCTTTGTCCGCGCAGCTTGGCTCCGGCACGGCGAAGAAGACGACGAAGTAGAAGAACAAAAAAAAGAAGAACAAGAAGAAGAAGAAGACTGCTAGTAGCCTATAGAGCACTTTTTATTATTGGATGTAGCTGTGCTGTGCATGCTACTTTCTTTAATACCTCATATAAGAAAGTTGAGACAACATGTGAGTCCTGAGGTGATGTAGATGTTAGCACAACGATGTCTTCTCTCTTCTGGGACCTACAATCAGTAGTCATTTCTTGACAACCCTCAGCATCCCTGCCTCACCTCATTCTCACGCAACCTGTTTGTTTCTCACATTCTGTCGTTGCTATCACCTCCATAATTATCCCTTTGTTTTTACTTCACTTCAAACTTCTTTCACCACGATTTAGAACAAAACACCACCCTCTTCAGGCAAAGTCTTAGGGCCCAGTTTCCAGTAGCTGGATTAAACCAAAAACATCCAGATCATAATGACCATGTGTTGTCTCAATTCTGGTTGGTTTCTCATTTGTTTTCAAAGGATCAGGGAGGCAATATCTGAAGAACTTCTGAGCTAGCGTATGGTGCTAGCAGCTTTAGCTCCTGCAGTAGCAACCATGCCTGTTGGTCCCAGTTTTTGTCATAAAACCTGGTGGTTGTCCACGTGTTCTTAAATCAACATCTCTCTCCTTCCTCTCGCTGTGCCTTCACTCCCCGACATACCGTAGCTACAGTTAAACGGTTTCACTTCGCTAATTGGCCGATGTCAACGCTGACACGATGGTAAACAAACTGAAACAAACGCAAGCTCATTAGACTGATCAGAGGAGAGAGAGAGAAAAGGAAGAGATGTTAAGAGAAGAAAAAAAACGAAGCTTCTTTTCTAAATGTAGCTAGCCTATCTTGTTCATTGAGTAGGGGAGAGACAGAACTACTTCTGTAACTTCATCTTTGATGGGACCCGAGAGAAGGGGTTCCATTGCATATTTTTATATAGTTATCATCCGGGGGTTGAGGATTTGTTTTTCATAACACCGAACACTTTAGCATGAAATCTCTCTTCCTCGCTGTCCTTCTTGCTATCTCACTTTTATCTCGCTCTCTCTCTTTCTCCATCCCTCCATCCCTCCCTCCCTGTCGGAGCTTGTCCCCCTGGCCATCTGTCATAACATGTTTATGGTCCCTTTTGCTTTTGTGTCCTGATGACCACTGTCACCGGGAGGTTCCCATTACCGATGCGCCCTGATGAACGATGTCGCCCAGATGCCTCGCTGCTGACACCCCAGTGTCCTTGGGTGCAGTGGCGTTTCGCGGGTAAAGAGTGGGGACAGGGGGGGATCTGGTGTTTGAGCTAACTGAGGACCTGTCCGTCATTCGCATGGGGTGGGATGGACTGGGTGTTTCGATCTTTACGTCCGCAGTGGAGAGACACCGACCGATGAAATTGGGATGCTGTCATCCGGCATGGTGTGCTGATAATATCATCCATCCACTGTATGAATATTTACTGCCCTTGACTTTCACCTGCACACATAACATCAGACTCAATGATCGTAGGCTAGCCTTTCCTGACTGTACAGGTTGCACTGCGTTGTTACGTGGCTCAGGTTCGCTACTTTGTATATTGCCACCAACATCAGATCCATTTGGATACATTTGTTTTCTCTACTACTCATATCGTATGACCAATATGCATTTGACTGGTGTGTGATATTGAAATGCAATCTGAACAGTATTTACCTGGATGTTTTTCATTCACATTTCAAATAAAACGGGAGGAATAAAGACATTGATTTGGAACATGTAAAATAACATGCGGGTTGAATCGATACATGAATTTATAGCATAATATTAAAGGAATATTCGGCCTGTACAAAATAAAACCTCATTTAATCAGTCAGGCTTCCCTTTCGGCACCCTCCCCTCCTCTCTCTCGGCTCTCTTTTTCTCTCCAACTCTGTGAATGCCTTCACTGGGCAGTGGAGCCGCTGATGAATTCTTAAGCAGATCACACTGATAATTGTATTTCCGTCAGCTGTGCGAAGGCTGTCCGTGGAGGGAGGGTGACTGCCAACGCACTGAAGAGCTATTTGTGTCATCACCGTGTCTCCCTCTTACATCCCCCCCACTGTAAAACCCCAATCACTAGGGATGTGCTTACTGTCTTCAGCCTCAAATTACTCAATCAGGAGGACACATTTATGGATGACACCTTTATTACAATTAATCAGGGGAACTTGATTAAGAAAGGTATTCCTCCTCCTCAGTGAGACTTGAGTGGCCCGGCTGCATATTCTAATTTATGTCCCACTGAGTCCTTGTGACTCTGACAGACAGACAGACAGATTGCCAGCAGTACTGACGCATGCACACACACACACTGCTAGCCTACACTCTTCGAAAACAAGGTGCTATCTAGAACCTAAAAGGGTTCTTCGGCTGTCCCAATAGGAGAACCCTTTGAAGAACCCTTTTTTGGTTCCAGGTAGAACCCTATTGGGCTCCATGTAAAACCCTTTCCCCAGAGGGTTCTTCATGGAACCCAAAATAGTTCTACCTGGAACCAGAAAAGGGTTCTCCTATTTTCTCCTATTCTCCTTTTTTTCTAAAAGTGAACCATAACAAAATGGAGAAATGCAAAATAATGTCATTAGTATGGAAAATGCTCGCAAGAGAAACCTTGAGGGTTCATATTTCTACGCAATACAAAATGAGCAAAAGTAACATATTATTATATATTTTGTTAAATAAAACCACCAGGAAAAAAATATTGGAAAGTCACCTGTTTTTACCTTAACGTACAGTGTTTGGGTGTGCATTGACTAATTAGTTCAGTGGGGTTTTGTAACGAGGGGAGGAGTGATGATGGTTGAGGGGTCTGAGTGACTCTTAGTGACTGAGAGTGGACCTGAGCCATGACAGAGTCAGCCACTAAGGCACCAGGTTATACCAGACCACACCTAATGATGTCTATGTTAGGTGTTCCAGTATGGGGAACAGGGATGGCAGAGTATAAAGTAACACTGTTGATTGAATACCCAGCTGATCAAATTGATTTGATGTATTACAACACTGGCATTTCACTAAACTGTTGACAGCATTTTCCATGTATTCTTATAATCAACAATTATATGGTTCAATTGAATTGAAAGCAAAGCTGTAAAAAGGTCACAGATCCCATTTTGGGTGTGTATCTGAAATGCACAAAACACAGACCTCTGCCAAACCAAGTATCACACCTATTCATGACATGCACTTTTGGACATTTATTTTAGATTTGAACATTTCTCACATAATTGTGGTTGTTTCACGTTTGCCATATTCTAATCTTTTCAATTTTATGTTTAGGGTTTAAGGACTATACTCAGGTTAAAGGTGGACGTAATATACTGTATGTCAAAACCCCTAATTATAGTCTGAGCAATACAAAAATAAAACAATAACTAATATTTTCAAACTACGTTGAGAAACGCTACACTTTCCAAAACATGTTTGTCACTCCACCAACAATAGTCATGTACCTCAGAAGGTGATTACAACGGGTATGTGTCTATATGGTTTGTTAAGAGCCTGCTAACAGCTACAAGCCAATTATATAAAATGGGTTGTTTTCTCCAGGTTGTCTTGTGCTTTAATTGGACTGTGAACGCGCACTAATCATGGCTGCTACAGGTGGGCCCCGGAGGACCAGTGAGGCCTCGGTTGGTAACTGAAGACAGATACACATTGACAGTCCGTACCTCTATCCAGAGCATGCACGCAACTGTACTCAAGCACGGTAAATTCAAGTGAACATTCATTCGTATCACCTCGCTCACCTTTGTGCGACTAGCGTGTGAGCGCATGCTCTTGCATTAGAATGACTGAGTGAACAATCCATTTTACGAGCGGTAAGAGCATCAGCCTTAACAATAGCTTTCAGGTTGCTCACCTTCATTCATGCTGTACAGTGACACTGTCGTCAAACACTTACAAGGACGGGTGCAGAGATGGATCACTTCATTCCTATATTTAACACAGGGGTAGAAATCAAAGAGGACCTAAAATACAAAAAAAATACTAAAGATAGTAAGAACCAATCTACAACAATACACTGCATGCATTACACAGACCACTATTCTATTGGAACACATACGGGTGTGTGTATGTGTGTGTGAGACACACTGGTGCAGGTTCAAATGGCTTCAGGCTGGTGGGGTATGTTTCTGATTTCCTGAGCTGCCTGCCTGGCAAAGGTAGCAGATTTGCATGCTGTGGTCACACCTGTAACGTATTTCACACTGAGATCTTTTTTGAGTGGCCACCTGGAGGAGGATATTGCATGTCCACAGTGTATGAACACACAGATGTCCCTCCCCGGTGGAAACAGGTGTTTGTTTTTGTGTTCCTAGGCTTGATACATAACGTATTGTCTTAGAATTTTTTGGGATGACCTTTTCTCACTTCCAAAACAAAAAGGCCACAGAGTAACACCCACATTAACTTGTAAATAGTTTTGAGAATTAATATGTAAGATAAGACATCTCCATGACAATTGTATCCCACCTATCTACCCTCACCTCTAATGTAGGCGATAACATGATACTTAGCTTAAAAGGATTCTATATTTAAATTAGAAAAAAAAAATGAAATTTGTGAATTGGCTTAAGAGAATCCAAAACATAAAGTGGAACCTTATCCTCAAGGTAAAAAAAAAAAGAAACGTAGGCCTACCTCAGAGGGCATTCCACAATACATTCAATATAAGTGGTTTTCTGCTTGTTGTGAGAAAAACGAGTGGTATTTTCAACCCCAAGTTCTGGTTAGCTGGACTAATTTTTTATTATGGGCAGCTTGGGGCATGTGAATGGAAAGATGGATTATATGAACGCTGTTTCTGTCAGCCACAAACATGCTATAAAATACCAAGCACACCTGATGCTGCATTCAGTTCTGACAAGTGTATATACAGATTTTACTACAACAAAACACATTTCATTTTAAAATCAAGAATGTAAGATAAATAATGTATTATAGATATTGAGTGTTAACTACACATGATACATTGCAAATACTTCTCAAAATGTGCTATTTTAAAACCTACTGTACATCGACAATACATTGAGAAATGTGCAATCTTTTCTGTTGATTTAAGTTAATTTATTAATTATATGAATGTGTAATCTGTTCATGTATACTTTATGAGTGTGTGTGTGTGTGTGTGTGTGTGTGTGTGTGTGTGTGTGTGTGTGTGTGTGTGTGTGTGTGTGTGTGTGTGTGTGTGAGGGACTAAACAGGTCAATTTCTCTGGGCATGCTTAGGCCTATATTCCAAAAGTATGACAGAGGTTTAAACTGGTAACACTAAATGCGATCATTATGCAATATTGTCCTCAGCTACTTTGTTTCCTGTTAAACAGAGGGACGAGTTCAGCTCATATGCTGCTGCATTGTCTGGTGTGCAGTAATCATGCATAAGCTGTGGACGGTCAATGCAGCCACTGGTCTAGTTACTGTAAATACACATTTTAATAGGATTACATTTTAGTTAGCTCTAGTCTTGAGCACAGAACAATTAAACAAGTGTGTGTGTGTGTGTGTGTGTGTGTGTGATAGCATGAGAATGAGGGAGGCATTTGATCTAGAGGGGTACAGTATTCTTTTCTTGAGATAACCTTCTGTTGTTACAACAGTAATCTTCACTCTACAAGTACTATCCCCGTTCATTGGGACTTTGGCTTTGCTTTATTCAATACGTTCATCAAAACATTAACAAGCAACTGTCTCGAACAGAACGACATTTGAGTAATATCAAAATATATTCAGGTGAAATAAACTGTTCAAAAAATATATTCAACTCAGAGTACTGTAGATTGTCACAGTTTGGGTAATTTGCCTTCAACATATGTACTTGCATAGTTCATTTCAATGTACATACACACATTTGATTTGTTCGAGGATTCCAGTGCATTCACATTAAGGCAAATCACAGTTTGCTGTCCAGTGAGGGTGGAGTCACCTCAACCACCACCTTTCCAACGTTTTTCCCAGCGTACATGTAGTCCACAGCCCTAAAGACGGACTCCAGCCCCACGAAACGGCCCTCGGGGGCCATGTCCCCACAGTCCACTTCACACACCAGCTTCCCTTTAGCAAACATCTGCATCATGCTTCCCATCGCCTCCTTGTAGTCAGCCAGGAAGTGAGGTAGGAAGAACCCCCTCACGCTGGCTGACTTCTGGAGCAGCTTCACGGGCAGAGTCCCTCCTTTAACAGTTGGGACCCCTGATGCCGTTTGGTACCCTGAGATGAACCCTATCACGATCAGCCTGCCCTTATTGGCCAGATTGTTGACCGCCATGTCAAAGATTCTGCCGCCTATGGACTCGTAGACTACGTCCAGGCCTTGTGGGTACTCTTTGCGCAGCGTGGCGCTCAGGTCCTCAGACGTGTAGTTGATGGGCCTGTCGCAGCCAATGGTCTTTAAGAAGCCAGCCTTCTCGTTGGAGGAGCAGGTGCCCACAACATGGCAGCCGGCCTGTTTGGCAAACTGCACGGCGAACTGTCCCGTGCCACCGGCAGCGGCCGTCACCAGCACTGTCTCGCCCTTCACCAGGTCGCCAAGCCGCTTCATGGCGATATAAGCGGTGGCACCGCTTAACAGCAGGGTGAGAAACTCTGGCTTCACCGCAGGTACGGGTACGGTCTTGATCATGGGTATCACCGTGTACTCTGCAAAGGCCCCATCGGCAAAGTAGGCCACGGTGTCGCCAACGGTGTAGCGGGCGCTGGCACTCAGGCCGAGTCCGACCACCTCACCAATGCCCTCGAACCCGGCGTCAAACGGTGGCTTGACCGTAGGGTCGTAGCGGCCTGCTGAGTAGTTGATGTCCGAGGCATTGATTCCAACAAATCTGCATGGAATGGAACAGAAAATAAAATATAAGTGAATGACAGTTCAGAATGATTAACAATTGTTACATAACATTAAAATCAATGAATGTCGGTATAGGATACTTTAGTGATTTGGATAATAACATGATAATAGTTTGTTATAATAACATAAAGAGGTGCACTTCAGAATGCCTACAGTAATGACTGCGAAGGTCAAGATTTCACTTCTATTCCCTAGAAAACATCTGGGACATCGTTCGGGAAGGAAACATCGGTTTGTTTTGGCAATTATTCCATTTCTCTTGAAAAAACACCCACCCAAAACACATTGCATGATGTTATGAGTCATTGTCTTGAGAGACACACAAGAACAAACTGCACTTTTAAATCTTGTATAGTTCTGTACCTCGACATGAAAAAATAAAACTGGTTTCATCTCAGTTGATGACATAGAGAGGAAAAAAATCCTTGTGTGAAAGAAATGTATAAATAAATCATTTTCTATTCTCCAGAAGAACCCTTGTTGCGACTCATCATTGTGCATGTCACATTTGCATTTCTAGCACTTAAATGTACCAGCCTGGTTTAGTTACAAATAAATGGCTCCAATTACATATAGGAAAAGATCTAGGTTTGACTATACTTTCCAGATCGCTTTTTCTTTGCAGCCCTTCTGAATTTTTCCATACCAGTAAATATTTTAACCTGAATCTCTCATTATGGACCAACAGTACCGAAACGCCATGCATTAAAGAAGACCAAGTTCAAAAGTCAAAACTAAAGTGAACTGGGATCTCTAGTTCAGGATTGGGCCTGATATTCTTAAAGATGCTTGATTTAAAAAAATGTGCAACTTTGAATGCACAATCATCTCGGTCACTGAAGCACGATATTAATGCATATCTCAATTTAAACTCAACATTTGTCAAATTCTGGTTAAAAATAAAAACATTTCCTGATACGCATTGCATTGTGAACCAAAGCATTGAAGAGGCCAACAAGTGGTCCAGCCATGTCCTGTCCGTAGACGTGCCACACAACTACAATAACGTTCTAAAACCTTTATCTACATCAATACATTATCTGATATTACGATTAACTATCGCTCACGGTTCCTCTTTTGTGCAATTACCTTAGCAGTGGAGCTGACCCACTCAATTTTCTAAACAAAGCTTGTTTCACCTGTGGTTTGAAGCCGTGTGCGTTTTAAATGATAGCCTACACTATCTAATTCAGAAAGTCCAGCCTAATTCATGGGTAAATCACAGTTCGTAGGTCAAGGGTCATCAATAGCCTATGGAAATGATCATGGGCAATAGACTATATGTGCAATTAAATGACCGTGGACTACAGTAGGCTATGTTGTGCAGCTGTCTTCCCACCTCATATCATTTAACCAAGCAGACTTTATACAAGGCCTAAATGCCACATCACATACATTTCTTATTATTAACAATAAATAATAACCCATATCAAGAAATATGCCTTGATAACTAAGCCCTGTAACTTATTTTTGTCAGTTGAAGGTGCCTGTGAAGCCTAGTTGTTAGCTTATGGCTAAATGTTGTAATTTTCCAGGCCAACTCATATGATGGGGATTCATTACAGACAACACACAAAGAATTGCTAAAACGTATAAGGGCATAGGCCTACATTAAATTATAGAACAATACGTGATGCCATACTTTTCAATCTATTTCAATCTACATTTCGAGGTTTCGGGCGTGGGGAGAGGGCAAAGCACCTAACCTATACCACTGCATCAACAGTTCTTTCCTTTCCCTGAGAGAGAGAGGCTACCTATCCATGGTAAATTGTATGTATAATTCAATGTTCCACATTTTCAAGTTATAAATGACATACGAGACATTTTTTTTGTATTCCCTAAATTACGCATACGCAATTAAGCACACAAAACAAACCTGTGAAAAAGGTTTAGGCTACATATAATTTCTGCATTCTTTAGATGATGTTACTATGTCCTTGGTCTCTAAACCATAACGCAAGACCCTGCCTTCATTTCACTGATCAATTGCGCTCTAATAGGCTACACCAGCATTGACCCGCATTTTAATATCTCTTTGACTTAAATTGTAGTAAATAACCAGTTAGATTAAGGAGCCTACATTCCTGCTCTGTTACAGTACCCCGTTAACGTCATCAACGTTTGTAAATATCTTGCTTTGAACCGGACAGACATACAATTGATTCTTATGCATTGGTTTTATGCAGCGGTAAATGATGATCCTGCCGCAGCCCCACATGCCATGCATAGCTGTTTCTCCATCTCCTCATCTATTCGTGCGAGTCTTTACACCCCCCCCATGACTTTCTGTTTGCAGGTTCGTGACGTAAGGAGACAGGACAGAGCGAGATGCCGAGATGGATTGATAGACAAATGTAGGGGCGGAACTTGGAAATATTCCTCACGTATTTTGCTCGCTCCTGAAATGGTCGCAAGTAGGCTACTAATATCGATGGGGATGGATAGGCGAGTCTAACCGAGGTAAGAGACCCTTTCATAACTTGAAAACAATACCAAATAGTTTATCAAAGATATTGACTCCAAAATGCGCCCAATATTGGAATCGTCTATACATAGGCTATAGGCTACGCACCCGCGGAAAATGGGAACCTATCCAATTTCTAACCAAAACTTACCGATTTCTGACAAGCAAGTCCCCGTCGCCAGGTGTCGGGACTGGAACAGTTTGCAAGGCAACGGCGTCTCTGAAATTCTGGCTGAGCTTCGTTACGACCAGCTTTTTCATGGAGCTCGGTATCGAGGAACCTTTAAAATCCATGAAGTGTGTGGAGTATGACAGATCTATAATGAAGCGGCGCGCTATAAAATGAACTCCAGAAAGTGCGTCGGTTCCTCTGCACACTCCGCCGATTACTGAAAACACCCTCTTACCGTTTCTCAATAAGAAAGAGGTGGACATTGCACCAGGGAGGGTATATGTGACAAAGTTCACGGGCACTGGCTGTGCGTTGATATCAATATGCTTATCGTTAGCCTACGCTAGGCTTTCTTCACCTAGCAGGGTAGGCCACGCCGATGCAATGCGATGAAAACAATATCACCAGCGCGGTTTTTTTGTCGCATAAGATCGACACGCAATAACGTGCTTTTAGAATGTTTGCTTTGATGATAACTAGGCTACAACACGGCGCAACCTTGTAGCAGCAGCCAAACTCTTACTGTTAGCGGCGTGTCTTCTTCTGAGTCCCTCCTCTTCCGGGACATGACACACTTCCTAGTAAGGTGAAACATATCAATCGTAGTCTCAAACATCTCCTCAACGATTGTACACACAACAACAACAAAAAAGCCATAGAGTTGCCAACACAGCCAGTGCCGACCACAACCATTCGGGTCTTAACAAGCACCGTTAATAGGATATTATCTGCAGAAATATATTTTTCTCCTCAAGCATGTGTAAATGATGGTGCTCTCACATTAGGAAACTTCAGCCCGAATGTTCCAAAAAATATTGCACGTTCAAAACATTTCCATGTTGGGTTTGACATAGGATAGCATATGTCAGGCAAAATAAAGTTAGTGTAAGTGTATGTCGCATGATGATGATGATGATGATGATGATGAATGATTAGCCTAGTTGTAGTAATATAGCCTAACCTAGTAATAGCTTTGTAATAATTGACTAATTGCCATAATAACATTATGCAGGAAGTTTATGGATCAATATTTCAAAGCAACAATTTGATATTTAGCCTACTGATGGAAGCTTTCCTTTGTCAGTCATTTCAATTTTAAGCGAAGGAAAAACAAGACAATTAAAAAGATTGACAGGTGGGTTCTACTGTCAGGGTGACGCTCGTAGGGCGAGGGGAGGAGTGAACATGAAGCAGGAAAAGCCACTCGATGCGTCTGTCTATCAGTTGAGACTGTCTGAAACGCGTCTAGATTCCCTGCGTTTCATTTTTCCCCCCCCGGAGGAGCAGACGAGACCTCGGTTCACTCCCTGGAGTTTACAGAAGAAAAATTCTCTCCGGCGAGGGTGGATGCCTGCATCATGTTTGTTTCTCTTTAGTCGCAGACACCCCACCACATCAACCTGCATATTCCTTGATCGGCGGCTGATAATAGTCATTTTAACGACTAGAAACGTAAGTAGAATCCCTACCTCCCCGACTCAAGCTAGAGAGGGGAGAAAAGTATCCGCTGACGGCGAGGCTTGATCGGAATAGGTGGCGTGGTGACGGATTGCCATTAACCATCTAATGCCTGTCTATTTTCTCTCAATTCTGTTTTGTTTCAGATCTGAGCTTGAAGAAGCGCAGCCTTCCACGGAAATACATTGTGTTCGCTCACACTGGACTTATTTGTTTACCATCAGAGTTTATTTATTTTGGAGTGAGGACGATACAAAGTAGCCCCAACACCGCTATATAGCCCCATATGGCAGTAGGGGAGTGACTGAAACTTGGCTTCGATGTCTGCCTCTTTTTTCTGACACACAGAGATGAGGGAAGATGATATTTGATAGACATGTTATGAGCTGGCGAAATT
Organism: Salmo salar; assembly: GCF_965601325.2. NCBI lineage: Eukaryota > Metazoa > Chordata > Actinopteri > Salmoniformes > Salmonidae > Salmo > Salmo salar. Next base: position 43,622,857 of record NC_138292.1, read on the forward strand.
CGTGCATCGTTTTGATATGACAGAAACCCTTTTTTTTTCGTTTGTCCTTTATCTTCTGTCATTTGTTTCTATTCGTAGGCCTAAAGGACATATTTAGTTATATTGTGGCCGTTTCAGGTTGTCTGGTATAAGCCCACAATTACAAAAGAAATAAACCATTCTAATAGAAAAACTGTTTACAGTTATTTCCGAGGGAAAAAAAAGCTACGGGATGGTTTTTCTCCACTGACAGACTTAAAAAGTACCGTGGAACGTGACGGTCACTATGCCGAGGAGAAAGCAGCAAGAACCTAGGCGATCAGCAGGTAAGCACAAGCGCACACATAAGTTCATTTTCACCGTCTCTTACTAAATGGAGATACAATGTTGGACTTAAAAATATATATATATTAATTCACTAAATGTTTTATTTTTCCATTTTCCATTTATCTTGTCTACGTAATAGACTAAAAATACGTTTTACTTTCGACACATCTTCGTTTGTTGACCATTATTATTTTCTATTTTGCCATGTGATTTCAGTAAACCAGGTGCATTTGTAACGACACGATAGGCCTGATGTGTTAACTTGCCAGAAAAGTCGACTACTTGGGTAGTTAGATAAACGAAACGTCAGAGACAGAGTTTCTATTGGGGTTCATTGCAGTGTTAAAGAGCGAGTAATAATGAATAATTGACTGTCCAAAGAGCCGGTTTTGTTTCTTTTCGGTTTTATTTGAGGATTGCCGTCATTGATTTGATGCGTGATTGATCGCCTGTCATGTGGCAGCCTTTGATCTAGTCATCCCTGATAAACATCAATACGTCTCTCCATGGAGACACGCATGCTCCTTACCGGATTTAGCCACTCAAGGACAACCCACCCTGTTGTCTAAAAAAAAAAAAGGACGAAAAAAGTTTTTAAAAGGAGGGGAATCCTTATCTCGTTAATATTTTCAAAAGGAAATACTAGAGGGGAGAAAGAGGAAGAATGGAAATGAAAGAGGGAGGAGGTTTTGTTTTGAGGATCACAGAAAGAGCTAAATCCTAATTAATTCAGGCACCTGAGCTAGCCTACCACCAGTAGCCCCCCCCAGGTCTGGGTTAAAGACACAGAGGTTTGCTCTTCTTATCAAAATGCACACCCTCCTCTCATCCTACAGAACACTTTACCAATGCAGCCCATGTCTATATCCACAGGACTGCACTATTTATCTGACAACCACTGATAAACCAGATGTCGAGGTGGAGGTCTAGTGGTTTGGATTTTGACTCTCTTCTCTCTTTCAAGCCGCTTTAAAACAAATGTAAATGAGTGACAGGGATTTCTACCTCTGTGCTAATGAGGCGCAGCCTTTGAAGACAGGCATTAACAAGTGGAGTGAACAAAAGACAGTCATGGAATTTTAAAGAGATTCTGAAATATGAGGTGTAAAGCGGACCGAACAGGAGGGCCGGGCAGCGAAGACTTTGAACTCGGCGGGTTTATCATTTTAAATAGGAGCCAAGTGATGGGGGAGTCAGTGTGGATTGACTGTGAAAAGTATTCAACTAGTGCTTCTCTCTGCAGCTCATACGCTTCTGACGCACAGTTGAATAGCCGTCTTATGCTTTATACTCGCTGTTTGAGTCGCATCTGATTCGTCTCTTGTCTTGTATCACATCAACAACAACAAAAAAGCTGGGTAGCAGGCTATAGGATCGCATATAGGATGGTTCCCAGCAGATCTTACACGAAAACATGCCTTCACCTTGACCCCTGCACATGGCCCTATTGATCCGCTTGACTGTCATTGACCGGCTTATACATCATGGCCTTTTAATGGTCAATCACAACTTGGCAGACAGGAGTGTTACCTATCCGTCATGATCGTGACAGTTTGTTGGAAGTAACAGCACACTCCAACCCTCCCCTTTAACACAAATACAGACACACACTCAAACTAAAGCGTGATGGTCCAGTGTTTCAATGCTAGCTAGTAGCTACTGAACCATGCCAGGTACTCTGTAGCCTATAAGGAAAATAGAGAGGGAGAGTAGAGGGGGAAATCGGCATGGTAATACCATGGTAATAGAGGTTGAGAGAATGAGTACTCGAGCGACCATCGGGAAAAGAGGTTGTTGTGAGTTATATTTTCACTGAGAGGGTAAACCAGGTTCAACCAAAACAAATGTGGAACCCAAGGGGTACAGGACTGGAGCTTTAGAGGAGAATGGAACAGAGCACCACAAGGAGACATGTCTGTACAAATTTTATACACACAATATATAGTATTGGGCACCCTTATTTTTCACTAGTGTTGGGGGGGGGGGGGGGGGGTAGAATAGAGCGACATTTAATATAGGGCCTTTTACTTTCTGTGTGCGTGCGTGTTGTTTGTGTGTGTGTGTGTGTGTGTGTGTGTGTGTGTGTGTGTGTGTGTGTGTGTGTGTGTGTGTGTGTGTGTGTGTGTGTGAACGTTTTAACGGTTATAATGGGGCCAGAGCCATACAAAAGGCCTTTCCCATATATACAGCATACGTAGTGTCATGGGAAAACCATGATATCTACTCCTCTTACTTCAGATATCCTGTCATTTACGGTTAAGACGAGCTACGGTTTATCTCCTACAGTGGACTTAAGGCAGTTGGTAAGAGTGTATGTGTGCTACACATCACTGTGTGTCGCTTCATTTCAGGCCTCATTTTGTCTTTGAATATCAGTTTCAGTCGAGGGTGATGAGGACAGGAGCGATGTTAAAAAATTAAAAAAAAAAAAAAAGAGAGAAGAGGGACGTTGTCTTTCATTAAATTGGGGGCTGTGTGTCTCAGCCAGTCAGAGCTAGTAGTCTGGGGAGAAAAACATCTCTTTCTCAGGGATAGAGGCTTCTTCATTATCAGAGAGAAAAGGTAAGGTTGCTTCTCTGGGCTTCATTAGAGAAAGCCCCTAATTATCTGTAAACCTGATGGATTTGTGACAGGCCCTGACGATTAATGCTGACAAATTCAGTAGGGTGTCAAGTCCGCAGCTGCCTTGATGTAATCAAGTTGATATTATACAGTCCCCATAGCCCCTAGTGCAGTATCAACTCAATTTGCTCGTGCAGGTGACAAATGGACTTTGCTACCTGACTAATCATGTCGGAGGAGACAATGACTCTTAATGACCTCCCTAATCCTCTGCCTTTAACGACGTAATAAAGGCCAGACACACTGAACCAAAATCAGCTGCGTCGTAACATGTAGGCTACACTCCTGCATCAAAATGGCGAAGGAATGTTTATGTTTCCCTTTATATATTATAAGAACCGTAATTGTCTTTCTTAATATCCCATACGATCGTTACTGTGCGTAAGAAGAAAATGATACACCTCAAACTAGTTTTGAGGGTTTGTAGATGTTTTTAATGCGGGAATTGTAGCTACATTTTCCAGAACATTTTTTGGGGGGGCCTATTTTTTTAACAAAATTTGGTCAGTGTAAAATGAAATAATAATAATCAGATATGTTAATATGTTTATGCAACATAATTCTAGCATACAAAGTATAGCTTTTTTTTGCTAGGCATTTTCACTTGAAGGTACATTTTGTAAACGTTTTGAAGCAGCACATTGAGGGAGACACACACACACGTTTTCACATCTTCATGTCTAAACCACATATAGCCCTAGTCTTAATGTGTGGAAAATGTATCTCTCCCTCTCTTGTGTTTAGGGGGCATTCTAGAAACCTGGTATAAAAAAATCTCCCAGTGTATTTCTAGTGGGTTAAGAAGCCCAGTGCCCTGGGATTAATGGTTTAGCATGCCCGGGGTAGCTAAGATTACACAGCGACCTTTGTGCTCTAACTAGACGATGCTGTTACATGATATTCTGCGCTCGAAAGAATCAGCAATGCCGAGATTTATGTGGCCCACTCTTAAATCAACGGCCTGAGGAAGACAATCTTAAACAAGGTGTATTTTTCCCCATTTTATTTCCCTGTAGTTGTCTGCCTAAAATATCTTGGGGAGTAATCTGAAAAATGATACTAGCACCGGGAAAAATTATAATCTGGAAGCCCGGAGAACATAAAGATTTATTTTTGGAGGTGCGTGCAAATGTAGTGGACAATTTAGTCAAGGTCAAGGAAATGTTAAGCGATTCATGTTTCACGTGCTTTCTCTGAAGTCGACTGAGACATCAGCGCTTGTCGTCGTCAGAATTGTGTGTTTTTGTGTACATCTAACAATTCTAAGGAAATGTGAATATGACATTTGTGACTTGCAAAGATATGCCTAAGTGCCTCTGAATAGGAATATGTGTGTGTGTGTGTGTGTGTGTGTGTGTGTCTTTTGGTAGAATAAATGCTGATACCAAGTAGTCGTTATAGCACTCTAGTGTCTCCCTTCTGTTGGGCCCTGCGTTTAGAGTATGCGAGAGGGCAGTACATTGACACTCTGTTTACCATATTAGTAACACAAGGACTCCAAGCTAACTAGGACACACAAGCGTCAAAACACGTATCACTAATGTACAGTGATATACAGTAGGGTGTTTTTCTGTGCTGTGTGTGTGTGTGTGTAACAGTTCCCTGAGTGTGTGTTTGGCGGTCAGGCTCTCTTCTCTCTGCTTCACTAGAGGTTACTTTAATTGGAGCGCCTGTGTCGTTAGCAGGTGGCATCGATTTCTTTCGTCGATAGCCAGTTTTGCTCTTCTGCCACCCTCTGAGACTAATAGTTAAATTTGCATCTGGAATTGAGCCAGTTAGTCGCCCAACCTCTGCCTTAGCTGGAGTTGTGTGTGTGTGTGTGTGTGTGTGTTTAGTAGTGACACATATATTCCAGATATAAGGCATGAGAGTAGTAGACATTGGGAATATTTGTTTGTAAGTGTTTAAGCCGTATAACCGTACATATTTTCTGCGTTCAGTACTGTATGTGTGAAGCTAAGGATACATTTCATATAATGTTTAAGCTCATCTTGTCTTCCTCTATCTTTCTCATTCTTTCACTAAGCTGCCCTCAGGGCACGAAGCTACCATCAGAAGAGTGTCGCCCTCTCTGCACTGTAGACACACACACACAACACACACACACACACACACACACACACACACACACACACACACACACACACACACACACACACACACACACACCACACACACACACACACACACACACACACACAGACACACACGCGCACGGTGGGAGGTCATAATGGGGGTGGCTTAGTATGATGGGAAATCATATCATTAAAGCAGCCAGATGTGCTTTGTTGCTCGGGAGAAAAATGTCTCTCGGAGTGGGGCAGAAAAGAAAAGAAAACAACGACAAACATATAGAAGGCAACCCTGTGGGATTGGATTCACTAGCCCAGTTCTCTGTTTGATTTGTCACCGTTATTATAGTCTTAACTGTTTTTAAAAGTGTTTATTTTTTAAAACATTTTTACGTGAAAGTATTTTAGTAATGTTATTTGTGTGGAATTTTAATTCCATTGAGAACAAGAGTACATGCAATACAATAACTGTGATATATATATTTCAATAAATGCGTTTGTTTGTGGTTAAAGTCACGTTTTGTTTCATATGTTATTCCGTAGATAACATTTAATGCTGAGTTAGCTTACTGTTTTCCGTTAAGTAGTTACAGATGGTCTAGGTGGTTTAACAGCAAATTACTGTAAAATTGTTGCCGCTTTATGTGGTTCATAATTTGAGTCCAGTAACAGGAAAATGTTTTTTTGATCTCCAAAATGTAGTTAAGTAAAGTATTCTATTTCCAGCGAGTTAGTTTGTTCTCTTGATCAGTGCTAGTGTTCCTCCTCGAGAGGCTTGGCAGTGCTATGGGAAGTCTGTACCAGCCAAATTGAACATGTTTCTGCCATCAATAAAAGATGAGCAATTACAGAATATTTTGTCTAATAAGTATTTGAATTCCTCGGCACAGAAAAACATGTAGCTTACCCACTCATTACATCAGTTAGCAGGGGACGAGCACGGAGAACGAGAGGCAAGCGCTTTGATGCCAACAAAACAAACAGACAAACCAGGTGGGCCTACTACAGAGGAGCCGAGCCCTACCCAGGGACACCCTCACACTCATCCTCCACCTTTCCCTCTCTCTCTTTCTGTTTTTCTCACGTCCATCTTATCTCTCTCCCCCTATCTTTGTTGCCCCTTCCCTCTTTCTAACATGCATCCCTCACACTCCCTCCTCTCTTACTAGTGCAAAGACCTCTCAATTGTATCTTCTACTCTTTTCCCAACATTGCAGAGATTAGGTAAAGCTCTCCGTAACCAGCGCTTAAGATAGCCATTTTGTTTTTTTTACTTTTTCAAACAAAGCAGTATGTAGATTGGCGGCAAAATGCAGGCGAGCGAAAGAAAAGGGGGTGAGCAGGAGAGGAAAGCAGGAGAGGGGGTAGCTATTAGCTAGGCAGGCAGCAACAGGGCTGGAGGGGGGCAGTTCCACAGGACGGATGTTAAAGCTGACAGAGGAACGGGACGATGGACAAATTCTCCTGCAGCAGCTGTGACTGCCGCCATTATCCTGACAGGTGTCAATTAAGAATTACTGCCGGGTGGAGTGAGCCAGGGCGACCCCTCCTCTCTCACCCAGCTGTCGGCGTGTGAAAGAAATAACACTTTACTCGTGTCACTTTGGTTAGCCCCCCTAGTCGCCGGCCCCCAAAAACAAGGGGCGCCAGCGAGCGTGGCAATCGATAAAGTGCTGTATTAGTAATTATTGCGCCCTTCGGTCCGTGGAGGGCTGTGGCGTCCGATGGGTGTTGTTAGCCAGAGATAAGGACTTCCCATGATCCTCCTCTTCACCAGGCCTCGCTGAGGTAGCTGGAGAGGTGTGTGTTGAGGGATGTCTGTCGGGCCGATTGGACTCTATCCTGTGTGGAGTACCTGTGGGACCAAAGTCAGACTGGCAAACCTTCCCCCTGACAGAGAGACCAAACCTCACCATCTATTTCACTGACCCACTCTCCCACTCTACCCCTCTCTCTATTTCAGGACAGGCTAATCTCACAGGCGCACACATTGTAAAGTGGCTAGCTCTGTTCAGTGAGTGAGAAAATGAACACTTGTCATTGGCAGTCCTGAAGGCTTATTTCCTCCCTAAGTGTTGCTTTAACTCACATCTAACACACACACCACTGCTCGTCCCAATCCATTTCACTGTGGTTGGCACGTGTGTGTATATAGAAAGTAAAAGAAACAGATTTTTACCCAACTGTTGCCAGGGGTTTAGTTGAGTGTGAGTGTCGTTGGATGTTTGAAATACAGGGAGGGAGGAAGTCATTCTGAGGCCCATGCTGCTTCCACCTCATTATTACTGAGGAACGGCGTCCTCCTGAGCAGGGAACTACTGGGAAAGAGGGCGCTGCTGGGAGTTGTAGGAAATGATGTCATTGGCATGAATGGTAAAACGCTCTTTTCACTGACTATGCTCTGCTCTTGTAGCAGGGGGTGCAGAGAAGTGTGTTGGTTTGTCATTGGGATAGTTTAGCTAGAGGTGTGTGTGTGTGTGTGTGTGTGTGTGTGTGTGTGTGTGTGTGTGTGTGTGTGTGTGTGTGTGTGTGTGTGTGTGTGTGTGTGTGTGAGAGAGGAGAACATAGATACAAGTGGTAGCTGAGCAGTATGACTGTAGGTGTGTGAATATCTTGTTGTATTGTACCACGTCTTCTACATTCTGAATGATTGTTTTTCCAAAGCTAATATTTTTGATCACAACACAGTCTCATACACGGTTGTTGAGAGAGTGAGTACGTATCACATACATTTTGCATAGTATTATCAAACCAGTTAAACACCTAGTATGGGATATAGAATATGAATATTCTGAAACCGTTTTATAAACAGCCTTCATGGAATAGACAATCGGTGACAGAAGGAAAGTAGCCGAGGAGAACTGAGACAATTCTGGGAATATTCGGCTATGGAGATTTACGTACTCACGTGGGAGTTATTTCTTTGGAAATTCCTCCCTAGAAATCATTTGCCACACAAAATTACTGGGAAATAAAGATACCATCAGTGTTATTTTTCCATTCTGTTGTATTTGCATATCTCGTTTTTTTTTTTTTTAAATAAGGCATCCCTCCAAGCGAAATGCTAGCTTTTTATAGCCTCTGTGATTCACCTTTTCCTACTCAGGCCTTCCCCTTCTCTCTCTCTCTCTCTCTCTCTCTCTCTCTCTCGCTCTCTCTCTCTCTCTCTCTCTCTCTCTCTCTCTCTCTCTCTCCCCTCTCACTCTTTCTATCTCTCCCTCAATTTCTCAGACTAGCCCCTGACTGCTCCAAGCTATTATCAAACTTGCGTTTTTATTCCATCACACTCCATGTTCCATCCCCATGCAAATCGGATGTGCTCTCTCTTATCACTTTCTCCCCCCAAACGTTTGTGTGTAATCAAAGTAAACGGCAGAGCTAAAGCTAAAGGGAAGCAGAGCTTCGCGCCGAGATGGATGGAGGGATTAAATATTAACCGGATGCGGCTGACTTAAGGCAGTGTTTTACATAGCAGCTCCCGTCGCGGCGGTCCGCCATGCATTGATCCCCTCGCCCGGTGCCTTTACGCGTTTGGCAGCCGCGCTACATTTTTTTTCACCATCATCTTTTCCAACGGCCAGCCCTGGCCCAGTGGGGGGGGGGGGGGGAAGGGGTGTACAACCCCCTGCTCTTAAAGGGGTAGATGAGATGGATGATAGCAATTTGAAATGTTGTTTGTGTGTGTGATCATGGAGATTGTTTTATTATTACCACAGTATAACCACTGGGATGATTCATTGAGGCAAACACACAGCGCACCGAGGCTCAGGGAGCACAGGTACCGGGAACCACAGAAATATAATTACTAGACGGGATGAAGCCCCTCAAACTAAGGCACTTTGACTCAAATCAGTCTATTTCTATGCCTAGAACTTTCAGCATCGCCGGCCCAATTATGTGAATTTAGGGTTCTGTTTAGCCTCCCATGATCAACCATGGAGTCCAACACTGTGGACTGTGTCGTTTAGCGACCTGCCCCTGTACGGTCGCTTATATACGCACTCTGAACTGTGCAACTACCATACACTGGCCTTTTTGTTTCATTTTTGCCCTATTTCCTTTCCCCACCACTTCCTCTTCAGTGATTAAACGTGAAAAATCCCCCCCCCCCCCCCCCCCCAAAACAAAAAACAAAATGTTAACAATGGCCTCAGTGTGTTTGTAAGCGCAACACACCGGGCATGTGAATGACGTTCTGCTAGCTAAAGGCAATGGCGTCTGTTGGGTCGGTCAGTGGTGATGCCTCATGAAAAACAGCCAATATGCAGCGGGTCACACAGGCATGCTATGCTGTTAGCAGGGCTGCGACGGGTGTGTGGGGTCAGTCTCAGTAGCGGGTTCCTCAGGAATTGTGTCTGTGTGTTTTATGTGTGCTTAGGCAGTTTGTTTCTCGCTCTCCCTCTATGTGTGTGTGTCTGTCTCTCTCGCTCTCTGTGTGCGTGCACGCGCCTGTGTGTGTGTGAAGGCCCTCTGTGTGTGAATGCAGTGTCGGTCTTGTGGTGGAGCGTTGTAGCCATGCAGTCACTGAAGGAGGAGGTCAAACATGGCAAGGGGCTCATCACTCAGCCCTAATGATTCCTTGTTTTCCCGCCCCTCTCCCTGCTAGCACCCAGCCAGTGTGCACATCTGATGGGGTCATCCGTGGGTCACGACCCCCAGGTGGCTGCCCAGGCCCTCTCACTAGACACTCTTGTTTTTGTTTGCTCTCTCTAGCTCTGTGTTCTCTCTCTCTCTCTCTCTCTTTCTCTCTCTCTCTCTCTCTGTGCTTTAACTATCTCTTGTCTCTCTTCTCTCTCTCTCCCTCCCTCCCTCAGTCAAAGTAGCTGGTCCCCATAGCAACACATTGTGAACTCTTTTAATGTTGTAGTCGTTCAGTGGACCAATAATGTGTGGAATCCGTGTTGATGAATACCCTGTGTTGGTGCCTGTATCTGGTCCTCTCCTATTCCTCATTCCTGAGATTTCTGACGGACCCGAACTGATCTCGTATCAGTCGCTTCTCACTCTCCCTCATCGTTCAGGAATGATATCAAGTGATCCCTCTGCAGTATCTGGCTGTCCTTTTTTTCCCCAGTCGACCACATGGTTGGATGATATGTACTGAACTACTGGTCCTTATTCCCACCCACTTTGTTGAAGGCCTCTTTGATTTTCGGGACTGGCTTTTGGTCGTATGACGATTTCCTCTGTCACAGCTGATTCACACTATGGGGTTTGTTGGCTGTCAAACCTCCAGAGAACTGATAACAGGTCAGCCGTTAGAGAGGGTGAGATAGAGAGGGAGGGAGGGAGAGCGTGAGAGTTGCCTCACATGCTGCTGTGTGGGCGGCGTGCGCAGTCGAAGGGTCAGTGGGGAGCTGCGATAGGCTAATCTGACAGGAAGGGGGGGGGGGGGGGGGGTCGGCCGTGTCTCGCGGAGCTCTTTATTGGCTGTGCTCGATTTCTCTCTCATTTGTTCCGCCAAGCTACTTTGGAGTCTGATAGTCAAACAGATACACAGAGCTATTCGTTGGTTCATGCAGTGTATATTCATTCTGTGGGATCATGTTTATTACTGCATTGTCCTTTTCATAGACGGATGGATGACAGATGACCTAGTAGGGAGACAGTCATCCTGAATAACCGGAATGTGCTAAGGCCCCCGCTATGTTCATACTTTGTTTACTTCCCCACTGTGATAAATCTTCGATTTACCTCAGACGTTGCAGTGTCCTTCCTCGAGTTACTAGATTAGTACGTCATTTGAAGCTGTGTCATTGTGTGAGTGAGAACCAAACCAGGCCACAGCCTAGCTGTCTCTGAGCATGCCTGTGTCAGGGAAAGAGAGAAGGGAGAAGAGCGAGGTGGGGGGGGGGGGGGGGCTTACTGGGCTAAAGAAAACCTAAATCCTCATAAAAAAAGAACATGCACTCTGCCCAGGACAACAGAGAGGTGTAGAGAGAGAGAGAGAGAGAGAGAGAGAGAGGAGGGAAAAAAGCTGATTTCCTTTTTCAGCAGAGCTATACATCACAGGGCCTCCCAGCTGCAGTGTCACGGGCTGACAGAATGACATGTGTCATTTATCAAAGGGGCCAGGCCGGGGCCTTGGGAAACGTGCACCACAAAGCCTGAGAGAGTTCATTCCAACGCTCAACCCCCCCCCCCCCCCCCTCTACGTCTCCACTCCGCCCCCGCCGTTTTCTCTCTTTCCTCACCCCTTCGCTCTCCTCGCTTTGCCTGGTGCCAAAATAAGGCCCAGTAACGTTTTCTGTCTTCCCAACACACACACACACACACACACACACACACACACACACACACACACACACACACACACACACACACACACACACACACACACACACACACACACACAGGGGCCCTGCCTGTACTCAGCTGTGGTGTGTTTGTGTGTGGCTCACTGTAACTCCTCCGGGGTATTGTTACTAGTGCTAAGCATGGTTTGGCCCTGCCTGCCCCCCTTCCTCCCACATCATTCTTCACTGTAGTCACTAACATACTAGTAGCTACTTATGTTACCTTTGTGTTTTTTGTCTCTTGCTATGGTCTACAACAAGGGTTTGTGTGTGCGCCCGTGCGTGTGTGTTTACGTCCATGTTTGTGTGCGTCCGTGCGTGTGTTTGTTTATGTCCGTGTGTGTGTGTGTGTGTGTGTTTACGTTCGTGTTTGTGTGTGTCCGTGTGTTTACGTGTGTTTACGTCTGTGTGCGTGTTTGTGTGCGTCACTCGTTACCTGCTGTTGCCGGAGTTGTTTAACAGAGTGATTATCTCCTACCCAGGCTCCCCCAGTGAGGTCCTTGGAGTTAGCAGCACTACCAAACACCTCACACACTCCCTCCCCCCCCTACCCCCACCGGCCACGCCAACAGGGTTAGAACACCACATCACCAGACGCCTCCAGAATCAATAAACAAACTCACCTTGGCGTGGCAGGGAAGTAGGGACACGGAGCACCAGACAAGGCTTAGGTGTCTGCTCTCTCTCCTCTCTCTCTCTCTCGCTCTCTCTCATTTCCTCTATCGTAGAGATAGATTGGGGTGTGTGGGAGGGCCCCTGTCAAAACGCTGCACTATATCACAGCATTGTTAGTGCAACTTAAGCTACAGCAGATAGTGTTTACAGTAGGGCTAGTACTACGTCTGGCCTTGTTGAGTCACAACCCTCTGTTGTGAGTGATGCCATAGAAGTGTATGGCGACAGGAAGCATATGCTAGGCCAATTATGTGACAAACTCTTGGAGATCGCGTGAACGGACGTAAATGCCTTTCAACCGGCGACTGTTCCACATCTTCCAAGTTCTCACACTCGTTTTATGTAATTTTCAGAGTTTTGATAGTGCCCTTTTCTAATCTGTAAACCCTCCGAAATAATCCGAAAGCCTAGTTTATGATTTATTGAAGTGTTTGCTCTCACACCGCGGCCAAGCTCGATAAAAACCTCAGGTCGCCCACCTTATGACTTTGAGTAAATGTAACTTGTGTACCTTTTAATTTTTGTGGTAAGAAAGTGGAAGATATTTCGACTGGAGCAGCAGCAGAAGCAGCGGCTGGGTGGTAGGTGCATAATATTATCTGGTGCTGGAGGAGGATGGAGGAGAGCAGAGCAGATAAAAAGGCTGTGTGGACGTCTCTGTTTAATAATTAAGTTCAGACCCAGGGCAGCATTAGGTGGCTAACAGACAAGACAGACAGAGAGAGGGAGAAAATAATAGAGAGAGGGAGGGGGGCAGCTAGATAGAACGAAGAAGAAATGGTGGGAGGGGAGAGTTTTCGTTTGCTTTTGTCCATCTGATAAAAGACGTGGTTCATCATTAAGGGGGAACATGGCTGAGTGACGACCCCGCCGACAGGTCAGAGATAGTTCACTCTAGTGATGGGGCGAAATAATCGATACAGTTATATATCGGGAGATTATTTTTGACAATATATCGTAGCTTATCGTTTTGACAATATCGCAATATTATTTCTGCACTAGTTGGCTGTACCTGCACTGAAACGCCATCATTTTGTCCTTCATAGCTTGTTCTCCATCTTTTATTTCAATGACCGATCAGAACTTTCTCATGGCTCTCTCTTGTTCCTCTGCAGCAGACATATGTGAGCAATATGTTTGGAACATCCAGTTGCAATCAAATCTAATTATCGAATCGCAGTACATATACAACTGTGAGAATCGCTATACATACAGTTGAAGTCGGAAGTTTACATACATCTTAGCCAAATACATTTAAACTCAGTTTTTCACAATTCCTGACATTTAATCCTAGTAAAAATTCCCTGTCTTAAGTCAGTCTATTTTACACCACTTTATTTTAAGAATGTGAAATGTCAGAATAATAGTAGAGAGAATGATTTATTTCAGCTTTTATTTCTTTCATTACATTCCCAGTGGGTCAGAAGTTTACATACACTCAATTAGTATTTGGTAGCATTGCTTTTAAATTGTTTAACTTGGGTCAAACGTTTTGTGTAGCCTTCCACTAGCTTCCCACAATAATTTGGGTGAATTTTGGCCCATTCCTCCTGACAGAGCTGGTGTAATTGAGTCAGGTTTGTAGGCCTCCTTGCTCACAAACGCTTTTTCAGTTCTGCCCACAAATTTTCTATGGGATTGAGGTCAGGGCTTTGTGATGGCCACTCCAATACCTTAACTTTGCTGTCCTTAGGCCATTTTGCCACAACTTTGGAAGTATGCTTGGGGTCATTGTCCATTTGGAAGACCCATTTGCGACCAAGCTTGAACTTCCTGACTGATGTCTTGAGATGATGCTTTAATATATCCACATAATTTTCCTCCCTCATGATGCCATCTATTTTGTGAATTGCACCAGTCCCTCCTGCAGCAAAGCACCCCCACAACATGATGCTGCCACCCCCGTGCTTCACAGTTGGGATGGTGTTCTTCGGCTTGCAAGCATCCCTCTTTTTCCTCCAAACATAACGATGGTCATTATGGCCAAACAGTTCTATTTTTGTTTCATTAGACCAGAGGACATTTCTCCAAAAAGTACAATCTTTGTCCCCATGTTCAGTTGCAAACCGTAGTCTGGATTGATTTGCACTTTTCACACCAAAGTACGTTCATCTCTAGGAGACAGAATGTGTCTCCTTCCTAAGCGGTATGACGGCTGCGTGGTCCCACGGTGTTTATGGTACCTTCAGGCGTTTGGAAATTGCTCCCAAGGATGAACCAGACTTGTGGAGGTCTACAATTTATTTTCTGAGGTCTTGGCTGATTTCTTTTGATTTTCCCATGATGTCAAGCAAAGAGGTACTGAGTTTGAAGGTAGGCTTTGAAATACATCCACAGGTACACCTCCAATTGACTCAAATGATGTCAAGTAGCCTATCAGAAGCTTTTAAAGCCATGACATAATTTTCTGGAATTTTCCAAGCTGTTTAAAGGCACAGTCAACTTAGTGTATGTAAACTTCTGACCCACTGGAATTGTTATACAGTAAATTATAAGTGAAATAATCTGTCTGAAAACAATTGTTGGAAAAATTACTTGTGTCATGCACAAAGTAGATGTCCTAACCGACTTGCCAAAACTGTAGTTTGTTAACAAGAAATGTATGGAGTGGTTGAAAAACTAGTTTTAATGACTCCAACCTGAATTCATATTGGCACCTAGGTATCGTGATAATATTGTACCGCGAGGTCCCTGGCAATTCCCAGCCCTAGTTAATTCCCAGCCCCCCCCCCCAACCCCCTCCCTACTTGTACACTGCACAACCACTGAGGATGAAAAGAAGGAGACAGTGTCTTGTCTTTTGTCTTCCTCATACTGTGGCCATATTGCCATCTAGAATGTTCCTGGCGTGCCACTCAACGACTGATAGCAAGAGAGGAAAAAGAAGAGAGAGAGAGAGAGAAGGGAGAAGGACAAGGTTTTGACTAAGTGAGCTCTGCGTCTTTGCAGCGTGACTACGTTAATGGCTGCTTTGCTTCTCTCCCCCTCGCTCCCTTTTTTATTCAGTCTCTCTCTCTCTGCTTCTTTGTCTCCTCTCTCTCTCCCGCTCTCTCTCTCTCGCCGTGTCTCGGCGGTGTCGGCGGGAACAGCCCTTTTCATTTGTCTTCATAAGCCTAGTTTATTTTCCCAGCCAGATGTGAGCTGACAGACATCACTCAGTGGCCCGCCTCCACCGGGTCCCCCCGTCCCCCACCCTAGTCCCCCGCCAGGAGGTCAGGAAAACAGTCACTTCTTCCCTCGGCTCCCCCCTCCCCTCCACACCTCTCACACTCCCCTGGACCCCCCCCCCCCCCCACACCCCACCCCCATCAGAATTACTGAAGATGGATGTGTCTTTAAAGCAGAGATTGATTGTGGATATCAGAGTTATGGCGCCATTTATCACGGCCGGTATTATTTAGACGAGAGGGATTGAGCGTGGAGGTGTAACTCGGAGCTCTCCTGGGGGGTAGGGGGGGACAATGTGCGAGGAAGTTTAATAGATTGAAGACAAGCGCGTGTCTCAGTTACTCTGCGCCTTTGTGAGAGAGTATGTGTGTGTATGTTCAAGGGTGTATATGAGTGTGTTTATGAGGCTGTTGTTCAGCCTGTGTGTACTTGCATGCGCTTGTTTGTGTCCTTCTAGCTGTGTGTGTGTGTGTGTGTGTGTGTGTGTGTGTGTGTGTGTGTGTGTGTGTGTGTGTGTGTTCGCGGGCTGTTGTTGTCTCCTCCTTTAGATGTGCCTCCATTGATCCCCAGCGATGTGATCCTCCTTCGGAGTCTTTTCTCACCGGACGTTTGATTTATGGCTTCATTAGGATCCGTGTGCTGTCTCCCCTTTTTCCTTTGTCTGTTTCCTCTCTCCCAGGTCACTCCTCTATGGAAGAGCCAAACCAAAACCACTCTCTGTGGGGGAGACCGAGAGAAAGAGACTTATCAACTAAATCAAGCAACTCAACTATTTTTACGGAGTTAACTTTACCCCACTCCCAAATGTTTTTAAGAGGTATTTTCTTGTTGTGCCTAGGTTGGTTTTCTGCCTTGTTCCCTGAAAGTACCTACCCTGCCAGAGTTGCACCCCCCCCCCCCCCCCCCCACCCTCTAAGCCCCTCTCGGGTAAAAGCCTTCATTGTGTGTGTCGTCTTTTATGGTTCTTGTCTTCTCTCTGGATGAAGAGGAGGGATGCACTCCAACCGACATTCAAATGCATGTGGTCATGTGGCCAACAGTGCAGGACAAACACCACAGGGTGTAAACCTTGGCACTGAATAGGAAGTGTGTGTGTGCATGTGTACGAGTGTGTTTGTTTGCTCTTGTGCACGGGAGTGTGTGTGTGTGTGTGTGTGTGTGTGTGTGTGTGTGTGTGTGTGTTAGTGTGTCTGTGTTAACCTCCACTTTTTGAGTACAAAACAATGGGAACACCTGCTCTTTCCATGAAATTGTGAACCTGGCGAACCCAGGTGAAAGTTATGATTCCTTATTGATGTCACTTGTTACGTCCACTTCAATCAGTGTAGATGAAGGGGAGGAGCCAGTTAAAGAAGTATTTTTAAAGCCTTGAGACGGATTGTGTGTGTGCCATTCAGAGGGTGAATTGGCAAGACAAAAATATTTAAGTGCCTTTGAACGCACCGGTTTGTGTGTGTCAAAAACTGCACGCTGCTGAGTTTTTTCACGCTCAATAGTTTCCCGTGTGTATCAAGAATGGTCCACCACCCAAAAGGACTTCCAGTCAACTTAACACAACTGTGGGAAGCATTGGAGTCAACATGGGCCAGCATCCCTGTGGAACACTTTCAACACCTTGTAGAGCCCATGCCCCGACGAATTGAGGCTGTTTTGAGGGCAAAAGGGGGTGCAGCTCAATATTAGAAAGGTGTTCCTAATGTTTTGTCCACTCAGTGTATAGCTCACATTTGAAACATTCCCTTTTTCACTCCTCTCCTATAGCCAGTCGCCTGCCATAACTTACCTGCTTTCCTTCACTAAGAAGGGAATCTAAGTGTATTCTTTCTTCTGTTTCAAATCCTCGCCATTATCAGAAGTCATGCAGAAATGTAAAAATAGGCAAGGTAATCACACTTTGTGCGGCTGCTTTTGTCGTCAGCGCGCGATGGAAACAGGTCCAAATATGAGATTAAAAGCTGCCGGTGACTGACGCTGTCAGACAGATATGCCATAAACTTGACTATCTCCTATTGCGGATTAGCTCAAATTATACAGGGAGACAGCCTTGATTCCTACCTCGCCTGTTCTTAGGTGGGCATTTGAGGCACTCTAAGTTGACAGTGTCTGTCTCTGCTTAGTTCACTGAGACAGGTCGTGTGACAGCAGATGCCCGGCACACTGCTTGAAAAGTGTGTGTGGTGTGTGTGTGTGTGTGTGCGAGCGAGCGAGCGAAAGAGCGAGTTATCAAATAACAGAAAGCATGTGTGTTTCAAAGTGATTGTTTGTTTCTAGATAACTGCCGAGGAGTGACCAGTTTGAACCTCTGTACCTTTCTGTCGGGGATACTGTTAACTTGTGCAAGTCTTATATGATGGGCAATAAGGAAATAAATACAGACTGATGTTGTTATCAAGTTTTCCTGTGAGTCAGTTCAGGCGAAGTCAGGTAGCAATGGTCTGCGTCCGAAATGGCACCCTATTCCCTATAAAGCAGTGCACTGTGTAGGGAATATAGTGCCATTTGGGACACAGACTTGGACAAGGTAGAACTGGAAGAGATAGAGAATTTGCATTAGCAGGGCCCTGTTCATTAGAGCACTCAACAGACATCGTTTTGCAACAGAAAGTGAAAATGAGCCTTCCTTATTGGAAAGGTCAAGGTGGCCCCTCCCTGTTTCAGTCCGTCGGCTTCCAGCTGATGCTTTATGAACAAGTGCTGAATTTGAATGTTACAATGCTGTTACAGTGGGATTCAAACGGTAGGATTTCTCTATTGCCTGTGTCCTCCCCTTTCTTTAAAAATACGAACGCCGCCAGCAAGTTGAGTGATTAAACTGAGGTCCAACACATTTACCTAATGATTATAATCTCTGGTTTAAAGAGTTTCTCAGGTACTTTTGTGTACTTTTTAGCCAGTAGTTCTGAAAGTAGCACTCACCAGTCAAAAGTGTCCCCCCCCAAAAGTTGTCTACTATGTCACGTACAATATGTGCAGATATGTGCAACACGTCATTGCTCTCTCACTCTGCTGTCTGTGCATCTTGCTAGCTGTCGCTCAAAGGGCGAGGGGCTGAAGCTCATTGGCTGGAACTCGAATTGCTAGGGGGCTGGTCCACATGGGGGAAAATGTATGGGAAATGGCCCTGTACAGCTTCCAGTGAATACTCACTTTCAAACTAGGGATTTCATGGCTAATTGAGGTAAGACAGTAATTCTGCTCATAGATTATGCATGTACTGCATGGACTACGCATTGAGAGATCCAGGCCAAAGCAGGAGGTTTAAAAAATATTTACTACTCGCCAAAATTCTGGAGCATGTCTTTAAGTGTTTGTACTTTCAAGTTAATACACCCCAGTCAGTGAGGGATTTTCTTATCCGATATCCACTCCTCCGGAATGTTGGAGCTCCAGCATGCAAATAGAGCCTGTTTTGAACTCCCTACTTCCATCTCCAAAGCAGAGCCGAAGTGATTTGCGACGGTGACATGTCCTTTAATGTTATGCAGTAAAAATTGGAGGGGATTTATCAGCGAGACCCCTGTTTCCCTCGCGCTGAACGCTCTCCTGGGGTCACATGATGGCAGGTAGTTACAGCCTCGCCGCAGTTATTTACCGTCACCACACTTTTGATTTATGGCCTGCATCCCCCCCTCCTTCTCTCTCTCTCTCTCTCTCTCTCTCTCTCTCTCTCTCTCTCTCCCCTACTCATCACACTCCTCTTCATTTTTCTTTCCCTTTGGTCTTCACTCTCTTCTCTCCCCCTCCTCCTGTAATAATTGCAGTTTGCGATGTACACGTGACATGAAATTGCACGAGTTACTCAGTAATAACCTCTTTTGCTCAGTAGTGCTCAGTGTCACACAGTTACACAGTAGTTTTGTGGCTGGGACTCTGAGCTCTTATTGTGTTATTCCCCCCCCCCACCCCCCCCACCCCACTGCACATGTGTTTCCCCATGAACGACAGTAGGCCTACATGTCCAACCCTTTCACTATGCTGACGGATTACACCTCTCAAACAGAGACCGAAAGAGAGGGGGGAGAGAACAAGAGAGAGAGAGAGATTGAGCCATGGGGAGAGAGAAAGAGAGTGAGAAAGGCGGTGTAGATGTAGTGAAGGACAAGGCAGCTTCACGCCGGCCAGAAAGACTGTGCTGAACACCTGCTCCTGCCTCCATCGCCCCTTCAACTTCCCCCATTACCTGTCAATCTATCACACGCAGAACCAGATCAAACATCTGGAACGGGGAGGGGGGGAAAGGGAGGGAGGAGAGGAGAGGAGAGGAAGGGAGGTGTGTAGGCAGTGGGAGAGAGGAAGAGAGGGAGGGAGAGGAGTGGAGATGGAGGGAGGAGTGAAGTAGGAGGGAGAGAGAAGGGACAGTTTGTAAGACTAGTAGAAAAAGGCTGAACCTTTGCTATTGAGTAAACTGTGCTTTGGACAGTTCTACATGAAATCTTTAGGTTATTTAAACTTGTTTTGGACTTTTTGTCACCATTCCTCCTCAATCCAAGTGTGTGGCTTTGTTTTATACTGGTATGCTGTACAGTGCAGTGCACCCCCTCCCCTCTGGCTTTTGGACCGGTCTGCTCTCCCCGGCCTTCTCAATGTTTTGGGCTGCTCTGTCTGGCCTTTGATTGGCGCCTCTGTGTAAAGAGGTGAATCTCTGACAGACAAGCGCCTCTGCAGGGAGGCGGGGAATGGGGTGTCGGATTACAGCGACACGGCTGCTGCCTCTGTGTTCCTGCCTGTGCGTTTGTGTGTTCCTGTGTTTTTGTGTGTGTGTTTGAGTCAAGGATGGAGGGGGGGGGAGAGAATCTGAGCTCATCAAGGTGCATTAGTGTATGCATGACCAGTTCCACCCCTCCTTTATTTTTGATCTCTCTCTCTCTCTCTCTCTCTCTCTCTCTCTCCACTGCTCAATCTCTCTCACCCTCTATTTTGCTCTCTCTCTTTTGTATTTTTTTTCTCTCTCTCTCTCCCTCTCTCCCCTGCTCTCCCCCTTAGTGTCTGAGCTCTTGTGATTTACGGTAATTATCCATCGTTGGGGTCATCTATCAGGCTCGCCGTTGCTAGGCGATGGAGACAGCTGCGGCTGGCCGGGCCGTTTTCTACGCTGCACTGTTGTCTTGTCGAGGTGGAGGGGAGGAGGGGTGGGTGTGGGTGCTCAGGTGAAGTTGGGCTTGCTGGATTGTCGGGCCTGGGCAGGGCCTGACACAGAGATTTAAAGTCACAGGTGCCTTTATAGCGAGAGAGAGGGAAGGAAGGAGAGAGGAAGGGGTATTGATGTTGAAAGGGGGCAGGTGGAATTCAAGGGAAGTGTTTGAGGGGGAGGGAGGGACGGGGGGACGGCGGCTTAAAAGGTACAGGTGACGTGTGTGTGTGTGTGTGTGTGTGTGTGTGTGTGTGTGTGTGTGTGTGTGTGTGTGTGTGTGTGTGTGTGTGTGTGTGTGTGTGTGTTGGTGGGGGGATACGTTTTAGAAAGGGATTTATATGGGCAGATGGACGTTTGGGGCCTTGCGAGAGAGTGGATGTTTTAGGGGCCGTGAAAATTAGGGTGGAGGTAGAGAGAAAGGATTTTATAACTGTTGGCAGGTGCGACTCGGAGCCTTATGGCCGTCTGGGCCTGTGAGTTGTGTTAGCCCTCAACCCCTATATTATTTTGATGACTCTCACTATGCTAATAGGAAGGTACAGAGACTGAGTTAACTGTGGCTGGACCGTTGAACTTTTCACAAAGTGGCAACTACATTGTGACAGTGTTGTTGTTAGTCTACACCTAGATGCGGTCCCTTTACTAAAACAGCACACACACACACACACACACACACACACACACACACACACACACACACACACACACACACACACACACACACACACACACACACACACACACACACACACACACACACACACACACAACCCTGCCCTCTCCACCCCTCCCTTTACCCAGAACTAATTACAAGCGGTTAGTGTTTGTCATCACGTTGTTTGGGTGGGAGATTAAGAACACCTCTCTGTTAATTTGTAATCAGCTGTTTGTTAATTAGCTAACCTATTGTAAGTGGCCTTAAGGGCTGTTGTGTAATTAGCTAAGCTGCTGGAAGCGACGAGTGTGTGTTGACATTGACCTGAAGCGTCCACTCGACCGTCCCAGCCACTGTCGTGTCTGTCCCCCTGTCGTCCGCTGTCACGGTCACCCTGGACAAGGAGGTGGCCCTCAATCAATTATTATACCCTCAGCCCATTGTGTTTGTTCAGGGAACACACACACATAATGCATACACTGCCGTGTAATACACACACACACACACACACACACACACACACACACACACACACACACACACACACACACACATCGGGCATGTACGGGCACACACGCACACACACCCACACCCCTAGTACCTGTACCCACTACCTCACAAGCCTACTACTTTCTAAGCATTCCTGGAGAAGTACCAAAAAAATACAAAACACACACACACCCACACATACACACACACTCATACACACACATACGCATTCTTTTGAACATTACATCTTCATATAAAACAACATCCCACCTAAATGAACAGCATCTGTGTTGGAGCGGATTTTAACTCCTCACTTCAAAGGCGCTTGTTTACTCTCCTGCCTCCCGACATTGTCTCTGGTAATTAAACGGACGTGTTGAAATTTATGGTTTAATTATACAGGGCTTGTTATGCAGAGGAGACGACGGGGGTGAGCTGATATGCCCAATAAATACATTCCATATTGTTTTATTGAACCTCGGACTGTGTGTGTCCGTATGTGTGTGGGTGTGTTTACATGCACGCCTATACGTGCGTGAACCTATTTTGTCCCTCTCCTAACCAGCTAGTAACATGCTCAGTGTGTGTGTGGGTGAGAATGAAAATAAAAAAGTGAGATGAACTGCGATCGATCCCTGCTGGTCGACTCTATTGATCACACAGCACGTTCAATCCAGCTGTACTCCACCAAGTGCGTTCATTCAACACCCTCTGAAAACAGCCGCTCGTTTTCACATCCCCCTCTTAACAATCAGACAGGAGAACCAACAATCATGTTGATAAGTAAATATGTGGGGTTATGGGTTAGTGTACAAGAATACGTGGTGCAGAAATGATGTCTCTGTGTGTGTGCGCGGGTGCGTGTGCATATGCGTGTGTGTGTGGTGCTTCTGTTTTATTTATAGAGCCAGGTCTATTAATGCGCACCCACACACACACGCGCGCACACACACACACATCTTGTATCTACACACACATACTGTACATGTACACCTCACACCTCCCCTCCCTCTCATTCAACATGTCCAAACGTACACACAGAACAGTACTACCTGTCTGCCAGGCAGTACTTTTCCTCTCTATGTTCTCTAGATGTGTCATGCTAGGAGCTGTTACCATACAACACTGCAGTGTCCAGTGTGTGTTTCCCATCATATAATCTCACATTTGAATCTCACAAATAATAATGGGATTTTGTGTCGTAGTGAAGTCACTAAGCTGAGGGACTACTGTATGAACACAGAAGGGAATAGAGCAATCTGGAAGGAATTCTGTTGACATGACTTCATCGCCTCACTCTTCACCCTTGGCTAACACTTAAGCTGACAAAAATGTTCAAGGTTATGAGGCCACATTACAGCAACTGTAACTATGCCTTGCGAGTTGTGTATACATCAGCGTTCTACCCCCAACCTTGTGGGGGACACATAATTGATACCCATTCAAAATCCTATTTTCATTAACCCCTAACCTTAACCTTAAACCTAACCTTTAACCCCTAACCCTAATTCGAACAACTGCTCTCCGCATCTCTCTGATTCAGAGGGGTTGGATTAAATGCAGAAGACCCTAATTCTAACCCAACCCTAAATCCCTTAGAAATAGCCTTTTTCCTTGTGGGGACTGGCAAAATGTCCCCAGTTGGTCAAATGTTGGTTTGTTTACTGTTCTTCTGGTCCCCACAAGTATTGTTAAACATGTCTACACACACACACACACGCTCCGGCTCTGTCTACAGGAATAGTGTGTGCGGCCACCGCTCCACTCTGCTCCGGCTGGCAGTTTCCTCAAATGAGTGGAGATGAATCGGTATGGTGAGGTGGAATGGCGCAGCAGTTATTTAAGGCTCTGTAGGTGCTTGGCCATATGCTCTATTCTGATACTCGGGAGGGGCTGACGTCGGGGGTTGGACCAGTGTGGAGGACGAGAGAGAGAGAGAGCGAAAAGCAGGGGAGGGAAAGGAAAGGAGGAGGAGGAGGAGGTGGAAAGAGGTGTGGGTGGCAGTAGAGGGGAATTATTTTAGGAGAACCTATATCACGCACATCTCCACTAGATATTAGGACTTAGGAAGAAGATGCAAGGGAAACAAATAACGATTTGCAGAAATTGATCATTATCGTACATCTTTTGATTTCTCTGTATTTTACAAATACTTTTTACGTCTTAAGTTTTTAGGTAAGATGGTCCCTCCAGTGGTGCTAAACTCCAGACACTTACAGCAGATATCCGTTCTTTCGTACACATCTACATGTAGCCTACTCTATACGGTCCTGTATGCAACCCACTGTATCATGGAGGGTGCCAGGCCCAGAGTGGAGGGTGCCAGGCCCAGAGTGGAGGGTGCCAGGCCCAAATGCTGGCCCACTGTTGTGCCTACAATCTTAGAAAAAAAGGTGTTATCTAGAACCTAAAACGGTTATTCGGCAGTCCCCATAGGAGAACCCTTTGAAGAACCTTTTTGGTTCCAGGAAGAACCCTTTTGGTTCCATGTAGAACCCTAGAACCCTATCACAGTCAAACGCTCCCTAAAACACTTCAGCGAGCAGGCCTTTCTAATCGACCTGGCCCGGGTATCCTGGAAGGATATTGACCTCATTCCGTCAGTAGAAGATGCCTGGTTATTCTTTAAAAGTGAGTTCCTCACAATCTTAAATAAGCATGCTCCATTCAAAAAACGTAGAACCAGGAATAGATATAGCCCTTGGTTCACTCCAGACCTGACTGCCCTTGACCAGCACAAAAACATCCTGTGGCGTACGGCATTAGCTTCGAATAGCCCTCGCGATATGCAACTTTTCAGGGAAGTTAGGAACCAATATACACAGGCAGTTAGGAAAGCAAAGGCTAGCTTTTTCAAACAGAAATGTTCATCCTGCAGCACAAACTCCAAAATGTTCTGGGACACTGTAAAGTCCATGGAAAATAAGAGCACCTCCTCCCAGCTGCCCACTGCACTGACGCTAGGAAACACTGTCACCACCGATAAATCCACAATAATTGAGAATTTCAAGAAGAATTTTTCTACGGCTGGCCATGCTTTCCACCTGGCCACCCCTACCCTGGTCAACAGCCCTGCACCCCCCACAGCAACTTGCCCAGGCCTCCCCCATTTCTCCTTTACCCAAATCCAGATAGCTGATGCTCTGAAAGATCGCAAAATCTGGACTCCTACAAATCAGCAGGGCTAGACAATCTGGACCCTCTCTTTCTAAAATGAGCAGCTGAAATTGTTGCAACCCCTATTACTAGCCTGTTCAACCTCTCTTTTGTATCGTCTGAGATCCCCAAAGATTGGAAAGCTGCTGCGGTCATCCCCCTCTTCAAAGGGGGAGACACTCTAGACCCAAACTGCTACAGACCTATATCTATTCTACCCTGCCTTTCTAAGGTCTTCGAAAGCCAAGTTAACAAACAGATCACCGACCATTTCGAATCCCACCGTACCTTCTCATCTATGCAATCTGGTTTCCGAGCTGGTCATAGGTGCCCCTCAGCCACGCTCAAGGTCCTAAACTATATCATAACCGCCATTGATAAGAGACAGTACTGTGCAGCTGTATTCATCTAGCTGGCCAAGGCTTTCAACTCTGTCAATCACCACATTATTATCGGCAGACTCAACAGCCTTGGTTTCACAAATGACTGCCTCGCCTGGTTAACCAACTACTTCTCAGATAGATTTCAGTGTGTCAAATCGGAGGGCCTGTTGTCCGGACCTCTGTCAGTCTCTACGGGGGTGCCACAGGGTTCAATTCTCGGGCCGACTCTTTTCTCTGTATACATCAACGATGTTGCTCTTGCTGCTGGTGATTCTCTGATCCACCTCTACGCAGACGACACCATTCTGTATACTTCTGGCCCTTCTGTGTTAACTAACCTCCAGACGAGCTTCAATGCCATACAACTCTCCTTCCGTGGCCTCCAACTGCTCTTAAATGCAAGTAAAACTAAATGCATGCTTTTCAACCGATCGCTGCCCGGACCTGCCTGCCCGCCCAGAATCACTACTCTGGACGGTTCTGACTTAGAATATGTGGACAACTTCAAATACCTAGGTGTCTGGTTAGACTGTAAACTCTCCTTCCAGACTCAGACTGGCTTTCTATTTCGCAACAAAGCATCCTTCACTCGTGCTGTCAAACATACCCTCATAAAACTGACTATCCTACCGATCCTTGACTTCGGCAGTGTCGTTTACAAAATAGCCTCCAACATTCTACTCAGCAAATTGGATGCAGTCTATCACAGTGCCATCCGTTTTGTCACCAAAGCCCCATATACTACCCACCACTGTGACCTGTATGCTCTCGTTGGCTGGCCCTCGCTTCATATTCGTCGCCAAACCCACTGGCTCCAGGTCATCTATAAGTCTTTGCTAGGTAAAGCCCCGCCTTATCTCAGCTCACTGGTCACCATAGCAGCACCCACTCGTAGCATGCGCTCCAGCAGGTATATTTCACTGGTAACCCCCAAAGCCAATTCCTCCTTTGGCCGCCTTTCCTTCCAGTTCTCTGCTGCCAATGACTGGAAAGAATTGCAAAAATCACTGAAGCTGGAGACTCATATCTCCCTCACTAACTTTAAGCACCAGCTGTCAGAGCAGCTCACAGATCACTGCACCTGTACATAGCCCATCTGTAAATAGCCCATCCAACTACCTCATCCCCATACTGTTATTCATGTTTTTGCTCCTTTGCACCCCAGTATCTCTACTTGCACATTCATCTTCTGCACATCTATCACTCCAGTGTTTAAATGGCTAAATTGTAGTTATTTCGCCACTATGACCTATTTATTGCCTTACCTTCCTTATCTTACCTCATTTGCACACACTGTACATAGACTTTAAAAAAAGATATATATATTGTGTTATTGACTGTATGTTTGTTTATTCCATCTCTGTGTTGTTGTTTGTGTCACACTGCTTTGCTTTATCTTGGCCAGGTCGCAGTTGTAAATGAGAACTTGTTCTCAACTAGCCTACCTGGTTAAATAAAGGTGAAATAAAAAAAATAAAAAACATATTGGCTTCCATATGGAACCCTTTCCCCAGAAAATTCTACACGGAACCCAAAATAGTTCTACCTTGAACCAAAAAGGGTTCTCCTATGGGGACAGCCAAAGAACCCATTTGGAACCCTTTTTTCTAAGTGTGTACTGTCAGGGGAGGGAGGGCAGGGCCTCGGTGGGCAGACCGACATGCAGGCAGACCACTGCTCTCTCACGTTAGCCGCTCCAGAGGAACCCACAACCCAGCATGCTCTCTGTCTGCTCTCGCTCTCTCTGACACGGCGGACCGGCAGCAGACATTACCATAATTGGGTTATCTACATGATGGGACAGAATAAATAATAATGTCATTTTATTTACAACCCCCTCCCCTCTTGTCCTGGTCCGAGGAGCTATCACCCCCCCCCACCCGTCCTCCTCATCCCCTTCACATACACTCATACTACCCCCCCCCCCCCCCCCCCCCCCTTCTCTATCTCATCCCTCTCTCTCTCTGGCTGGCGCGAGTCGTCTCGCCGGGCTGCCATGGAGCGTAGGTCAAGCGATGGCTTTTTGATCAGCTCCTGTCCAAAGCCATCAGGGCTGAGAGGACTGTAATGGAGGAGTGTGGTGACAAACAGAATGTAGGGGAAGGAATAAGACTGCCAGTTTCCCATTAGAGCGTGGGATAAATGGCCCTGGCCCCCACCTCCCTCCCAGCTCCCCATACCCCCACTCCAACACCAGCCTAAATCGCATGAGTGAAGGGGGCCGGGATTGGACATTAGTGGCGCAAATGACTGCGGTGATTGCACCCCTCTTCCCAAAATCACATCAGATAAATAGAGAGATGTGTGTAAGGAAATAGGAGGGGTGTTGGGGACGGGAAATGGGATCGGATGGCGGAGTAACTGACTGGTCTCATTCCCCGTTCTCTCCCTCTCTCTCCCTCTCTCGTTTCATCACCTTTCTGCTGTTCTTATCTGTTTTGTTTGGGTTTGACTGCGGCCAAATGGTGAGGCACCGCCAGCCTGACAGAGAGATTTATTGATTTAACAACTAGCAGAATTCGGAAAGACAACAAAAACACAAAATGGAAAGGCCAGACCGAGATGCCAAAGTTTGAGAAGAAGTGATATGACGCCGAGCTACTCTCTGCTAAAACGCTGATGTGCATGTGATTACATTTCATTTGTCATCATTCCCCAAATTAAATGAAACAGACTAGTGTGTGTGTGTGTGTGTGTCACCTCCAGCCCTAGCATTATGTTGAGACAGTACAGAGTGAAAAGGAACACAGTCATCCTAGACTCATTAATCATAACACCGTCTAAACCCGTGTCTCTCTGTCTCTGTCGCTCTGTCTGTCTGTCCGTCTACTCTCCGACAAGACTACACACATCTGGAAACCCCCTAACGTGAGACGAAACTAGGGTTTACTTTGTTTGGTAACAGTTAAGGCTTCCCTGTTACATGTCCACAGACGTGCAGTAGGCATGTTACTGATAGTGGAGTTTGTTGCGCGTAATATAGATGGACTGTCCACTAACCACTTTTTTTCAAAACAATGTAGATCCTCCGTGATGTTGATGATGTTTATTATGTGTACGTGTGTGGTGCCCAGAAATGGCGTGACGTTTCGTGTGTGTGTTGGGGGTGACATGGCGTGGCTTGATCCCGGCCGTTTGTGACAGCACAGGCCTCGGACACATCCTGGCCGCGCCACCACCTGTCCCCTTGACGGCGAGGCGTCCCGGAGCAGAAGTGACAGGCGCCTTTACGCCCGTGCAGATGGCCCCGCTCACAGCCATCACCCGCTCGGCAAGCTAAACCACCGGAGACGGCACGCCCAACCCCTCCCCTCACGCCCGTCTCCCCTCATATGTGCGTTTAGGTGTAGGACACATTGAGGAGGCGGGATTCGGTCACCAGGATTTTGAGTCGTTGTGTTCGATCGGGTTTCATGAATGGCTGAACTGATAAAGCTGTCCTATTTTTGTTTATTTATTTTTTTTTTGGGGGGGGGGGGGGGGGTGTTGTCATCTGCTTGCAATTTAATCACAGCATCAAAATCTATAGATATTATGTTTCGCAATTCTCTTCCTAGGCCTAATTTTTTGATGGGTTTCATCATGAGATCCCATATTCATGGTTTCTGAAGCCTTCCACTTTCCAACCTGTGATTTTACAGATGTTTTAGGTCGTTATTTTGTCTGCAGGCTCTCTATGTTGTTTCCATGACAACATGAGGGGATAAGCATTGATTGACAGCTATCGTCAAAGGGTTTCCTTCACGTCCTGTCGTTCACCATTTCCTGCCCCTCCCCTCCCTGTCTGTATTTTGTCATTCACTCACAGATATTTTTCTTCCGTTCCATTCACCCTTTCATTCCGTAGATTTGTGGGGCTGCCAAAATGCAGTTTTTGGCACCGATGATGTGGACAGTTATTCACATGGGTAATTCACATGAGTTCACTGGAACTGATCAGAGGCTAGTGACGACTGAATAGCCATTTTACTGTATGATTTCATAGTCCTCTTTCTTTTCAAGCACAGGTTGGCTGTTGGTGAGGGGAAGGCTGGCATAATAACGGGGACATGTCTTACAGTTAGAGTTTGTACAGTATACAGCTAATGCTAATCTGCTGTGTTAGGGATTTTCAGAGTTTTAGGAACTGTCTCAGCTTCTGTCTGTCAGTGGGATTGAAACACAGCCAGGTTCTCCTGTGCTGCGCTCGTTTCCCTCCAGATCCTGTCAGGAATCAAGAGAATGAGGAGAATACAGTATGTGGCTCGTTTTGGAGAGAAGGGCCTATCAGTCATAGACAGAAAATACAAACCCATAGACAACGTTAGGGCCTTTATGTCGAAAGCTACCGTGTTAAAGCGTACATGTATGAGAACATGCGAATGGCACACACCAATGCAGGCACACACACACACGCAAACACACGCATGTGCACACACACACACACACTTCCGTATGCAGTTGCTAGCCTTTTTTCCCTCCCGTCTCCTCTCAGGCAGCAGTAAATGGTGCCAGTGTACATATAGCAGGTATTATGTCCACTTAGATTATGATATGACAGGTTAGCGTGCTGTTTGAAGCTGACAGCACATCTGTTTCATCAGGAGAGACTGATGCTGGCATCTGGGACACACATCTCACCATGGAGGAAGGAGATAAAGGGAGAACTGAGGGGGCCGTCTTTCCTGTCTCCCTCCCTTGCTCCGTCTCTCGCTCCCTCTCTCCACCTCTTTTTACTCTGTCCCCCCCCGACATTCTACTTGCTCGCAGACACCCTCACAATATTTTCCCATATTCTTGCCCTTACTCTCTCTCCCTTGCTCTCTCTCTCTCTCTCTCTCTCTCTCTCTCTCTCTCTCTCTCTCTCTCGTACCTGTTACGTTATGTTGTCTACCCTGTGAATTCTTTAGTTTCATCCCCTGTGTTTTTGACGATAAGTTGTTTACATGCTGTATGTGTCAAGGCAAATAATACAGAACGCCATGTATAGTATGACCCATACCCACGTCCGCCTCTCAATAACGCTGTCAAACATAACAGAGACAGTCAAGGGGTGTCACTCCCCTATTTGACATTGTAGAGGTGACTTGACAATACTGTCTGGTATTTAATAGAGTTGTATTTGTTAACTCAGTGAGAGTGGCCTTTGGCACATGAGTGTGGGTGAAGGAGATTCTGCAACATCCCAGAATGAGTGTTTTGTTTCCCTCCCTCCTGATTGGTTGCGTAAGCTCACCATGTGAATGACTAAATAAAGTGAAATGCGTGTGTGTGTGTGTGTGTGTGTGTGTGTGTGTGTGTGTGTGTGTGTGTGTGTGTGTGTGTGTGTGTGTGTGTGTGTGTGTGTGTGTGTGTGTGTGTGTGTGTGTGTGTGTGTGTGTGTGTGTGAATGATTGGGTGTAGAGATAAGGCATGAGGGAGAAGGAAAGGAGGAGAGTCAAGCAGCTGGCTAACAAGGCCACGCAGTTAGCGATATCCTAGGGAACAGGAGGCATGGGCAATGAAATAGGGAGTAAAGAAAGAAAATGTCAACACTTTAGTGTCTTTTTTCTCTATGAAACTAGATTTCTTCACCACTGACACTCAAAGACATGCACACACGCACACGCACACACGCACACACACACACACACACACACACACACACACACACACACACACACACACACACACACACACACACACACACACACAGATAAAAGCCCATATTTCCTGCCACAGATTATTCATCACTAGGTTTTGTCAGTGGTTGTGTTAGTGCATTGTAAATCTTTTATTTCACTTTGTTGACCTCCTTTTCCCCTTTTCTCTACCGCTCTCTCTTCCAGCTTACTCACCAGAGGACGAGTATAAGGCAGGAGCAGTCGATGAGGAACACCTGCAGGATGACGGGCTGTCACTGAACGGGGAGGACACTGCGTACCTTTGCAACGAGGAAGAGGATGGAGGGCAGCCGCCCAGCTACCGGGCTTCTCCACTCAGCAACGGCACCAACCCAGACGCTGGTTATGGCTCCCCGCTCAGCGATGCCAGCGACCGGCTCACAGACTTCAAGAGCACCTCCTCCAGGGATGGCCATGAGAGGGAGGAAGCCCCCCTCCCCTCTGGACTGAACAATGGCCTCTCCCTGAGGGACAGCCTGGCTCAGATGAAAGCTGTCTATGCAAACCTGATCTCAGATGCCTCCTGGTCCAGCATTGCCATGGACATCATGAAAGCCACGCCGGCTACTGCTGGCGCCATCCCCATCCCCATCCCCACCGCCACCAGCCCCACCACTACCACCACACACAACAACAACAATAGTGAGAACAGCAATGCTAGCAGCCACCACCACAATGGGAGAAGAAGTACCGCCACCGCCAACCACCACACAAGCAGTGGCAGCTCTAACGGCACCGCGGCTAACTCCATCAGTAGCAACAGTGGCACCAGCAGTGGCGGTGGTGGTGCTTGTAACGGTGGGGCTGTGGCCTATGACTGGCACCAGGCAGCCTTGGCTAAGACCCTCCAGCATACCCCTTACCAACTGCTGCCTGAGCCCAGCCTGTTCAGCACGGTGCAGCTCTACCGCCAGAACAACAAGCTCTACGGCTCAGTCTTCACCGGCGCCAGCAAGTTCCGGTGCAAAGACTGCAGCGGCGCCTACGACACGCTGGTGGGGCTCACGGTCCACATGAACGAGTCGGGCCACTACCGTGACGACAACAAGGACAAGGAGGAAGAGCGGGGCAAGCGCTGGTCCAAGCCCCGCAAGCGCTCCCTGATGGAGATGGAGGGCAAAGAGGACGCTCAGAAGGTGCTCAAGTGCATGTACTGCGGCCACTCCTTCGAGTCTCTGCAGGACCTGAGCGTCCACATGATCAAGACCAAGCATTACCAGAAAGTGCCTCTCAAAGAACCGGTGCCAGCCCTGGCCACTAAACTGATGCCCTCTGCCAAAAAAAGAGCCCTCCAGGACGCCCTGGTATCCCCATGCTCCCCAGACTCTGTACATGGTAGCGGTGGCCACATGCCCCAAGGGGACATTGGGAAAGACCCCAAGTCCACGACAAACCCCTATGTCACACCCAACAACCGCTACGGCTATCAGAACGGTGCCAGCTACACTTGGCAGTTCGAGGCTCGCAAGGCTCAGATCCTGAAGTGCATGGAGTGCGGGAGCTCCCACGATACACTGCAGCAGCTGACTGCCCACATGATGGTCACGGGCCACTTCCTCAAGGTCACCAACTCTGCCTCAAAAAAGGGCAAGCAGCTAGTGTTTGACTCAGTGGTGGAGGAGAAGATCCAATCCATCCCTCTGCCACCCACCACCAACAGGCTTCCCATCCCCAGTGTCAAATCTCAGCCTGTCTCCCCTGCACTCTCCTGCGGCTCTGACGAAAAGAGAGAACCGGGAGACGAGAGGATGGAGGCGAGCGAACCCAGGGAGAAAAAGATCAAAGAGGAGAAGGAAGAGCCAGGTGAGAAGACTGAGGTGAACGCTGGGTCGTATAAGTATCTGACAGAGGAGGACCTGGAGGAGGCTCCTAAAGGAGGTTTGGACATCCTCAAGTCCCTGGAGAACACTGTGTCCAGTGCCATCAGCAAGGCCCAGACGGGCACGCCTCAGTGGGGTGGTGGCTACCCCAGCATCCACGCTGCTTACCAGCTCCAGGGCCACATGAAGCATGCAGCACTGCACTCCTCGGTCCAGAGTGTGCAGATCCAGCCGGTGTTCAACAGCGGGCTCCGCGGGCTGGTGACCCAGGACTCCGGCTCAGTGATCCACTCCCCTAGGAGCCCTGCATCTCCGCCCTCTCTCAGGAGCAATGTTACTGCCATGGAAGAGCTGGTGGAGAAGGTCACAAGGAAAGCTGTTGCTGCTGCTGTGAAGAAAGAGGAGAAGATGGTCAGCTTGGACCGCCACAGGCATCCATCCTCCCTCAAGTCGCCGTCTCCTGTACTGAAAGAGCAGAGGGACCACCACTCAGCACCCAATGACCTCACCGTCGGGAAGCCCCTCGTGAGGAACAGCAGCCCTGGAAATGTAGAGTCAGAGCTGGTCTGCAAAAAGGAGCCCAAAGAGAGCCTGGTAGACAACCACCACAGCCATTCAAAGAACGGCCCAGAGACTCGCCCGTCACCCATCACCAATGGCACCAACAGCTTGGGCATCATCACTGATCACTCACCAGAGAGGCCTTTCATCAACCCCCTCAGCGCACTTCAGTCAATCATGAACAACCACCTGGGCAAGGCCTCCAAGTCCGTCAGCCCTGCGGGCGACCCGCTGGCCATGCTCTACAAGATCAGCAACAGCATGATGGAGAAACCGGCCTTCAACCAGACTCAAGCCAAGCAACCCGAGCCCATCAACTGCTACTATCAGTACGAGAGCAACGACCAGCCTATGGACCTGAGGAAGTCCAAAAACAGCAACAGCAACAACAACAACAGCAACAACAACAACAGCAACAGCAGCACTGTCATCAACAGCAACAGCAGCATAAATGGTAACAAACCCATAATGTCAAGCCTGTCTCTGTCTGACATTTCTTCTCCTCTGAGAGAGAATGCTTTGATGGACATCTCAGACATGGTGAAGAACCTTACAGGCAGGCTGACACCCAAGTCCTCCACCCCGTCATCCATCTCAGAGAAGTCAGACGCAGACGGCAGTGCGTTCGAGGATGCTCTGGATGACCTCTCCCCGGTCCAGAAGAGGAAAGGGCGGCAGTCCAACTGGAACCCCCAGCACCTCCTCATCCTCCAGGCTCAGTTCTGCTCTAGTCTGCGGGAGACCCCGGAGGGCCGCTACGCCATGACGGACCTTGGCCCCCAAGAGCGGGTCCACATCTGCAAGTTCACAGGCCTCTCCATGACCACCATCTCTCACTGGCTGGCCAACGTCAAGTACCAGCTCCGGCGGACTGGCGGGACCAAGTTCCTGAAGAACATGGACTCCTGCCAGCCTGTGTTCCTCTGCGGTGACTGTGCCTCGCAGTTCAGGACTGCGTCCGCCTACATCGGCCACCTGGAGTCTCACCTGGGCTTCAGCTTGAAGGACCTGTCCAAGCTGTCCAATGAGCACCTACGGGAGCAGCAGGCTGCCTCCAAGGTGATCACAGACAAAATGACTTTTGGCAGCACCCTGGCATCTCTGACCGCACCAGACGATGACACTGGCTCAGTTTACCAGTGCAGGCTTTGCAATCGGACATTCGTCAGCAAGCACGCGGTCAAACTGCACCTCAGCAAGACCCATGGCAAGTCACCAGAAGATCACCTGGTGTTCGTCACTGCTCTTGAGAAACTGGAGAAGTAGTAGAGGGGTCTGGAGCTGAGGGAAGAGACAGATAAAAACAGACAGAAAGACGGCTGTGTAACTGACCAGAATTTCATTGCACTAAAATAACATTGTTCACAGTTACTGCACTGGGCCGAACTGAGCTGCCAGAATCAGTCTTATTTTTTTGTTGTGATACTGCCTGACTGGACCATGTCTTATTAGATTTTTTTTGCCAAGCTTTTTTAACACTTATTTTGTAATGTATTTATATGCTATTTGTCTGATCTGTGCATGTATTTTAGTGAACCAACGTTAAACACACGTTTTTTTGTATCTTTTCATGACAAAAAAAACGACTACTGTTTCAATGGTGACTAAAGTGGTGAAAATGAATTAAGGGGAAAAGAAAACTGTACAATACTTGATATGAAGAAGGTGAACATTCATTGTACACACCAAAAGAATGGAAGAACCCCTTGAAAGACTGAAGTAGCACCTTATAGACGTTTAAGATTTTATTTGTAAAGAGAACATGTTTTAAGATATTCTGCATTTGTCAAAATCTGTTTTAATTTGAAAGATAAATTATTTTCTTCTCTCAGTTCTTGTCACACTGCAACATCTTTGATAATGAATGGCCTGCTCAGAAATCTGTCAGTGTATTACAAAAATAAACAGATAATGTAAACATTCAGAGTAATTGAAATGCTGCTTCCGGTTACATATCAGTCAGTGAAAATGAATGGCCGTACAGTATGCAAGTTTGCTAAAAAAAAAACATTTTTATGTGAAGTATCACTTACAGTAATTTTCCAATTATATGGTTTGTTACCAACTCCTCTTTTAAAATTTTACCGCTTTGAATTCAACCATAAAAAGAACAGTCCTTTACATGTAAATGACTCGCAGTGAAATGTCATACTCCATAAGACATATCTTGCCATTTGCAATAGCTCAACATTCTTTGTTCTTAAAGGTGTGTGCATTCTTTAACTTTTATATCATCATTTTATATTAAAAAAAATAATAAATAATGTTTAAAAAAATTGTGTATATAGATATATACTGTAGATCCACAAAAATGTCATTTTTTAAGAAATAAGAATTTAGCTTCTTTGGCTTGGTTTACAGAAATGATTTGAATTATACTTGCATCCAATTTGATGCATGATATGGTGTGAAAAAGAATTAAGCGATGCACAATGACTATACATTTCAATGTTTTATCAATGATATTGTAAAAAAAAAAAATATTTCTAGCACCGATTAGTTTGTTTCATTTTGTTTTTTCTCAATTGTAAAATAAATCTCAAAGCAGTTCTTGTTAACAGTCATGCATTTGTGATTGTGTGTTCATTTTGTATGGAAGTACATACAGTTGAAGTCGGAAGTTCACGTACACTTAGGTTGGCGTCATTAAAAGTCATTTTTCAACCACTCCACAAATTTCTTTTTAACGTACTATAGTTTTGGCAAGTCGGTTAGGACACCTACTTTGTGCATGACATAAGTAATTTTTCCAACAATTGTTTACAGACAGATTATTTCACTTATAATTCACTGAATCACAATTCCAGTGGGTCAGAAGTTTACATACACTAAGTTGACTGTGCCTTTAAACAGCTTGGAAAATTCCAGAAAATGATGTCATGGCTTTAGAAGCTTCTGATAGGCTAATTGACATCATTTAAGTCAATTGGAGGTGTACCTGTGGATGTATTTCAAGGCTTACCTTCAAACTCAGTGCCTCTTTGCTTGACATCATGGGAAAATCAAAAGAAATCAGCCAAGACCTCAGAAAAAAAATTGTAGACTTCCACAAGTCTGGTTCATCCTTGGGAGCAATTTCCAAACGCTTGGGGGTACCACGTTCATCAGTACAAACAATAGTACGCAAGTACAAACACCATGGGACCACACAGCCGTCATACCGCTCAGGAAGGAGACGCGTTCTGTCTCCTAGAGATGAACGTACTTTGGTGCGAAAAGTGCAAATCATCCCAGAACAACAGCAAAGGACCTTGTGAAGATGCTGGAGGAAACAGGTACAAAAGTATCTATATCCACAGTAAAACGAGTCCTATATCATCATAACCTGAAAAGCCGCTCAGCATGGAAGAAGCCACTGCTTCAAAACCGCCATAAAAAAGCCAGACTACGGTTTGCAACTGCACATGGGAACAAATATTGTACTTTTTGAAGACATCCTCTGGTCTGATGAAACAAAAATAGAAATGTTTGGCCATAATGACCATGGTTATGTTTGGAGGAAAAAGGGGGAGGCTTGCAAGCCGAAGAACACCATCCCAACTGTGAAGCACGGGGGTGGCAGTATCATGTTGTGGGGGGGCTTTGCTGCAGGAGGGACTGGTGCACTTCACAAAATAGATAGCATCATGAGGGAGGAAAATTATGTGTATATATTGAAGCAGCGTCTCAAGACGTCAGTCAGGAAGTTAAAGCTTGGTTTCAAATGGGTCTTCCAAATGGACAATGACCCCAACCATACTTCCAAAGTTGTGGCAAAATGGCTTAAGGACAACAAAGTCAAGGTATTGGAGTGGCCATCACAAAGCCCTGACCTCAATCCCATAGAAAATTTGTTGGAAAAACTGAAAAAGTGTGTGCGAGCAAAGAGGCCTACAAACCAGAGTCAGTTACACCAGGTCTGTCAGGAGGAATTGGCCAAAATTCACCCAACTTATTGTGGGAAGCTTGTGGAAGGCTACCTGAAATGTTTGACCCAAGTTAAACAATTTAAAGGCAATGCTACCAAATACTAATTGAGTGTATGTAAACTTCTGACCCACTGGGAATGTGATGAAAGAAATAAAAGTTGAAATAAATCATTCTCTCTACTATTATTCTGACATTTCACATTCTTAAAATAAAGTGGTGATCCTAACTGACCTAAGACAGGGAATTTTTACAAGGATTAAATGTCAGGAATTGTGAAACTGTGTTTAAATGCATTTTCCTAAGGTGTATGTAAACTTCCGACTTCAACTGTAGACAGTGAAAAGACTGGGGCTAACTTCGATAATTCTCTGGTTACTATTTTATGGTTAAGAAAATAAATAACACTCTTATAGTTGCTAGGATGAAATACTGTAAAGAAATACTCACCTTGCACAACATTCTGTTTTTTCAAGGTTATATAAGGTGCAACGTTATATGATATCAGATGACATCAAATGATATATTACGTTTACAGTACACACAAAGAACATTAGCTTTCCTTCATCATTGATAAAAATAATGATGTCTATAAAAAGTCTATAAAAAAACCTAGTGTCATACCACAGACTAATGACTGAGAATCATCATATAATGATGATGATGAGGGTGATGATAAGCTGTAAGGGTGTTTATTGTGCTGTGAGCCTCATGCTAGGCTTGTGTCTGGCCTTTGGAGTTTTCTGCACTGAAAGAATCAGTGTTGTCTTCATGATGGGAATGAATGTGCTTGTGCCTGTCTTCCTGGAAACGAGTCAGATGGGTGTCTGTTCCATTTGATCCAGACTGCTGACTGTCGACACTGAGCAACTCAATAAATAACACAATTAAGATGTCACGCAAAGAGTATTTTGGACTGAGACAATACTTTTATATGAGTTTCTCTTAATAATGTCACACAGCCAACTCTTACAAGAGTTAATGCAATAGATCAGGAACAGAAAGATGAATCATAGTATTAACCCACTGGGCGCACACTGGTTGAATCAACATGGTTTCCGTATAATTTCAATGAAATGTGCCCAGTGGGAAGTGACCTTTGTTTGACCTTTGCTGTAGTTTAACAGTCTCACATAAGATACAGTGGGCTCCAAAATTACTGGCACCCCTGACTGGCAATGCACAAACATTGCTTAAACAAATATAAACAATATCATTCTAGAGATAAACTCAAAATACCAACATGTGAGAAATACTGTACTTTATTAATGTTTCAATGGAACCAACCAAAATAATTTCTTGATTTAATTAAAAATCAATGTCCTCCAAATCAAGGTTTCACATTTAATGGCACCCTTAAAGATTATTGTAAATAACATCTACCAAAATTAAACCACAAATTAAATTCCACTTATTTAAGTTTATCTAAGTCTTAAGGAAATATATTGAGCCATTACATCACTTCCTGTTTCACTATGGTATAAAAATTAGATAACACACATGCAATATCCCGCTGTCATCCAGCACCATGAAGAAAACAAAAGAACTGGCAGTTCAAAAGAGACAGATGGTCGTAGACCTTCATAAATCTGGTCATGGCTACAAGAAGATCCACAAACGATTGAATATACCACTGAGCACTGTCAGGGCAATTATTAAAACATTCAAAAGATATGGAACAGTTGAAAACCTCACGGATAGAGGACGCAAATGCATTTTGCCCCCCAGGATAGGGAGGAGGATGGTGAGAGAAGCAACAAAATCCCCAAGGATCACTGTAAAAGAATTGCAGGCCTTGGTGGCGTCTTGGGGTCACCAGGTTTCAAAAAGCACCATCAGATGCCACCTCCACAACCACAGCCTCTTTGGAAGGGTTGCCAGAAGAAAGCCCTTTCTGACCCCAAGACACAGACGAAAGCACTTGGAGTTTTCCAAATGTCATTTAAATTATGACTGGAAGAAGGTGCTCTGGTCAGATGAGACCAAAATTGAACGTTTTGGTCAGATACAGCATTGGCATGTTTGACGTCGAAACAGAGATGCATACAAGGAGAGGAACCTCATACCCACGGTGAAATATGGAGGGGGGTCAGTGATGTTTTGAGGCTGTTTTCATTCCAGAGGTCCAGGGGCACTGGTTAAGATTGATGGCATAATGAATTCCACCAAGTATCAGGCAATTTTGTCTGACAATCTGGTTTCCTCTGCCAGAAGGCTGGGACCTGGCCGTAGGTGGACTTTCCAACAAGACAATGACCTGAAACATACCTCAAGATCCACACAGAAATGGTTCTGTGTCAACAAAATCAATGTTCTGCCATGGCCATCTCAGTCACCGGACCTCAATCCAATCGAAAACCTGTGGGCTGAGTGGAAGAGGGCTGTTGATAAGCGCAAACCCAAGAATGTGAAGAATCTTGAAAGGATCTGCATAGAGGAATGGTCCAAAATCCCTCCAAATGTGTTCCTTAACCTTGTCTAACATTACAGGAAAAGACTCCATGCTTTTATCCCTGCCAGAGGTGGTTGCACTAAGTACTAAATGAGGAGTGCCAATAATTATGAAACCTTGATTTTGGTTAAATTTATTTTGTATTAAATAATTGTATGATTTTGGTTGGTTCCATTGAAACATTAATAAAGTACAGTATTTCTCACATGTTGGTATTTTGAGTTTATCTCAATAATTATGTTGTTTATATTTTTTTAAGTATTGTTTGTGCATTGCCAGTCAGGGGTGCCAGTAATTTTGGAGCCCACTGTATGTTCCTCGAGCAGCTGTAGAGAAATGACACCATCAAGAATTTGATCGCTCATCTCTCCCTCAGGTCTCAGATTTCAGACTGGGTACTAACTAGACTTTGTATCAGCAGAGGAGCACAACAGTGTGATGACTCACATTCCTCATTCTCAAAACGTGTTGTATTGGCAGAGTGTGCTGTGCCTATCACTGACACACACACACACACACACACACACACAAACACATTAGTAAGTAGAGTCTTTGTGAAAAATTACAGACCTTTTTTGATCCAGCTGCACCTTAGCATGTGCTACATGGATTCGGTGACAAAGGAAACACAGAGAGTGAAGATTAACCTGGAATGAGGATGCAATTTTCCTGGAAGGGGTGTTAGGAAGTGGGGTTATAAAACAAACAGAGCAGATAAACAAGGAACACTTTGAGGAGATACTGTTCAATGCACACAAGAAATAAAAAGGGAAAAATCTTGTAGATTTGTCAGTTTAATACCCTACGGTTAAACCTGTAATTTTGCTCTGCTGTCAGATCGCTGTCTTTTGAGCAGATAGAGACTCTCTCCCTGCTTTGTTAGAGATCAGCACACTGTTTCCTGTGCGTATTCTATGTAAATTACATGTGATAATCGCAACGCAGGA
This sequence comes from Salmo salar, assembly GCF_965601325.2. Lineage (NCBI taxonomy): Eukaryota > Metazoa > Chordata > Actinopteri > Salmoniformes > Salmonidae > Salmo > Salmo salar. The sequence continues at coordinate 43,663,138 of NC_138292.1, forward strand.
CACAATGCTGGTTCCTGTGGTGCAAACGGAAAACCGAGGGTAGATAAACACAGTCTGGGCAGATTTGCATAGCTTTTGTGTTTTGGGCGCGCAGAAACGTGCGCCTTGAGGATTCGTAGGGATTTCCTCGAGGTTTTGTATTAGTAAATGCCGACTTCCTCCCAGGGATCGGACCATTATGTACAGGAGCAGCAGACAGAGGTGGGTGTCGAGAAGGGCCACAGACAGAATAACTAAATATTACCTGGGCTTGTAACAGTGTGCGGAGGTGAACATATCAACTTCTCTGCCGCTCCTACTGTAACAAAATATGAAAGAAGAACAATCGCTACAAATAATAACCTACTGTAGCCTACAGTACAGGGAAATGTCCCCTAAATGGAAAGGTGTATGTAACATTAGTCACTCCTAAGCTCTATCAGATCTCAATAGTTTAAATGCTTGAGGAAGTGTGTGTGTTGCCATGTTTTCATTTCCTGTATGACTTTGCATCTGATCCCTCACAGGAGCATTAAATCCCCTTCAAGGTGTATTATAAAACTAAGCTCTGCCTCTGGGTTTGTATTCTGTACATTGCGTACACACACACACGCACGAACACACACGAACACACACACACACACACACACACACACACACGAACACACACACACACATACACACACACACACACACACGAACACACACACACACACACACACACACACACACACACACACACACACACACACACACACACACACACACACACACACACACACACACACACACACACACACAAGTACCTTTTAGGTCCATGTGTCTGTGGACTGTCTTACCTGTGAATATGTCGTGGTTACCGGCAGGCAGATAGATCAGAGTTACTCCCCCTTAAACAAAGACAAGCGGCAGCAGAGGATCCCACCACCAGGCGCTTAAAGCCTTGAACGTACGCATTAATACCCCCTCAAAATACCACACACCCAGCAAAACAATACCTGACAGTATCAGCACAACAAAACCAACACAGTCAAAAGGCAACTTTGTACCATAACTGAAACGAACACGGGGACAATCTGTTTGTCTCCTGATATGAGTAGCTATTGTCAACGTTGGAAGTTATCGATGTGTGTTTGCGTAACGTGAAAGGTGGCTAAACAACGCTGTTTCCTTTTCTCATTCCACAGTCAAATTTCATGTTGATCTGATGTTTGCTTCAGTTTGAATACAGCGCTCCACAGAAATAGTTTGCTCGAGATTAGGATATTAAATTTCACTCTCTAGTTAAGTTTCCATATTATCTATGCTGCTGATCAGTCTGCTGTAACATTGATTCACCCTGAACACTCTCCCTGGTGTTTCATGGTGTTGTAACTCAATGGAGTCCATCATGTTGCAGTCACACTGCTTCCTTCAGCTGGATGTAATTGATATCTGCTGGTTGCCACTGAGGCGCCCTTGTAAAATGCCATATTAGTGTCAGAAATAGTGCAGTTGTTTTAGATGGTCGGCCAGGGGCCTTTTTATCAAAGCAAGGTTATGTTGGCGTAGGAGGGAGATGTGACAAAGTTGTCTTGGCAGAATGATGGTGGCTGACACATGCGGCTATAACGAATGTTGTAGATAATCTTTGTCTGCCATGTCTTTAGTTATGATCTCTTAGCCTGCCTGGATGAGGACTGCAGGTGTATATCGCCAAGCACCTTCATCCATCACATGCCCAGACAAAATGCTGAAGATGAAATGTTTCTCCATCTTGGGGATTTATTTATTTATTTCACCTTTATTTAACCAGGTAGGCAAGTTGAGAACAAGTTCTTATTTACAATTGCGACCTGGCCAAGATAAAGCAAAGCAGTTTGACACATACAATAACACAGAGTTACACATGAAGTAAAACAAGCATACAGTCAATAATATAGTAGAAAAATAAGTCTATATACAATGTGAGCAAATGAGGTGAGATAAGGGAGGTAAAGGCAAAAAAAGGCTATGGTGGCGAAGTACATACAATATAGCAAGTAAAACACTGGAATGGTAGATTTGCAGTGGAAGAAAGTGCAAAGTAGAAATAGAAATAATGGGGTGCAAAGGAGCAAAATAAATAAATAAATAAATACAGTAGGGGAAGAGGTAGTTGTTTAGGCTAAATTATAGATGGGCTATGTACAGGTGCAGTAATCTGTGAGCTGCTCTGACAGCTGGTGCTTAAAGCTAGTGAGGGAGATAAGTGTTTCCAGTTTCAGAGATTTTTGTAGTTCGTTCCAGTCATTGGCAGCAGAGAACTGGAAGGAGAGGCGGCCGAAGGAGGAATTGGCTTTGGGGGTGACCAGTGAGATATACCTGCTGGAGCACGTGCTACAGGTGGGTGCTGCTATGGTGACCAGCGAGCTGAGATAAGGGGGACTTTACCTAGCAGGTTCTTGTAGATGACCCGGAGCCAGTGGGTTTGGCGACGAGTATGAAGCGAGGGCCAGCCAACGAGAGCGTACAGGTCGCAGTGGTGGGTAGTATATGGGGCTTTGGTGACAAAACGGATGGCACTGTGGTAGACTGCATCCAATTTATTGAGTAGGGTATTGGAGGCTATTTTGTAAATGACATCGCCGAAGTCGAGGATCGGTAGGATGGTCAGTTTTACGAGGGTATGTTTGGCAGCATGAGTGAAGGATGCTTTGTTGCGAATAGGAAGCCAATTCTAGATTTAACTTTGGATTGGAGATGTTTGATGTGAGTCTTGATGTGAGGGATGTGGTTTTATTGAACACCCTCCCCTCAGCTAAAATCTCTCCATACTGCCCGACTGCAGGTTACTTTCTCCTAAGAAGGGGAATTGTTGTGTTGTGTTTGTTGTGTTTTTTTCTCAATCGAGGAAAATACATTTTTGGATCTATGTTGAAACGTACAGTGTATCTATAGCAGAACAGTAAATGATCAAATGCTCAAATACATGCCTTAGACCACCTTTTGCAACACTTTAAACACAAATGTCGTCAGTGCATACAAAATTCACTGTTACGTGTCTGTTTCACAAAATATTTGCACATTGTTTCAAAGAGAAATGTGCGCAATTGCGCTAACTTATTCTGTCAATCAGTAAATACTACTGCACAAAATTCTAAATCACCCCATCACTGTCATACAGTGGTGGTCGGTGCGGTTTATTAAGATGAGGGAGGACATTTCTTTTTTTTATGAGCGTGGCCTTATTTCTAGTACAGCATATTGAATGACTGTCTTTCATATTCCATTCACCCAGTTCAATGTAACCCAGTTCAATGATTCTTCAAAGTAGCCACCTTTTGCCTTGATGACAGCTTTGCACACTCTTGGCATTCTCTCAACCAGCTTCGCCTGGAATGCTTTTCCAACAGTCTTGAAGGAGTTCCCACATATGCTGAGCACTTGGGTTGGCTGCTTTTCCTTCACTCTGCGGTCCAACTCATCCCAAACCATGTTAATTTGGTTGAGGTTGGGTGATTGTGGAGGCCAGGTCATCTTATGCAGCACTCCATCACTCTTCTTCTTGGTCAAATAGCCCTTACACAGCCTGGAGGTGTGTTGGGTCGTCCTGTAGTAAAACAGATAGTCCCACTAAGCGCAAACCAGATGGGATGGCGTATCTCCACAGAATGCTGTGGTAGCCATGCTGGTTAAGTGTGCCATGAATTCTAAATAAATCACAGACAGTGTCACTAGCAAAGCACCCCCACACCATCACATCTTCTCCTCCATGCTTCACGGTGGGAACCACAAATGCGGAGATCATCCGTTCATCTACTCTGCGTCTCACAAAGACATGGCAGTTGAAACCAAAAATCTCAAATTTGGACTCATCAGACCAAAGGACAGATTTCCACCGGTCTAATGTCCATTGCTCGTGTTTCTTGGCCCAAGCAAGTCTCTTCTTCTTATTGGTGTCCTTTAGTGGGGATTTCTTTGCAGCAATTTGACCATGAATGTCTGAGTCACACTGTCTCCTCTGAACAGTTTATGTTGAGATGTGTCTGTTGAACTCTGTGAAGCATTTATTTGGGCTGTAATTTCTGAGGCTGGTAACTCTAATGAACTTATCCTCTGCAGAAGCGGTAACGCTGGGTTTTCCTTTCCTGTGGTGGTCCTCGTGAGAGCCAGTTTCATCATAGCGCTTGATGGTTTTTGTGACTACACTTGAAGAAACTTTCAAAGTTATTAAAATGTTCCTAATTGGCTGACCTTCATGTCTTAAAGTAAAGATGGACTGTTGTTTCTCTTTGCTTATTTGAGCTGTTTTTGCCATAATATGGACTTGGTCTTTTACCAAATAGGGCTATCTTCTGTATACCACCCCTACCTTGTCACAACACAACTGATTGGCTCAAATTGTAATGATGTACGCAGAGAGTCGGGAAGGAAGTTCAGGGAGTGAATACATTTAATAAATGAACAAAACAAGAAACACAAACAGCGCACCGACATGAAACAGAAACAATGACTACTGAGGAAGAAACCAAAGGGAGTGACATATAAAGGGCAGGTAATCAAGGAGGTGATTGAGTCCAGGTGAGTGGCATTATGCGCAAATGCGTGTAGCGCTGGTGACAGGTGTGCGCCATAAACAAGCAGCCTGGTGACCTAGAGGCCGGAGAGAGAGCACACATGACACAAATGCATTAAGAAGGAAAGAAATTAGACAAATACATTTTTAACAAGGCACACCTGTTAATTGAAATGCATTCCAGGTGACTACCTCATAAAGCTAGTTGAGAGAATGCCAAGAGTGTGCAAAGCTGTCATCAAGGCAAAGGGTGGCTACTTTGAAGAATCTAAAATCTAAAATATTTTTTGATTTGTTTAACACTTTTTTGGTTACTACAGGATTCCATATGTGTTATTTCATAGTTTTGACGTTTTCACTATTATTCTACAATGTAGAAAATAGTCAAAATAAAGGAAAACCCTTGAATGAGTAGTTGTGTCCAAACTTTTGACTGGTACAAAAGTATGTTGTCACACCTTACAATTTGTGGATTCAGCTATTTCACCACACCCGTTGCTGACAGGTGTTTAAAATTGAGCACACAGCCATGCAATCCCCATATACAAACATTGAACGTAGAATGGCCTTACTGAAGAGCTCAGTGACTTTCAACATGGCACTGTCATAGGATGCCACCTTTCCAACAAGTAAGTTGGTTACATTTCTTCCCTGCTAGAGCTTCCCCGTCAACTGTAAATGCTGTTGTGAAGTAGAAAGTCTAGGAGCAACAATGGCTCAGCCACGAAGTGGTAGGCCACAGAAGCTCACAGAATGAGACCGGCAAGTGCTGAAGAGCGTAGCACGTAAAAATTGTCTGTCCTCGGTTGCAACATTCACTACCAAGTTCCTAACTGCCTCTGGAAGAAACGTCAACACAAGAACTGTTCGTCGGGAGCTTCATGGAATGGGTTGCCATGGCCGAGCAGCCACACATAAGCCTAAGATCACCATGTGCAATGCCAAGTGTCGGCTGGAGTAGTGGAAACGCGTTCTCTGGAGTGATGAATCATGCTTCACCATCTGGCAGTCCAACGGAAGAATCTGGGTTTGACGGATGCCAGGAGAATGCTTTCCTGCCCTAATGCATAGTGCCAATTGGAAAGTTTGGTGGAGGAGGAATAATGGTCTGGGTGTCACGTCCTGACCAGTAATAGGGGTTATTTGTTATTGTAGTTGGGTCAGGACGTGGCAGAGGGTATTTGTTTTATGTGGTTCGGGGTGGTGGTTTTGTAGAAGGGTATTTGATTTATGTATTCCGGCGTTTTTGGGCACTGTTCTATGTTAATGTATTTCTATGTTTAGTCTAGTTAGTTGTATTTCTATGTTTAGGTTAATGGGGGTTGGACTCTCAATTGGAGGCAGGTGCTTTCTCATTGCCTCTGATTGAGAGTCCTATATATGGGTAATTGTTTGGTTTAGTGTTTGTGGGAGATTGTTTCTTGTTTTGCCTGTGTGAGCCTTACAAGACTGTTTGTTGTTCGTGAGTTCTTTTTTTTTTTTTTTTTGTGTTCACTTTTATTTAAAATAAATACAAGATGAGCATCCACATTCCTGCTGCGTTGTGGTCCTCCATTCCAGACGACAACCGTGACACTGGGGCTGTTTTTCATGGTTCGGGCTGGGCCCTTTAGTTCCAGTGAATAGAAATATTAATGCTACAGCATACAATGACATTCTAGACGATTTTGTGCTTCCAACTTTGTGGCAACAGTTTCTGGAAGGCCCTTTCCTGTTTCAGTATGACAATGCCCCTGTGCACAAAGTGAGGTCCATACAGAAATGGTTTGTCGAGATCGGTGTGGAAGAACTTGACTGGCCGGCACAGAGCCCTGACCTCAACCCCATCAAACACCTAATCGCCCAACATCACTGCCAGACCTCACTAATGCTTTTGTGGCTGAATGGAAGCAAGTCCCCGCAGCAATGTTCCAACATCTAATGAAAAGCCTTCCCAGAAAGGAGGCTGTTATAGCAGCAAACGGGGGACCAACTCCATATTAATGCCCACGATTTTGGAATGAGTTGTTCGACGACTTTTGGTCATGTATTGTATGTTTATCCCCGTTTCGTTCCGTTTGCTTCCGTTTTAATAAATATTTTTCAACAGAATCGGCGGAAGGAAGAGACCCCTGATCACACGCAAACACAGTTACCTTTCATAGCAGCCACATACAAACAGCATGATCCCTTTGACCATTGTATAAGTCATTCCTGCATCTTCACGCTCTCCTCCTCTCACCTTTTCCCTTCGCTTGTGGACTTCAGTGCACAGTGCATCAGCATTCTGTGACCAGGCAAAAAAAACTTTCCAAGCCAAACCATATCATAACCGCTAACCACTACACACAGCCTACATCATTGTTACCATATTAGCTAGCGTCTTAGTCAACATAGCTACTAGAACCAACGCATTTGTAAACCTGCTACAATCATGCACCACAGCCAATAAGCAGTTTAGCCGTTACACTGGCGGGCCCTGGTGGCAATAAATTAATAAAACCAAAAGCTTACCTTGACTTGGAAGAGTTAAAGTGTTGGATAGCCATAGCCAGCTAGCTAACATCCCTTTCTGTTTTACCCAGGTGTTTGAGTAGGTGGAAATAAAAATACTATGAAATATCTCTCTCTCGCTTCTCCTTCCTTTTTAAAAAAATATTTGTTTTCAAAACTTTCTCTTTGAGTCAACTACTCATCACATGGTATGCACTGCTAGATAGCGTAGCTCAGGCTTTCAGTACTAGATTCATTCCCTAATCCTTTGATTAGGTGGACAATATGTCAGTTCATGCTGCAAGAGCTCTGATAGGTTGGAGGACGTCCTCTGGAAGTTGTCATAATTACTGCGTAAGTCTGTGGAAGGGGGTGAGAACCACGAGCCTCCTAGGTTTTGTATTGAAGTCAATGTACCCGTCCTCCAGCTACACTATGTTGCTTCCCTACAGAGAGCTGTTGAGGCTACCGTAGACCTTTGCAAAACAGTGTTTTAATCAATTATTTGATGGCGTGAATACATTTAGTATAGTTTTATCTAAAAAGGCGAACTTTTTTAATGTTTAACTATTTTTATTTTTCGGAAATTCAATGAGGAGGATGGTCCTTTTCTGAGGAGCCTCCACTAGTGTCATACCATGTACAATATATGGAAAGATCTAGGCAATGGGGACTGTCTAATTGTTATGCTTTTTCACACTTTTGCAGAGATGCAGAGATGCAGTGTTAATTTCATCAACAAAAATAGTGACTCAAATATTCATCAAACATTTTTCAGTGGCAATTGAGGAGACTTAACTGACTAAACAATAGACCCAGAAAAAACTATAACTAAACGAAAAGGATTTTTAATTTCAGTTGACTAAAATGAGAAGAGACAAAATTATCTCACCAACCACATTTCCATCTACACTTTTTATGAGTAAATACCCTATATAAAAAAATGTAATAATGACAGCTATGATGGAAACAGGTAGCTTCTGTACAATTTTATAAATGCTGACAGATCATTTGTTCATTCAACATGGTGGGATCTTTTTCTGTGGGTAAAATTAATTGGTATGATAGCCTGTACTGTATCTGCGAACTGTTGGCTAGAGCGCACGTGCCAAGACCAGAGTAGGCACATTTGCTATTCATCCGGAGAGTTGAAAATGCGATGGAAACACATTGAACTTTAGATTTGTATTCAGCATATGAAAACTTAAGCGAAAAGTACATTTTGTGTGCACTATGTCATCACACAATTATTTTTTATCAGCAACAAGTCCGATGGGTGGAAACACACTGGTGGGAAAATATGCATATTTTCTTTATTCGGAAATGTAGAATATTCGCATGAAAATCTGTTGCCAATTGGATGGAAACCTAGCTTGTGACGAAAATCTGACTAGTAAATGGACTGGACAATAGTTTTTGGAGAGTGTAGAGATTGACAGATTTTCATTGATAAGTACAATTAATATGAGTAGTACAGATGTACAGTGCAGTTGTGTTCAGCAGTGGAAAAGACTCGCCACACCCGTCACATACAGCCTACATCAGCTGGTGAGGTTCGGGGAGCAAGAGATGAGTGTGGGCAGAAAGTCTCTGCTCCAGCTCAGCCTCCAATTATACACATTCTTCCCTGTACATAACCAGTTACCGCCTGCCTTCTAGTTAGCTACCCTTCTCGCAGGCAACTCTCTCGCTTAACTGTAGCTAACCAGTCATCACCAGCCTTCTACAGTAGTGAACTACCCATTGCCTGGATAAGAAACGTAATCTGCTTGACGAAATAAAAACAACAGGATTGAGTGTAATAGTAAAATAACAGTCGAGCTCTGTTTTTCTCTCCCTTGAGTATAAAAAGAAGGCTGTCTTTGAATTTGTAGTCTCCCTCCCACTTTCCCCAATGGATTTCATAGCCAGGTTGTAGCCAAATCAAGTCTCCCTCTTTTTCTCAGAAAAAAATGGCTTGATTTTAACCCTTAATTCAAATGATGTAACCCATAACAGCATCGCTACATTTATTTCTTTCTACGGCTAACAACCTGAGGTGCGTTCAGCAGGACGCAACGTTTTGGAATGTACAGATAGAAATATGCTAGGTAGAACAAACATGCCTCTCTGACATGTTGAATAAGGAATAACTTTGGAACTATTCATTGGAATTTCTATCAGCAACCATGTTAGTTTGTTGGTGATGTGGACGCCAAGGAACTTGAAGCTCCACTACAGCCCCGTCCATGAGAATGAGGGCGTGCTCGGTCCTCCTTTTCCTGAAGTCTACAATCATCTCCTTAGTCTTGATCACGTTGAGGGAGAGGTTGTTGTCCTTGCACCACACGGTCAGGTCTCTGACCTCCTCTCTATAGGCTGTCTCGTCATTGTCGGTGATCAGGCCTACCACTGTTGTGTCATTAGCAAACTTAATGATGGTGTTGGAGTCATGCCTGGCTGTGCAGTTATGAGTGAACATGGAGTACAGGAGGGGACTGAGCACGCACCCTCAAGGGGCCCCCGTGTTGAGGATCAGCGTGGCGGATGTGTTGTTACCTACTCTTACCACCTGGAGGTGGGCCCATCAGGAAGTCCAGGATCCAGTTGCAGAGGGAGGTGTTTAGTCCAAGGGTCCTTAGCTTAGTGATGAGCTTTGAGGGCACTATGGTGTTAAACGCTGAGCTGTAGTCAATGAATAGCATTCTCACATAGGTGTTCCTTTTGTCCAGGTGTGAAAGGGCAGTGTGGAGTGCAATAGAGATTGCATGCTCTCTGGATCTGTTGGGGCGGTATTCAAATTGGAGTGGGTCTAGGGTGTCTGGGATAATGGTGTTGATGTCAGCCATGACCAGCCTTTCAAAGCATGTCATGACTACAGACGTGAGTGCTATGGGTCACGTAGTCATTTAGGCATTTAGGCCTTAGTGTTCTTGGGCACAGGGACTATGGTGGTAGTCTGCTTGAAACATGTTGGTATTGCAGACTCAGACAGGGAGAGGTTGAAAATGTCAGTGAAGACACTTGCCAGTTGGTCAGCGCATGCATGGAGTACACGTCCTGATAATCCATCTGTCCCTGCAGCCTTATGAATGTTGACTTGTTTAAAGGTCTTACTCACGTCGGCTGCGCAGAGTGTGATCACACAGTCATCCGGAACAGCTGATGCTCTCATGCATCTTTCAGTGTTACTTGCCTCGAAGTGAGCATAGAAGTTATTTAGCTCATCTGGTGGGCTTGTGTCGCTGGGCAGCTCTCGGCTGTGCTTCCCTTTGTAGTCTGTCATAGTTTGCAAGCCCTGTCACATCCAATGAGCATCGGAACCGGTGTAGTCCTGTGTTGATGCTTTGCCTGTTTGATGGTTCGTCGGAGGGCATAGCTGGATTTCTTATAAGCTTCTGGGTTAGAGTCCCGCTCCTTGAAAGTGGCAGCTCTACCTTTTAGCTCAGTGCGGATGTTGCCTGTAATCCATGGCTTCTGGTTGGGGTATGTACGTACAGTCACTGTGGGGGAGACGTCATCGATGCACTTATTGATGAAGCCAGTGACTGATGTGGTGAACTCCTCAATGCCATCGGAAGAATTCCGGAACATATTCCGGTCTGTGCTAGCAAACAGACCTGTAGTTTAGCATCTACTTCATCTGACCACTTTTCTATTGACCGAGTCACTGATGCTTCCTGCTTTAATTATTGCTTGTAAGCAGGAATCAGGAGGAGAGAATTAGGGTCAGATTTGCCAATTGGAGGGCGAGGGAGAGCTTTGTACGCGTTTCTGCGTGTGGAGTAAAGGTGGTCTAGAGTTTTTTTAAATCTCTGGTTGCACATTTAACATGCTGATAGAAATGAGGTAAAAATGATTTAAGATTCCCTGCATTAAAGTCCCCGGCCAGGAGCGCCGCCTCTGGATGAGCGTTTTCCTGTTTGATTATGGCGGTATACAGCTCATTGAGTGCGGTCTTAGTGCCAGCATCGGTCTGTGGTGGTATGTAAACAGCTACGAAAAATACAGATGAAAACTCTAGGTAGATAGTGTGGTCTTCAGCTTATCATGAGATACTCTACCTCAGGCGAGCAAAACCTCGAGACTTTCTTAGATATTGTGCACCAGCTGTTGTTTACAAATATACATAGACCGTCACCCCTTGTCATACCAGAGGCTGCTGTTCTATCTTGCCAATACAGTTTATAACCCGCCAGCTGTATGTTATTAATGTCATCGTTCAGCCACAACTCGGTGAAACATAAGATATTACAATTTTTAATGTCCCGTTGGTAGGATATGCGTGCTTTTAGTTCGTCCCATTTATTTTCCAGTGATTGTACGTTGGCTAACAGTACGGATGGCAAAGGCAGATTAGCCACTCATCGCCTGATCCTCACAAGGCACCCCGATATCCTTCTGCGAAATTTCAGTCTCTTTCTCCTGCGAATGATGGGGATGAGGGCCTGTTCGGGTGTCTAGAGTAAATCCCTCTCGTCCGACTCATTAAAGAAAAATTGTTTGTCCAATTCAAGGTGAGCAATCGCTGTTCTGATGTCCAGAAGCTCTTTTCGGTCATAAGAGACGGTAGAAGCAACAGTATGTACAAAATAAGTTACAAACAATGCAAAAAAACTAATAAAATAGCATGGTTGGTTAAGAGCCAATAAATCGGCAGCCATCCCCTCCGGCACCATTATACACAAATCGACAACATTGTTCCAAAAAGTCCATGCACATGAATGAGAAACACTGTTCTATGTATTTCTTTCTTTCTTTAAATATAATTGCAATACAAGAAGATATGTGCTTTCTTTTCCTTTTCAAATAATTTTGACCGTTTGATTTAGTTAAATGTGACCTACCGCCGCAATTTGGTTTTATGTAGCAACATTTTAAAATTGTGATTTTTACATTGGATAAAAGTAGAGACTCAGAGCTACAAAATGGCATATCATACACTGCAGTTGATGAACAACGGGAAAGTAATTCTGCTTTGAATGTTGATAAATGCGTAACCCCACTTTTGAGAAAATGGCCATTGAATGTTTTGGTACAGCTACTGGAGAGCTCTTCTTTGTTTACACCTATTCCACATCATTCACATCCTCTTAAGCCTTAGCCCCACCCATCTCTTTAAGGATTCACATGAGGCCATGTGTTAAACACAATAAGTAAGGTAGTGTAGTAAACAACCAAAGATTGCAAGACCAAAAGTGGTAAAAGTAGTAGCCCACAATAAGGACTAACTCTAGGTAAAAATACACTTTATCTAGTCCTTGGCCTATATCAAATCAAATCAAATGTATTTATATAGCCTTTCTTACATCAGCTGATAGCTCAAAGTGCTGTACAGAAACTCAGCCTAAAACCCCAAACAGCAAGCAATGCAGGTGTAGAAGCACGGTGGCTAGGAAAAACTCCCTAGAAAGGCCAAAACCTAGGAAGAAACCTAGAGAGGAACCAGGCTATGAGGGGTGGCCAGTCCTCTTCTGGCTGTGCCGGGTGGAGATTATAACAGCACATGGCCTAGATGTTAAAATGTTCATAAATGACCAGCATTGTCAAATAATAATAATCATAGTAGTTGTCGAGGGTGCAACAAGTCAGTAACACAAGAGTAAGTGTCAGTTGGCTTTTTCATAGCCGATCTTTGAGAGTATCTCTACCGCTCCTGCTGTCTCTAGAGAGTTGAAAACAGCAGGTCTGGGACAGGTAGCACGTCCGGTGAATAGGTCAGGGTTCCAGCAGGTCTGGGACAACAGGTCTGGGACAGGTAGCACGTCCGGTGAACAGGTCAGGGTTCCATAGCTGCAGGCAGAACAGTTGGAACTGGAGCAGCAGCACGGCCAGGTGAACTGGGGACAGCAAGGAGTCATCAAGCCAGGTAGTCCTGAGGCATGGTCCTAGGGCTCAGGTCCTCCGAGAGAGAGAAAGAAAGAAAAAGAAAGAGAGAATTAGAGAGAGCAAATTTAAATTCACACAGGACACCGGAAAAGACAAGAGAAATACTCCAGATGTGACAGACTGACCCTAGCCCCCCGACACATAAACTACTGCAGCATAAATACTGGAGGCTGAGACAGGAGGGGTCAGGAGACACTGTGGCCCCATCCGATGAAACCCCGGACAGGGCCAAACAGGTAGGATATAACCCCACCCACTTTGCCAAAGCACAGCCTCCACACCACTAGAGGGATATCTCCAACCACCAACATACCATCCCAGGACAAGGCCGAGTATAGCCCACAAAGATCTCCACCATGGCACAGCCCAAGAGGGGGCACCAACCCAGACAGTAAGACCACGTCAGTGACTCAACCCACTCAAGTGACGCACCCCTCCCAGGGACGGCATGGAAGAACACCAGTAAGCCAGTGACTCAGCCCCCGTAAAAGGGGTAGAGGCAGAGAATCCCAGTGGAAAGAGGGGAAACCGGCCAGGCAGAGACAGCAAGGGCGGTTCGTTGCTCCAGCCTTTCCGTTCACCTTCACAACCCTGGGCCAGACTACACTTAATCATAGGACCTACTGAAGAGATGTGTCTTCAGTAAAGACTTAAAGGTTGAGACTGAGTCTGTGTCTCTCACATGGGTAGGCAGACTATTCCATAAAAATGGAGCTCTATAGGAGAAAGCCCTGCCTCCAGCTGTTTGCTTAGAAATTCTAGGAACAATTAGGAGGCCCGCGTCTTGTGACCGTAGCGTACGTGTAGGTATGTACGGCAGGACCAAATCGGAAAGATAGGTAGGAGCAAGCCCATGTAATGCTTTGTAGGTTAGCAGTAAAACCTTGAAATCAGCCCTTGCCTTAACAGGAAGCCAGTGTAGGGAGGCTAGCACTGGAGTAATATGATCACATTTTTTGGTTCTAGTCAGGATTCTAGCAGCCGTATTTAGCACTAACTGAAGTTTATTTAGTGCTTTATCCAGGTAGCCGGAAAGTAGAGCATTGCAGTAGTCCAACCTAGAAGTAACAAAGGCATGGATTAATTTTTCTGCGTCATTTTTAGACAGAAAGTTTCTGATTGTTTCAATGTTACGTAGATGGAAAAAAGCTGTCCTTGAAACAGTCTTGATATGTTCTTCAAAAGAGAGATCAGGGTCCAGAGTAACGCCGAGGTCCTTCACAGTTTTATTTGAGACGACTGTACAACCATCCAGATTAATTGTCAGATTCAACAGAAGATCTCTTTGTTTCTTGGGACCTAGAACAAGCATCTCTGTTTTGTCCGAGTTTAAGAGTAGAAAGTTTGCAGCCATCCACTTCCTTATGTCTGAGACACAGGCTTCTAGCTAGGGCAATTTTGGGGCTTCACCGTGTTTCATTGAAATGTACAGCTATGTGTCATCCGCATAGCAGTGAAATTTAACCTCTCTGGGTTAGGTGGCACCAAATCGTCCCACCTACGTAACAGCCAGTGCAATACCGTGGCGCGTTTTCAAATACCTTAGAAATGCTATTACTTCAATTTTTCAAACATATGACTATTTTACACAATTTTAAAGATAAGACTCTCGTTAATCTAACCAGACTGTCCGATTTCAAAAAGGCTTTACAACGAAAGCAAAACATTAGATTATGTCAGCAGAGTACCCAGCCAGAAATAATCAGACACCCATTTTTCAAGCTAGCATATAATGTCACATAAACCCAAACCACAGCTAAATGTAGCACTAACCTTTGATGATCTTCATCAGATGACAACCCTAGGACATTATGTTATACAATACATGCATGTTTTGTTCAATCAAGTTCATATTTATATCAAAAACCAGCTTTTTACATTAGCATGTGACTAGCATGTGACTAGCATTCCCACCGAACACTGCCGGTGAATTTACTAAATTACTCACGATAAACGTTCACAAAAAGCATAACAATTATTTTAAGAATTATAGATACAGAACTCCTCTATGCACTCCATATGTCCGATTTTAAAATAGCTTTTCGGTGAAAGCACATTTTGCAATATTCTCAGTAGATAGCCCGGCATCACAGGGCTAGCTATTTAGACACCCAGCAAGTTTAGCACTCATCAAAGTCAGATTTACTATAAGAAAAATGTTATTACCTTTGCTGTCTTCGTCAGAATGCACTCCCAGGACTTCTACTTCAATAACAAATGTTGGTTTGGTCCAAAATAATCCATCGTTATATCCAAACAGCGGCGTTTTGTTCGTGCATTCAAGACACTATCCGAAAGGGTAAATAAGGGTTACGAGCATGGCGCAATTCGTGACAAAAAAATTCTAAATATTCCATTACCGTACTTCGAAGCATGTCAACCGCTGTTTAAAATCCATTTTTATGCCATTTTTCTCGTAAAAAAGCGATAATATTCCGACCGGGAATCTGCATTTAGGTAAACAGACGAAAAAAAATAAAGCATTCGGGCTACTCGGGCACGCGCCTAAGCCCACAGTACTCTGAGCGGCCACTTGCCAAACGCGATAAAGTGTTTCAGCCAGAGCCTGCCTCGATATCGTTCAGCTTTTTCCCGGGCTCTGAGAGCCTATGTGAGCCGTAGGAAGTGTCACGTTAGAGCAAAGATCCTAAATCTTCAATAAAAACAGCCTAGATGAAAGACATCTTGTCAGACATGGAATCTTCTCAGGTTTTGGCCTGCCATATGAGTTCTGTTATACTCACAGACACCATTCAAACAGTTTTAGAAACTTTAGAGTGTTTTCTATCCAAAGCCAATAATTATATGCATATTCTAGTTACTGGGCAGGAGTAGTAACCAGATTAAATCGGGTACGTTTTTTATCCGGCTGTGTCAATACTGCCCCCTAGCCCTAACAGGTTAACATTATGTTTTCGAATGACATCCCCAAGAGGTAAAATATATAGTGAAAACAATAGTGGTCCTAAAACGGAACCTTGAGGAACACCGAAATTTACAGTTGATTTGTCAGAGGACAAACCATTCACAGAGACAAACTGATATCTTTCCGACAGATAAGAACTAAACCAGGCCAGAACTTGTCCATGTAGACCAATTTGGGTTTCCAATCTCTCCAAAAGAATATGGTGATCGATGGTATCAAAAGCAGCACTAAGATCTAGGAGCACGAGGACAGACGCAGAACCTCGGTCTGATGTCATTAAAAGGTCATTTACCACCTTCACAAGTGCAGTCTCAGTGCTATGATGGGGTCTAAAGCGTTTCGTGTACATTGTTTGTCTTCTGGAAGGCAGTGAGTTGCTGCGCAACAGCTTTTTCTAAAATCTTTGAGAGGAATGGAAGATTCGATATAGGCCGATAGTTTTTTATAATTTCTTGGTCAAGATTTGGCTTTTTCAAGAGAGGCTTTATTACTGCCACTTTTAGTGAGTTTGGTACACATCTGGTGGATAGAGAGCCGTTTATTATGTTCAACATAGGAGGGCCAAGCACAGAAAGCAGCTCTTTCAGTAGTTTAGTTGGAATAGGGTCCAGTATGCAGCTTGAAGGTTTAGAGGCCATGATTATTTTCATCATTGTGTCAAGAGATATAGTACTAAAGCACTTTAGTGTCTCCCTTGATCCTAGGTCCTGGCAGGGTTGTGCAGACTCAGGACAATGGAGCTTTGGAGGAATACGCAGAGGAGAGGAGTCCGTAATTTGCTTTCTAATGATCATGATCTTTTCCTCAAAGAAGTTCATGAATTCATCAGTGCTGAAGTGAGAGCCATCCTCTCTTTGGGAATGCTGCTTTTTAGTTAACTTTGCGACAGTATCAAAAAGACATTTTGGATTGTTCTTATTTTCCTCAATTAAGTTGGAAAAATAGGATGATCGAGCAGCAGTGAGGGCTCTTCGATACTGCACGGTACTGTCTTTCCAAGCTAGTCGGAAGACTTCCAGTTTGGTGTGGCGCCATATCCGTTCCAATTTTCTGGAAGCTTGCTTCAGAGCTCGTGTATTTTCTGTATACCAGGGAGCTAGTTTCTTATGACAAATGTTTTTAGTTTTTAGGGGTGCAACTGCATCTAGGGTATTGCGCAAGGTTAAATTGAGTTCCTCGGTTAGGTGGTTAACTGATTTTTGTCCTCTGACATCCTTGGGTAGGCAGAGGGAGTCTGGAAGGGCATCAAGGAATCTTTGGGTTGTCTGAGAATTTATAGCACGACTTTTAATGCTTCTTGGGTGGGGTCTGAGCAGATTATTTGTTGCGATTGCGAACGTAATAAAATGGTGGTCCGATAGTCCAGGGTTATGAGGAAAAACATTAAGATCCACAACATTTATTCCATGGGACAAAACTAGGTCCAGAGTATGACTGTGGCAGTGAGTAGGTCTAGAGACATGTTGGACAAAACCCACTGAGTCGATGATGGCTCCGAAAGCCTTTTGGAGTGGGTCTGTGGACTTTTCCATGTGAATATTAAAGTCACCAAAAATTTGAATATTATCTGCGATGACTACAAGGTCCGATAGGAATTCAGGGAACTCAGTGAGGAACGCTGCATATGGCCCAGGAGGCCTGTAAACAGTAGCTATAAAAAGTGATTGAGTAGGCTGCATAGATTTCATGACTAGAAGCTCAAAAGACGAAAACGTCGTTGTTGTTCTTTTTGGGGTAAATTTACATTTGCTATCATAAATGTTAGCAACACCTCCGCCTTTGCGGGATGCGCGGGGGATATGGTCACTAGTGTAACCAGGGGGTGAGGACTCATTTAACACAGTAAATTCATCAGGCTTAAACCATGTTTCAGTCAGGCCAATCACATCAAGATTATGATCAGTGATTAGTTCATTGACTATAACTGCCTTTGAAATGAGGGATCTAACATTAAGTAGTCCTATTTTGAGATGTGAGGTATCACAATCTCTTTCAATAATTGCAGGGATGGAGGAGGTCTTTATACTAGTGAGATTGCTAAAGCAAACACCGCCATCTTTAATTTTGCCCAACCTAGATCGAGGCACAGACACGGTCTCAATGGGGATAGCTGAGCTGACGACACTGACTGTGCTAGTGGCAGACTCCACTAAGCTGGCAAGCTGGCTAACAGCCTGCTGCCTGGCCTGCACCCTATTTCATTGTGGAGCTAGGGGAGTTAGAACCCTGTCTATGTTCGTAGATAAGATGAGAGCACCCCTCCAGCTAGGATGGAGTCCGTCACTCCTCAACAGGCCAGGCTTGGTCCTGTTTTTGGGTGTGTCCCAGAAAGAGGGCCAATTATCTACAAATTCTATCTTTTGGGAGGGGCAGAAAACAGCGATTGAGTTGTGAGACTCTGCTGTAAAGCTCATCACTCCCCCTAACTGGGAGGAGGCCAGAGACAATTAATCGATGCCGACACATCTTTCTAGCTGATTTACACGCTGAAGCTATGTTGCGCTTGGTGACCTCTGACTGTTTCATCCTAACATCGTTGGTGCCGACGTGGATAACAATATCTCTATACTCGCCAGTTTTAGCTTTAGCCAGCACCGTCTTTAGATTAGCCTTAACCTCGGTAGCCCTGCCCCCTGGTAAACAGTGTATGATCGCTGGATGATTCGTTTTTAGTCTAATACTGCGGGTAATGGAGTCGGCAATGACTAGGGTTTTCAATTTGTCAGAGCTAATGGTGAGAGGCTTCGGCGTCTCAGACCCCACAACGGGAGGAGCAGAGACCAGAGAAGTTTTGGCCTCCGACTCCGACTAGCTTAATGGGGAGAACCAGTTGAACATTTCTGTCGGCTGAATGAGCGACACCGGTTGAGCATTCCTACAGTGTTTCCCTCCAGAAGCCATGAGAATGTTGTCCGGCTAAGGGGACCGTGCGAGGGGGTTTATACTAACGTTACCATCTGTACTTACTGGTGCCACAGACGCTGTTTCATATCTTAATCTGACTTTGAAAGTGTGTAGATAAACATGTTGTATAAATATTTAACATTTATTAGATGATGCTTACCCAGACAATACTATAACCACCCCCAGCCAAATCTAGCTAAGTGGAGGGGTCACTATTGTCTAGACATGTTCACATGTTCATGAAATACAATAGATGGCCGTAATCATCCCCAGACACACCTAGCTAACTTGATGGGTCATGTAATCATTCTCTTGCAAGTGGAGTCTTTTGTTTAGACATGTAGCTAGCTAGCAATGAACCATAATCCCAACCCATAGCTACAGTACAAACAGATTGTCATAGCTAGCCACCATGCAGGAAATGCTGGAGTATGAATCTGCAGGTAACTAAAGCTAACCAACTAGGTTCAATGTTAGATAGGTAGCTAACATTACGCTATAGCTAGCAATGCAAATGGATTTTTGAGATACAAATAATATTACTACACAGATCATACACGTAATGTTCGCTAGCAAGCCAGCAACATTAGCTAGCGAGCCAGCAAGCTAAAGTTCGCTAGATAGCGAACTGTATGCTTTAACTTGCAAAGAAAACGACTTTCTGACAAAACGTATGATATCTGAAAATGTAGCTAGATGTACCCGTATATATGGATGAACGCTTCACGGCAGCTTGTCTTTTCCGTTTGGTTTATAGCTAGCTACAGCTTGTTTGGCCCGTTGTTGTGTCAAGTCACTCCGGTTCACACTGACAGTGTGCAGAAAGTAGTTCATCGCATCACTTTTTCCCACTGCTAAATTCTGGGCAGCAATGTTGTTGAGAGCAGTAGCAGCATTTTTACAGATCTCCATGGCTAATGGTATATCTTTCAAAAAAGCTGTGGTAGCAAGGATTACCTACACATACTGAGCAGCTCATGTTATAGACTGAAGTATGCTACATGGCAGACCAATCCATACTCATCTCTCGGCATTTCCAGCCCAGCCATTATCTCAGCCAATTAAGCCTGTAATTTAACAATTTTATTCGGATTTACAGATGGCATATACATTTGTTAATAAGGCACATGAAAGTTCACGTTCCAGAAGGTATTTCTGTCCCCCAAAAAATGCATTTTGATTTAAAAAAGCAGTGTTAAGTAGCGATGTGGGATATACACCTAGCTTCTTGAAATGGGTCACAAATATAGAATAAATAACAAAATATTTTATGATTAGAATAGACAGAGAAATATATCTAGAGGATCTCGTCAATAGTGTTGCCAGGGGACACATTGTCAAAACCCAAATGTATAAAACATATACAGTAAATCTTTAATGATGCATTTCCCATTATCTGTTGTGTGTGTATGATTTAGTCATTGACCTCTTGAGAGGTCTCTGAATATGAGATGCACCATGTCCCTGTCGCTTCCGATTTTATATCAAAGAGGTCAATGTAGAAAATGACTCGAAACCAATTTGTGTTACAAAAAAATACTCTTGAGAAAACACTGTGCTTGGTGTTATGTTTCATATGCACAGAGACACTTATCCATCCATTCACTCCGCCACCCCGCGAATAGAGAAGTGCTCCGGGAATCGCCGCTGCCGCCGCTGCATCAGTGAGATATGATGCTGGTTGATTTTGATCATTGACATTTGCTTTTTCGTGCATTCCCCGAAAACAACGGCCTCCCTTCCATTAAGGAATTATTCAAATGACCTTCAACGATGCATGTTTTCCTACAGTTTTGTTGTGGGAATATGAGAACGCATACTGACATCTCAATTACTTATGCAAGGCTCAGACTAGGCCCAGTGGAGGCAATCACCATGTGTGGAGTCCTCAGTCACTCCGAATCAAAGAGGAGCCCGGACAGACACACATAATTCAGACAAGTCAGACAGGATTTGCATACAAAGACAAAAAGCAAAAAACGAGAGACAGGGCATAAATAAAAAATGCATCTTGAGTGGGAAGTCAAGGTAGAGTGTGTGTCTGTGTTTGTGTGTGTGTGTGTGTGTGTGTGTGTGTGAGAGAGAAGGTTTGAATTGTTAAAAAAGGGCATAATATGTCATGTTGTATGTGTGGAGTTCCTCAGCCATCACTAGCCCCTAGCTCACAGTGGACCAGACAGCTGTAGTCCGTCTTTATCCCCCAAAACAGAGGGTCCTTCACCCCTGGAAGTGACACGTTGTCTAACGTGTGCTGATGGGGGTGGAGGGATCGGGTGGGGTGTGGGTGTGGGGGGGTTGGAAGAACGGCAGGCGGGGGTGGAGGGAGGCTACCCGGAGTCACGTCATTAGCGCGTTCGGAGGGAGACGCAGGGCCTCCCTGACACATGTCACGGACAGCAAGCCCAAGCCCACGTATGAACCTGACACACTGCGCATAATTTATCCCGTGACACGATCTGCATGCCGAGTTGTTGATCTGTTGTGTTTGGTTTGGACATGGGCGCTGGCAGGGAAGACAGAGGGGGTCATTATGCAGGTGGCGGTGGGGGGGTGGGTGGGGGGGGGGGGGTCGGTGGTGGAGGTTAGAGGGGGGTGAGGTGGAGGAGGTGGCAGGAGGGCATCTCCGTACTGTAGCTACACCACACTGAAGGGGCGACACATTTTTCATGTCCAGTGAAAAGCGACATACACAAACAAGCACAGCCACATATAACACACACACGCACAAATATATACAGTCACCTTCAGAATTATTGGCACCCTTGATAAGAATAGCAAAAAACACAGGATAAAATAAATAATACAAATGAAAATGTTTTATTGTTGTATGCTAATACAATTTCTCAGATATAGAGCTCTTGTTTAAGTTAAACAACATTCTGAAAAAGATAGGTATCAAAATTATTCGCACCCTAAAGATTCTTAAAAATAAAATCAAACCAAATACAATCTGCATTAACATTCTACTTTTTTAAGTTATTCTCAGCTTAAGGAAATGTATTGTGGCCTTCCATGGCTTCCTGTTTCACTGGGGTATGTCATCAATCACCATGGGGAAAAGGCAAAGAACAAATGAAAGAGACAAATGGTTGTTGACCTACATATACCAGGCAAAGGGTAATTTTAAAATATATATATACTCTACATGACCAAAAGTATGTGGACACGTGCTCTTCGACCATCTCATTCCAAAATCATGGGCATTAAAAGGAAGTTGGTCCTTCCTTTGCTACTGTAACAGCCTTCACTCTTCTGGGAAGGATTTCTACTAGATGCTGGAACATTGCTGCAGGGACTTGCTTCCATTCAGCCACAAGAGCATTAGTGAGGTCGGGTCCTGATGTTGGGCGATTAGGCTTAGCTCACAGTCGGTGTTCCAATTCATCCCAAAGGTGTGCGATGAGGTTGTGGTCAGGGCTCTGTGCAGGTCAGTCAAGTTCTTCCACACAGATGTCGACAAACCATTTCTGAGTGGACCTCGCTTTGTGCACATGGGCATTGTCATGCTGAAACAGGAAAGGGCATTCCCCAAACTGTTGCCACAAAGTTGGAAGCACGGAATCGTGTAGAATGTCATTGTATGCTGTAGCGTTAAGATCTCCCTTCACTGGAACTAAGGGGCCTAGCCTGAACCATGAAAAACAGCCCCAGACCATTATTCCTCCTCCACCAAACTTTACAGTTGGCACTATGCATTAGGGCAGGTAGCATCCGCCAAACCCAGATTCATCCGTCGGACTGCCAAATGGTGAAGCGTGATTCATCACTCCAGAGAACGTGTTTCCACTGCTCCAGAGTCCAATGGCGGCAAGCTTTACACCACTCCAGCCAAGGCTTGGCATTGCGCATGGTGATCTCAGGCTTGTTTGCGGCTGCTCGGCCATGGAAACCCATTTCATGAAGATCCCGACAAACAGTTCTTGTGCTGATGTTGCTTCCAGAGGAAATTTGGAACTCGGTAGTGTTTCAACCGAGGCCAGACGATTTTTACGAGCTATGCGCTTCAGCACTAGGTAGTCTCGTTCTGTGAATTTGTGTGGCCTACTACTTCGCAGCTGAGCCATTGTTGCTCCTAGTCATTTCCACTTCACTATAACAACACATACAGTCGACCAGGGCAGCTCCAGCAGTCGTTGGAGATTGCATGGCTGTGCGCTCGATTTTATACACCTGTCAGCAACGGGTGTAGCTGAAATTCAAAATCCACTAATTTGAAGGGGTGTCCATGCATACATATTGTACCGGGGCGATATTTAAAATGTTGAAAACATCTGGAACAGAGATAAATTACCTTGGTAGAGGACGCATGTGTATCTTGTCCCACGCTCAGTAAGAAGGATGACTCTTTAGGCAAAGAAAAGTTGAAGGGCCACGGTTGTAGAATTACAGAACTTGGTCGCATCATGGAGCCACCAAGTCTCTTATTCTACAATTAGATGCCACCTCCCTGCCAATAGGCTCTCTGGAAGGGTTTCTGTCAACAAAGCCTTTAATTGTGAGCAACCAACAAATGAACACACCTAGAGCTAAATGGCACTGCAACTTCGGTTGGAGCCTGGTGCTGTGACCATACGAAATGAAAATAGAGGTCTTTGGCCATGCACACCAGCGGTATGTTCGGCATCGAGAAAAGGATGCATATGCAGAAAAGAACCTCATACCTAATGTCAAGTATGGTGGTGGATATTGGATGTTATGGGGCTGTTTTGCTCCCCCCTGGTCCTGGGGCATTGGGTCACTTAGCATAATGAACTCCATCCAGTACCAGGACATTGTAAACAAAAACCTGGTTGCCTCTGCTAGGACTCAGAGGCTGAAACTTGGCCACAAGTGGATCTTCCAGCAAGACAATGACCCCAAGCACCAACGTCTCCGTTTCAGCAGCAACTGGTCAATTTAAAAATACTCTGATCTTGTAGATTATTTAGGCACATTTATGAGTTAGGAAGGTATGTATGAATCATAAAAAACAGGGTTGGAGAGCCTTCGCGCACAAAATATATTGATGAAACAAAAATACAGTGCTTTGTTTCATCCTCCGTGTTGCCATATTCAAGTTCAATGCATGAGACATTGGAAGGTGGAAAACAGTGAACCGATAGATGTTGAACAATATCTATGTCACGACTTCCGCCGAAGTCGTTCCCTCTCCTGTTCGGGCGGCGTTCGGCGGTCGACGTCACCGGCCTTCTAGCCATTGCCGATCCACTTTTCATTTTCCATTTGTTTTGTCTTTGTCTTACACACCTGGTTTCAATTCCCCAATTACTTGTTCATTATTTAACCCTCTGTTCCCCCATGTTTGTTTGTGAGTAATTGTTTATTGTATTGCGGTCCGTATTTGTGGCCTTGTAATTATACGACGTGTATTGTGATATTATTGAGTAAATTGCTTTCATTACTCATATCTGACGTCCTGCACTTGACTCATCTCACCAGCTACACACAGACGCTTTACAATCTACTCGAATTCTCACTAGTCATGGAACTGTATGACAACTGTCCAGTCCTCGTGAACCATGTGCCAGGCCCCAGGTTTAAACTGCTACATGTGGTCTGAGTTCCAGAATGATTCGAAAAGGCTGCATGTCCCAAATTATTTCACAACGTAATATGATCCATTATTGCTGGCAACCCTCAGGAAAATCTACATGGACGTGACAAAATAAAGAAAGGCAAACGTAATGGAATGGAATGATGCAAAATATAGGATACAAAATTAAGGAAACTTACATTAAATTATAAACTGGATGGTTCATGTTCTGAATGATGATTGGCTGACAGCCGTGGTATAACACGGGTTTAACAAAACATTTATTTTACTCTAATTACCTTGGTAACCAGTTTATAATAGCAATAAGGCACCTCGGGCATTTGTGGTATATGACCAATATTCCACGGCTAAGGGCTGTATCCAGGCACTCTGCGTTGCGTTGTGTGTAACAACAGCCCTTAGCCGTGGTATATCGGCCATATACCACAACCCCTCGGGCCTGTCATGTTAATATGACAGCGGGTTTGCTCAACCTTTTTCATGGTTTCATCGCACGTAAAGGTGGTGGAGTTCTAGAGGAGTTAAGTCAAGAATACGTCTTTCTGTCGACTCACCCTTGATACACCTTCTTAAATCTCCACCCTAAAACAAATAGTGGGTGAATATCACGCTATTCTCATGCCTAAATTCAAGGTCAGAATACACGTAGAGAGAAAAGTGCATAAAAAAATGGAAGTTCCATTTAGGCGCGCTTAACTCGGGTCAAAATTTCCCCTAAAGAGCATTGCATTTCAATGGTCATCATCTGCTTTGAGTGCCTTCTGAATGTCTTGATATAAAATGAATACCACCCTTGCTGTAACAATACCTCAGACTATTCCATTCCATTCCCCTCCACTTCTGTTTCACTCTATTTCACTCTATATCATCTCTGCTCCAGTGACTGAAGTGTTTATTCAGACATCACTGTGTGTTTGTACGCATTTTTCCATTATGGCTGTACTCAACACCCCCCCCCCAATTCCCCCCCAACCCCCCCCCCCCCCCCCATTCCCCCCCACCATCATGTTTACATGAATTATGCATATGAGCAGTCTCATTAGAGAAACCCCTCCCATGTCACACGGCTAATCCTTGTCGTTGCCCCAGTAACCAGATTAGAGGGAGCGGGGATAGGGACCTCGGGGGCCGGTTTGGTCAGACCCAGGCCCTGGATGTATAGAGATATGGGGATGTGGGGGGCCTCAAGGCCTGGAATAGAAGGCCAAAGTCCTAGCACCTGTCCACTGCTGTTAGCATGTTAGCATAGATAATAGGAGCTAATAGGAAATGTGACCCTCCATTTGCTGGTCTGCCCAACAGTACGGAGGGTATTTTGTAAGCCTTAACACTTCGGTCTGTTTTAAGGCTTAACTATAATTTGTGGTCAATTCCATTTCAATGATAATAAGGCCATTTCGGTTTACTTCTGGAATTGACTGAATTGAAATGGGATTGACCCCAACCCTGGTAGCTTCAGACTTAACGTAAACAAATAACTCACATTACCATGACGTTTTTACAAACATAACTTTGGACAGTATTTTTTTTTGTACAGAAAGTACATTAAAACATTGTGAAAGTGAAGACTGTGAGACAGAAATGGTCAGTTTCGTGAGTGCACCGTGGTAGTGTAGAGTCTATTAATTGTATAGCACCATTTGGGATTATCCATCTGTTTAAAGGTTAACTGCCTTCTCACTTGTGAAATGTGCCTTTTTAACACAGCGGCGCTGTTCCGTGACAAGCAGTCTTGTCTCTGACGCGTCAATAAAGTTTGTATTTGTCTGAACAAAGAATAAATAGAGTTTAAACTGCATCTGAGCAAATGAGACGATTCTGACGGTTCCTATAAGGCTATCACTCTCTTCAGAGCCATGTTGATATCCTACTCCTCATGGCGACATTATAAATAAATATGCCTGGTAACAGATCTGCTGCCTGTCTGTGCATGGCCAGACAATCCACTTAATGGCCACATTGATGGGGGCCTCATCACCAGAGTGATGGAAGGAGGGGAGCTGCTAGTGTCTGGGGTTTGATTTAATGGACTGCTTGTCACATCCCTGTCACTTTTACTGGATAATTCTACTTCACCCTGTCAGGTGAATGTCTATGTGTGTGTGTGTGTGTGTGTGTGTGTGTGTGTGTGTGTGTGTGTGTGTGTGTGTGTGTGTGTGTGTGTGTGTGTGTGGGGTAGAATCTTGTAATACACTGTAATTAATTGAACAGACACATTTTTTACCAGTATTATCACCTGACAATTCCCAGAGAGGCAGAGACAATGATTCCCATGGTGAGTACGCCTGACCACAAAACTCGCCTTCGGCCCAGTAAGTCTGAGAGAACTCAGAGGAGAGCACTATTTAAGGAATACGGTGCCATTTCGGACACAACCAATGTGGCTGCTCCAACATCCCTCCCTATGTAAAGCCAGCCAGCCACGGAGTGCCACAGACACTGATGAAGGTGTGGAGAAACACATGCCAAAAAAAGCCCTACTGCCACCCTCACTCTCACATTGCGACAATGATAGGCTGTCATCACACAGCGATCAGCAATGTCACCCACAACATGAGCACCCACACAGGCACGAAGGAGCACATGTACACACACATGTACACACGCACGCACACGCACACACACACACACACACACCAACGACCCACGGCTGTGAAAATCCGCACCAGTCTGACAACAGTGACAACCAAGACACCCGTGTCACTTCAGTTATTTTTACACCAGGCCTGACAACACATCAAAACTCCCTCTCGTAAGGGCAACAATATGAGACCACTGCATCAAGCATCAGGCCCATTAAACGCTATGTACGTGTCACGCAGAACATTTTATTATGCATTATCTGATATACCCAATTAAGTTAGATGTGTGGTCTAACTCATGTTACTATGTAATGGTAGTGGTACAGTATTGAGTGTGGTCTTATTCATGTTACTATGTAATGGTAGTGGTTCAGTATTGAGTGTGGTCTTATTCATGTTACTATGTAATGGTAGTGGTTCAGTATTGAGTGTGGTCTTATTCATGTTACTATGTAATGGTAGTGGTTCAGTATTGAGTGTGGTCTTATTCATGTTACTATGTAATGGTAGTGGTTCAGTATTGAGTGTGGTCTTCATGTTACTATGTAATGGTAGTGGTACAGTATTGAGTGTGGTCTTATTCATGTTACTATGTAATGGTAGTGGTTCAGTATTGAGTGTGGTCTTATTCATGTTACTATGTAATGGTAGTGGTTCAGTATTGAGTGTGGTCTTATTCATGTTACTATGTAATGGTAGTGGTTCAGTATTGAGTGTGGTCTTCATGTTACTATGTAATGGTAGTGGTTCAGTATTGAGTGTGGTCTTATTCATGTTACTATGTAATGGTAGTGGTTCAGTATTGAGTGTGGTCTAACTCATGTTACTATGTAATGGTAGTGGTTCAGTATTGAGTGTGGTCTTATTCATGTTACTATGTAATGGTAGTGGTTCAGTATTGAGTGTGGTCTTATTCATGTTACTATGTAATGGTAGTGGTTCAGTATTGAGTGTGGTCTTCATGTTACTATGTAATGGTAGTGGTACAGTATTGAGTGTGGTCTTATTCATGTTACTATGTAATGGTAGTGGTACAGTATTGAGTGTGGTCTTATTCATGTTACTATGTAATGGTAGTGGTACAGTATTGAGTGTGGTCTTATTCATGTTACTATGTAATGGTAGTGGTACAGTATTGAGTGTGGTCTTATTCATGTTACTATGTAATGGTAGTGGTTCAGTATTGAGTGTGGTCTTATTCATGTTACTATGTAATGGTAGTGGTACAGTATTGAGTGTGGTCTTATTCATGTTACTATGTAATGGTAGTGGTACAGTATTGAGTGTGGTCTTATTCATGTTACTATGTAATGGTAGTGGTACAGTATTGAGTGTGGTCTTCATGTTACTATGTAATGGTAGTGGTTCAGTATTGAGTGTGGTCTTCATGTTACTATGTAATGGTAGTGGTACAGTATTGAGTGTGGTCTTATTCATGTTACTATGTAATGGTAGTGGTTCAGTATTGAGTGTGGTCTTCATGTTACTATGTAATGGTAGTGGTACAGTATTGAGTGTGGTCTTCATGTTACTATGTAATGGTAGTGGTTCAGTATTGAGTGTGGTCTTATTCATGTTACTATGTAATGGTAGTGGTTCAGTATTGAGTGTGGTCTTCATGTTACTATGTAATGGTAGTGGTTCAGTATTGAGTGTGGTCTCTCATGTTACTATGTAATGGTAGTGGTACAGTATTGAGTGTGGTCTTATTCATGTTACTATGTAATGGTAGTGGTTCAGTATTGAGTGTGGTCTTATTCATGTTACTATGTAATGGTAGTGGTTCAGTATTGAGTGTGGTCTTCATGTTACTATGTAATGGTAGTGGTACAGTATTGAGTGTGGTCTTATTCATGTTACTATGTAATGGTAGTGGTTCAGTATTGAGTGTGGTCTTCATGTTACTATGTAATGGTAGTGGTACAGTATTGAGTGTGGTCTTATTCATGTTACTATGTAATGGTAGTGGTACAGTATTGAGTGTGGTCTTATTCATGTTACTATGTAATGGTAGTGGTTCAGTATTGAGTGTGGTCTTCATGTTACTATGTAATGGTAGTGGTACAGTATTGAGTGTGGTCTTATTCATGTTACTATGTAATGGTAGTGGTACAGTATTGAGTGTGGTCTTATTCATGTTACTATGTAATGGTAGTGGTTCAGTATTGAGTGTGGTCTTCATGTTACTATGTAATGGTAGTGGTTCAGTATTGAGTGTGGTCTTCATGTTACTATGTAATGGTAGTGGTACAGTATTGAGTGTGGTCTTCATGTTACTATGTAATGGTAGTGGTACAGTATTGAGTGTGGTCTTATTCATGTTACTATGTAATGGTAGTGGTTCAGTATTGAGTGTGGTCTTCATGTTACTATGTAATGGTAGTGGTACAGTATTGAGTGTGGTCTTCATGTTACTATGTAATGGTAGTGGTACAGTATTGAGTGTGGTCTTCATGTTACTATGTAATGGTAGTGGTACAGTATTGAGTGTGGTCTTATTCATGTTACTATGTAATGGTAGTGGTACAGTATTGAGTGTGGTCTTCATGTTACTATGTAATGGTAGTGGTACAGTATTGAGTGTGGTCTAGAATCCTGACTAGAACCAAAAAATTTGATCATATTACTCCAGTGTTAGCCTCCCTACACTGGCTTCCTGTTAAGGCAAGGGCTGATTTCAAGGTTTTACTGCTAACCTACAAAGCATTACATGGGCTTGCTCCTACCTATCTTTCCGATTTGGTCCTGCCGTACATACCTACACGTACGCTACGGTCACAAGACGCAGGCCTCCTAATTGTCCCTAGAATTTCTAAGCAAACGGCTGGAGGTAGGGCTTTCTCCTATAGAGCTCCATTTTTATGGAATGGTCTGCCTACCAATGTGAGAGACGCAGACTCAGTCTCAACCTTTAAGTCTTTACTGAAGACTTATCTCTTCAGTAGGTCCTATGATTAAGTATAGTCTGGCCCAGGAGTGTGAAGGTGAACGGAAAGGCTGGAGCAACGAACCGCCCTTGCTGTCTCTGCCTTGCCGGTTCCCCTCTTTCCACTGGGATTCTCTGCCTCTAACCCTTTTACAGAGGCTGAGTCACTGGCCTACTGGTGTTCTTCCATGCCGTCCATGGGAGGGGTGCGTCACTTGAGTGGGTTGAGTCACTGACGTGGTCTTCCTGTCTGGGTTGGCGCCCCCCCCCCCCCCCCCTTGGGTTGTGCCATGGCGGAGATCGTTGTGGGCTATACTCGGCCTTGTCTTAGGACGGTAAGTTGGTGGTTGGAGACATCCCTCTAGTGGTGTGGGGGCTGTGCTTTGGCAAAGTGGGTGGGGTTATATCCTGCCTGTTTGGCCCTGTCCGGGGGTATCATCGGATGGGGCCACAGTGTCTTCTGATCCCTCCTGTCTCAGCCTCCAGTATTTATGCTGCAGTAGTTTATGTGTCGGGGGGCTAGGGTCAGTCTGTTACATCTGGAGTATTTCTCTTGTCTTATCCGGTGTCCTGTGTGTATTTAAATATGCTCTCTCTAATTCTCTCTTTCTCTCTTTCTGTCTTTCTCTCGGAGGACCTGAGCCCTAGGACCATGCCTCAGGACTACCTGGTATGATGACTCCTTGCTGTCCCCAGTCCACCTGGCCGTGCTGCTGCTCCAGTTTCAACTGTTCTGCCTGCGGCTATGGAACCCTGACCTGTTCACCGGACGTGCTTGTTGCACCCTCGACAACTACTATGATTATTATTATTTGACCATGCTGGTCATTTATGAACATTTTAACATTTTAACATTTTGACCATGTTCTGTTTTAATATTCACCCTGCACAGCCAGAAGAGGACTGGCCACCCCTCATAGCCTGGTTCCTCTCTAGGTTTCTTCCTAGGTTTTTGGCCTTTCTAGGGAGTTTTTCCTAGGGAGTTTTTCCTAGCCACCGTGCTTCTTTCACATGCTTTGCTTGCTGTTTGGGGTTTTAGGCTGGGTTTCTGTACAGCACTTTGAGAATATCAGCTGATGTACGAAGGGCTATATAAAAATAAATTTGATTTGATTTGATTTGGTCTTATTCATGTTACTATGTAATGGTAGTGGTACAGTATTGAGTGTGGTCTAACTCATGTTACTATGTAATGGTAGTGGTACAGTATTGAGTGTGGTCTTATTCATGTTACTATGTAATGGTAGTGGTACAGTATTGAGTGTGGTCTTATTCATGTTACTATGTAATGGTAGTGGTACAGTATTGAGTGTGGTCTTATTCATGTTACTATGTAATGGTAGTGGTACAGTATTGAGTGTGGTCTTATTCATGTTACTATGTAATGGTAGTGGTACAGTATTGAGTGTGGTCTTATTCATGTTACTATGTAATGGTAGTGGTACAGTATTGAGTGTGGTCTTATTCATGTTACTATGTAATGGTAGTGGTACAGTATTGAGTGTGGTCTTATTCATGTTACTATGTAATGGTAGTGGTACAGTATTGAGTGTGGTCTTCATGTTACTATGTAATGGTAGTGGTTCAGTATTGAGTGTGGTCTTCATGTTACTATGTAATGGTAGTGGTTCAGTATTGAGTGTGGGAATATAGAGATAATATTCTGGTCCAGCTGAAAACAACAACATCACTACACCCTGGATTGCGATCCCTGTAATGGTGATCAGTTTGCATGGGTTGGGATGCACTAGAGATAATATCTGCTCAGACTGTGTGTGTGTGTGTGTGTGTGTGTGTGTGTGTGTGTGTGTGTGTGTGTGTGTGTGTGTGTGTGTGTGTGTGTGTGTGTGTGTGTGTGTGTGTGTGTGTGTGTGTGTGTGTGTGTGTGTGTATGCATGTGTGTGTGAATGCTTGCCTGTGTGTGTGTGGTGTGGTCTCAGGCTGGCAGGCGAGGGGTTAAGTCTCTGGCCCTGGCCGCTGTCAGGAAGCAGACAGCTGCTTTGTGATGCGCTTGATTGGCGGCCTCCGGCGCTGATATCAGTGGCTGCGCCGTGTGATATGTGCCATTTTGGCCTGCATGTGATGTGCAGTGCAGTTTGTCCGTGGCGTCGCAAAAGGAAGCTTTGGAAGTATTGTTGGCTGTCACTCAAAAGGGATGTGGCAGCTCAAAATTCGACACCTGGGTTTTTCTCTTCATAGAGCTCCCATCTTCATTTGATGCTGTGTTCCTCATCTGACAAATAAGATAATAAAATGAGACATGAACATACAAAGCCTAAAAACATTTACATGGCTTTCAGAAAGTTTTCACACCCCTTGACTATTTAAATTTGATCAAATTGATTTTATTGTCACTGGCCTACACACAATATCCCAAAATGTAAAAACAAAAATCACATTTTTTACAAATGAATGAAAGATTTTTAAGCTGAAGTGAGTCAATAAATATTCAACCCCTTTATTCAGCAGCAAAAATGATAAGTTGCATGGACTCACTCTGTCTGCAATAATAGTGTTTAACATGATTTCCTAATGACTACCTCATCTTTGTACCCCACACATACAATTATCTGTACGGCCCCCCAGTTGAGCAGCGAATTTCAAACACATATTCAACTACAAAGATCATCGGGGCATTCCAAAGCCTTGCAAACAAAGGGCACTTATTGGTAAAAATAATAAAAAGCAGACAGTGAATATCCCTTTAAGCATGTAGAAGTTATTAATTACACTTTGGATGGGGCATCAATACACCCAGTCACTACAAAGATACAGGCGTCCTTCCTAACCTGAGAGGAAGAAAACCGCTCAGGGATTTCCAATGGTGACTTTAAAAAAGTTAGAGTTGAATTGCTGTGATAGGAAAAAACTGAGGATTGATCAACAACATTGTAGTTACTCCACAATACTAACCTAATTGACAGAGTTAAAATAAGGAATCCTGTACAGAATGAAAATATTTCAAAACATACATCCTTTTTGCAACAAGGCACAAAAGTAATACTGCAAAAAATGTGGCAAAGCAATTCAGTTTTTGTCCTGAATACAGTGTTATGTTTGGGGCAAATCCAATACAACACATTACTGATTACCACTCTCCATATTTTCAAGCATAGTGGTGGCTGCATCAAGTTATAGGTATGCTTGTTATCATTAAGGACTGGGGAGTTTTTCAGGATACAAAAGAAATGGAATGGAACTTTTAAGCACAAGCAAAATCGTGGAGGAAACCTGGTTCAGTCTGCTTTCCTCTGTACACTGGGAGATTAATTTACCTTTCAGCCCAAGGCAAAATGTACACTTGAGTTGCTTACCAAGAAGACGGTTTATGTTTCTGAGTGGCCGCGTTACAGTTTTGACTTAAATCTGCTTGAAAATCTCTGGCAAGACTTTAAAATGGTGGTCTAGCAATAATAAATAACCAATTTGACAGAGCTTGAAGAATTGTTAAAGAATAATGGGCAAATATTGTACAATCCAGGTGTTCAAAGCTTCTAGAGTCTTACCCAGAAAGACTCACAGCTGTAATTGCTGCCAAAAGTTATTCTAACATGTGGTGGTGTGAATACTTAAGTACATTACATATGCTGTGTTCATTTTCAATAAATCTGCAACTATTTCTAAAAACATGTTTTTACTTTGTCATTATGGAGTGTTGTGTATAGATGGATGAGAAAAAAAAACGATTCAATCCATTTTGAATTCAGGCTGTAACACAACAAAATGTGGAATAAGTCAAGTGGTATGAATACTTTCTGAAGGCTCTGTATAGCTGTTTTACTCAACGATTTACATAATATATTTTCTACACCAGGTCCAATTTTTGGAGAAGAAAGTCAGTGCTCAGTCAGTCTAATGGCTAAAACAAAGAGAACATAACATTGTCAATAAACATCCCAGCTAGCAATGAGGAACCGGCCTAGAAGCGGCCCTCTTCCGGGGGGCTGGAACTGATTGAATCGACCCAGAATCGTGTGTCAGACTCAGCCCGGACTCAAAATGAATGACTGCCCAGAATCGGCCCAAGTACATCGGGCCGTTTCCGTCTACCGGAATTCAGCCATCTTACCAGAATCCCCCCAGAAGCAGCCCGATGCAAATTTAAATAAATGTATACCAGTATTACCCGATTTAGTGATTTTAAATATTACTATTATACATTTTATGCATACAAATTATACCCATCCACAATTTTTTTTTTTTTGTGTTGGAGTCACCATTCACCTGGTGACTGTGTCAGCACCTGGCCCACCACAGAGCAATGGGACAAGCACCTCCCAGCCAGCCAAACCCTCCCCTAACTCAGACAATTGTGATTGTGAGTCACTTCATGGGTCATCTGGTCACTGCCAGCACAGGTTTTAAACCAGCATCTGTAGCAACGCAGTTTGCACTGCAATGCAGTGTCTTAGACCGCTGCTCCACTTGGGACCTTCTGTCCACACCATTTTTAATGCTTATCAATTGCCTTGCAAGTATCAAGATACTAAAATACCATGCAGGACTCTTAAATAATTTAATTGAAATGTTAATTGTATTTTTCTTTATCACAGAAACATTGAGGAAAATATGGGAAAATAAATAAATAATGAAATGTTAATTATATAAAGCAGCCCGTGTAGTCATCTGCCAGAGAGTAGCCCCAATCGGCCCATGCCCCAAGTAATACATTTGGGCCAGATAACTTACACTGGAATCAGCCTGAGCTCAATCCCCTCATCCTAGCCATAAGTAACACATGACGTCGGCCGAGTCTGACTCTCAGCCGAGTGCCCCGACTCTCAGCTGGAATCGGCCCAGATCCACTGTGCTAGCTGGGATGTTGACAATAAACATATTCTTGTCAATAAACGTACTGATTCATCACACATAAAGAAGAGTGTAGGCCATATGCAGGGTGAGAAAACAGAAATGCTAATCGGTAGCTACTGGACCACACTCCAGGGAAAGCAATGCCCTTGCTGTTAGCCTCCTGTTAGCCATGGCAGAATGGGATTAAACACAGTGTGTAAAATGTTACAGTTCAGAACAGCCCTTTGTACATTTTGTGACAAAATAGTCAAATTAAGTCTTTGCCCCATGCAGCTCTCCTCCTTCCCTCCTCTTCCCTCTTTGTTTTTAGCCTGGAGCTAGTTAGCGGGGAGAGGCGTCACAGGCAGCCAGCGGAGGTCAGCTATGCCTGCAGGCATGAAGGCCTTCAAGTCTGTGGCCTCTCATCTGGCCATTTAACACAACATAGAGGGACTGGGTGGATACAGCAACAAGTAAGTACTACACTAGAACAACACACTAAACCACAATTAGGAGAACAAAATCTCACCCGAATAAATGGCATTGTTTAGTATTAAGCTATTGAGCCCTACATGGTTGAATGCCTGTTTGGGAGAAATGTAAATTGAAGTGCTGTATGTACAAATTATCGGAATAGACATATATTAATATTTGTTATGGTCATAGCTCTTTAAGCAACTGCTTAATACGGTATCCAATCTATGTGGCTTGCTTCTTTAACTGAAAACAAAGGAAGATCCAAATCAACATAATTTGTTCGTGGAGATTGTCACCATTGTCACCTTTAACTAAATGTGTTTCACTGGAGGATATTTCCATGGCGTCACAGTGGCATCTATCCTCTGTCTGACTGTCTCTGGAGGTGCTTGAAGCGTTTATCCAGCAGAACTGACAGAGAGAAGGCTTTAATTAGCAAACCTACTCTTTATATTACATAACATACTGTACTGTCTGTCTGAGCGCTAGTTAGTAATATTCATTCACTGATGTTTTTGAAGGACCAGTTGGAGAGAGCGTAGCTCCTCATTTACGCCACATAATTAAAAGCAAATGACAATTCCACTTGCCGATTTAATTAACCACTTTAGATAAAGCAAACAAACACACACACACACACACACACACACACACACACACGCACACACACGCACACACACGCGCACACGCACATGCACACACACACACACACACACACACACACACACACATAGACACACACAAATAGGTCAACCACAAGGGTTATTTAACCACGTAATATTTCAACTCGGAGCTTAATGACTTTGATATTATTCAAAGGGTAGACCAGCCTCATCTCGGCTCCATTTTGACGTCAGTCAACTTGACATCATGTAAATACTCTTTCAAGCTCGGATTTCAATATTTTTTCCCCTCCAATAATTTGCGGGTTCTCCTCAGTGTTAACGATGAAGGGTTTAATTCTTCATAACAGTATTCGTACAACCACTAATTAGCGGCAACACTCGTACAACAATGCCGCTGTTATCTCAACATGCAAATGAGCTCTGTCTGTTGCGTGTGCTAATTTTATGTAACGGGCGATAACTAACGCCTGCGTTAATCTCCTCTGCATTTAACCCCGGTTACTTTTTAATCCGCCATCCATAACAAACAAACAACAACCAATAATCCTATTACCGATGTGATGATTCTCTTTTTATTTATTTTTGATTTTTCATTGAATTTAATCTCAATTAGAGGCAGAAAAACCTAGACAGACTGACTGCACTTGACAGGAAGTACTTTTCCCTCTTTCTTGCTCAGTTTGATGGATAAGCCGTGGATAAGTCTCAGTTTCTTTCCTCTCCTCTGGCTGTTCATGTTGAGATTCGGTATGAGTGAAGCTGCATCACATGTACACACACATACAAGGACACACATGCACATACACCCACACAGGCACATGCACATTGTCTGCACGCACACACACACACACACACACACACACACACACACACACACACACACACACACACACACACACACACACACACACACACACACACACACACACACACACACACACACACACACACACACACACACACACACACACACACACACACACACGCACTCACCCACTCACACACAAACACATACACTCCCTCCCTGTGCTGAGGGAGTCTGACTCGCTGGCCTAGGTTCACTAACCTTGTCTGTATTGACAGGTCCTGCTATTAGGGGTCAAGGCGGTTAGGAGTAACTCTGGTTAAATTACTGAGAGATGAATGCTGCATGCTTCACTGTGTCACTCTCTGTGTGCATCTCTCTGGAACACTCTACCTATTTATAGGCTTGTGCGTGTGACTGAGTAAATGTCACTAAAGGTATGTATGCTAGGGTTTATTACATTGTAATTTGACAATGTGGCTGTGGCTATTGTTCTTCATGTTTGACATACTAACACGTTACAGTAGTTGAGAGCTAGTGTTGATGTTTGACTGTTTTGTTTTATTTTACTGTTTATCTGAGAGAGTACTTTTATCTTAGTTAGTGCATGTTTACAAGAGATTAAAGTGATAAAAATGGACCGCGACAAAGCATCTTCAATACAACTGAGATTGACGGCTTCGTGTGTGTTCCCTTACAAGAAAACACGTCATATTTGCAGTTTCACATGTGAAAATCAAATTTTCACATCTGAAATCGATATTTTTTTCTCACGTTGAGTTTAAAAATCACATGTGAAACCAGGTTTTCACATTATTAAAATTTTGAGTTCACATGTTAACACCACTTTTTCACATGTAATTAGAATAACATGTTTTGACCTCACATGTGAATTGCAGTTTTACATGTGAAATTTGCAGTTTCACATATTAAAAACTTCCACTGCACATCTAATTTTCACATGTGAACGTTTTTAACATGTGAAACCACGTATTTGGTGTTAACATGTTGCAGTAACAATGTTTCCACAGGTGGAATTAGGGTGACTACATCTAAAAAGCCCAAATGCAGGACAAGGGAACGATTTCGCGGGACATTTGCGTAACAGTGGGTAGAATAAATTTTTTGCGGGGCAGGTTTATTGAATCATGCTCAAATGGCGGCATAGTTCTGCTGTATGAAGGTTGTAGAAGGGGCCGATCCTTAGTTGCTACATCCATTTTTGGACTTAATGATATGTACCCATTGATTCTTAAAGAATATAACGTATAAATGCCTCATCATTTTGGTTCAACTGTCGCACCCCATCAGCACCCAAAATATAAGCTAGTTTTACTCCAATGTTTGTAAACAAATGAAATGTAAACAACCACTGCATAGCCCAAAAACATGGTTAAAACAATAATTTTGATATCATGGTGTAACGTCTTGTCTGTGGTGTGGCGGAAAGAAGCGCAGGAAGCAGCGAACACTGTGTGGTAATTTTAATGGAACCACCCGTACAAAATAAAAGGTCTCCCAACAACAGGGAAAAATACAATGGACAAGCACAGTCAACAAACGCAGTTGACATACAGAAAAACA
The DNA here is from genome assembly GCF_965601325.2 of Salmo salar. NCBI lineage: Eukaryota > Metazoa > Chordata > Actinopteri > Salmoniformes > Salmonidae > Salmo > Salmo salar. Next base: position 43,701,169 of record NC_138292.1, read on the forward strand.
ATCCCGCACAATAGGGTGCGGGCCAGCTGAACTAAATAGCCCTCTTAATTACCTAACTCAGGGCAGGTGAGAAAACATAAAAAAAAGGGAAAAACAAAAAGGGAATCGGTGGCAGCTAATAGGCCGGTGACGACGACCGCCGAGCGCCACCCGAGCAGGAGGGGGCGCCACCGTCGGTAGGAATCGTGACAGTACCCCCCTCCTGACGCGCGGCCCCTGCAGCGCGCCGACACCGGCCTCGAGGCCGACCCGGAGGACGAGGCGCAGGGCGATCCGGACGGAGGCGGTGGAACTCCTTCAACATGGATGGGTCCAAGACGTCCTCCGCCGGCACCCAGCACCTCTCCTCCGGACCGTACCCCTCCCAGTCCACAAGGTACTGCAGGCCCCCCGCCCGGCGTCTCGAGTCCAGAATGGCCCTTACGCTGTACGCCGGGGACCCCCCGATGTCCAGGGGGGGTGGAGGGGCCTCCGGCACCTCATCTTCTTGTAGGGGACCAGCTACCACCGGCCTGAGGAGAGACACATGAAACGAGGGGTTAATACGGTAATAGGAAGGGAGTTGCAACCGATAACACACCTCGTTTATCCTCCTCAGGACTTTGAAGGGCCCCACACACTGCGGCCCCAGCTTCCGGCAGGGCACGCGGAGAGACAGGTTCCGGGTCGAGAGCCAGACCCTGTCACCCGGTGCGAACACCGGCGCCTCACTGCGGTGGCGGTCAGCACTCCTTTTCTGCCTAGCACTGGCCTCCTTCAGTGAGTCCTGTACTGCTTTCCAGGTCTCCTTGGAGTGCTGAACCCAGTCCTCCACCGCAGGAGCCTCGGTCTGGCTCTGGTGCCATGGGGCCAGGACCGGCTGGTACCCTAGCACACACTGGAAGGGTGACATGTTAGTAGAGGAGTGGCGAAGTGAGTTCTGGGCTAACTCTGCCCAAGGAATATACCTCGCCCACTCCCCTGGCCGGTCCCGGCAATACGACCTCAGGAACCTGCCCACCTCCTGGTTCACCCTCTCCGCCTGCCCATTGCTCTCGGGGTGATAACCGGAGGTTAAACTGACCGAGACCCCCAGCCGCTCCATAAACGCCTTCCAGACCCTGGATGTGAACTGGGAACCCCGATCAGAGACAATATCCTCCGGCACCCCGTAGTGCCGGAAGACGTGGGTAAATAGGGCCTCCGCAGTCTGCAGGGCCGTAGGGAGACCGGGCAAGGGGAGGAGACGGCAGGACTTAGAAAACCGATCCACAACCACCAGAATCGCAGTGTTCCCCTGAGAGGGGGGAAGATCTGTCAGGAAGTCGATAGACAGGTGCGACCATGGCCGTTGCGGAACGGGGAGGGGCTGTAACTTCCCTCTCGGTAAATGCCTAGGAGCCTTACTCTGGGCACAGACCGAACAGGAAGAGACATATGACCTCACGTCCTTAGCCAAGGTGGGCCACCAATACTTCCCCCTTAGACTCCGCCCTGTCCTCTCTACACCAGGATGACCCGCCGCAGGTAGCGTGTGCGCCCACCGAATCAACCGATCGCGAACATCGAGCGGCACATACATGCGCCCCACGGGCACCTGCGCAGGCGCAGGATCCAACACCAGTGCCCGCTCGATGTCCGCGTCCACCTCCCACACCACTGGTGCTACCAGCCTAGACGCTGGAATGATGGGAGTTGGATGAGTTAGGTAATTAAGAGGGCTATTTAGTTCAGCTGGCCCGCACCCTATGGTGCGGGATTCTGTAACGTCTTGTCTGTGGTGTGGCGGAAAGAAGCGCAGGAAGCAGCGAACACTGTGTGGTAATTTTAATGGAACCACCCGTACAAAATAAAAGGTCTCCCAACAACAGGGAAAAATACAATGGACAAGCACAGTCAACAAACGCAGTTGACATACAGAAAAACAATCCCGCACAATAGGGTGCGGGCCAGCTGAACTAAATAGCCCTCTTAATTACCTAACTCAGGGCAGGTGAGAAAACATAAAAAAAAGGGAAAAACAAAAAGGGAATCGGTGGCAGCTAATAGGCCGGTGACGACGACCGCCGAGCGCCACCCGAGCAGGAGGGGGCGCCACCGTCGGTAGGAATCGTGACACATGGTGTCACGCCCTGACCTGAGAGAGCCTTTTTATGTCTCTATTTAGGTTTGGTCAGGGTGTGATTTGGGTGGGCATTCTATGTCCTTTTTTCTATGTTTTTGTATTTCTTTGTTTTGGCCTGGTATGGCTCTCAATCAGGGACAGCTGTACATCGTTGTCGCTGATTGGGAGTCATACTTAGGCAGCCTGTTTTCCTTTGGGGTTTTGTGGGTAGTTGTTTTCTGTCTTGTGTGTGTTCACCTGGCAGAACTGTTGGCTTTCATTTTCTTGTTTGTTTTAAAGTGTTTCATTAAATATAATTCTGACCACTTACCACGCTGCATCTTGGTCCCCTCTTCCAGACGATTGTTACACATGGATGGTCAGTCCTTGCATCCGTAGCGTTTCATTTGAGAGTGGTTGCATTTCTCCAGCCCCATCCCTCAGCTTTTTACTGAAACTGTGGCGGGGAGAACACTTTGTTCATTCTTCAATGAAGGTCTGCCGCTTTAAGCACCTTAAATAGAGTCATAGTGTTATTTGGAGCGAGCAGTCGCACTACGCTTCGCTCCACAGGTAATATTACACTTCACTACATTACAACGGCTTGATTTGTTTGATCTGAGCAATTCTTCTTAGCTAGCTACATAGCCGTCTTTGTATCAAAGATAATTGTGTAGTTTAGAGTAATTGAGTAATTATCGAGGCTAGCTATCTTCGTCCTCCTAACGTAGTCAACACTGCTAGCTGCTAGCTAGCTAGTCATCACTGCTAGCTAGCCAACTTCTACCGACTAGCAGCACTGTAGAAACTATTACATTACAACGTAACGACTTGATTAGTGTGGTGTTAGTGTTAGTTAGCCAGCTACATAGTTGTCTTTGCTGTCTCTGTATCTAAGATAATTGTGTAGTTTGAGTAATTATCGAGGTGAGCTAGCCAGCCGCGACGTGGCGCCAGACTTAGTCAACACACCTAGTCATCATTAACCCACTGCTAGCTAGCCAACCGTTACCGACGAGCAGCGCTGTAGATACTAATACTTTACAACGGAACGATTTGACTAGTGCAGTGCTAGCTAGCTAGCTACTTAGTTGTCTTTGTCATAGCTTGATAATTGTGTAGTTTAGTAATTACCGAGGTTAGCTAGCCAGCCATCGAGGTTAGCTAGCCAGCTATTTCCGTCCCCCGCGACGCCATTTTTCCTAACCCAGCCAACTATTACCGACGAGCAGCATTGTAGAAACTAAATACATTACAAGGAACGTCTTGATTAGTGTTATGTTAGCTAGCTAGCTACAAAGTTGCTTTGTATCATGACAAGGTGTAGTACTGAAACTATCGAGGTTACCTAGCCAGCTACATGTTCAAAGTCAACAACGCAGCCACTGCTAGCTAGCCTACTCCACCAGCCAGCAGTACTGTATCATTTTAGTCAATAAGATTTTTGCAACGTAAGCTTAACTTTCTGAACATTCGAGACGTGTAGTCCACTTGTCATTCCAATCTCCTTTGCATTAGCGTAGCCTCTTCTGTAGCTTGTCTACTATGTGTCTGTCTATCCCTGTTCTCTCCCCTCTGCACAGGCCATACAAACGCTCCACACCGCGTGGCCGCTGCCACTCTAACCTGGTGGTCCCAGCGCGCACGACCCACGTGGAGTTCCAGGTCTCCGGCAGCCTCTGGAACTGCCGGTCTGCGGCCAACAAGGCTGAGTTCATCTCAGCCTATGCTACCCTCCAGTCCCTAGACTTCCTGGCGCTGACGGAAACATGGATTACCACAGATAACACTGCTACTCCTACTGCTCTCTCCTCGTCTGACTACGTGTTCTCGCATACCCCTAGAGCATCGAGCCAGCGGGGTGGTGGCACTGGGATCCTCATCTCTCCCAAGTGGACATTCTCTCTTTCTCCCCTGACCCATCTGTCTATCTCCTCATTTGAATTCCATGCTGTCACAGTTACCAGCCCTTTCAAGCTTAACATCCTTATCATTTATCGCCCTCCAGGTTCACTTGGAGAGTTCATCAATGAGCTTGACGCCTTGATAAGTTCCTTTCCTGAGGATGGCTCACCTCTCACAGTTCTGGGTGACTTTAACCTCCCCACGTCTACCTTTGACTCATTCCTCTCTGCCTCCATCTTTCCACTCCTCTCCTCTTTCGACCTCACCCTCTCACCTTCCCCCCCTACTCACAAGGCAGGCAATACGCTTGACCTCATCTTTACTAGATGCTGTTCTTCCACTAATCTCATTGCAACTCCCCTCCAAGTCTCCGACCACTACCTTGTATCCTTTTCCCTCTCGCTCTCATCCAACACTTCTCACTCTGCCCCTACTCGGATGGTATTGCGCCGTCCCAACCTTCGCTCTCTCTCTCCCGCTACGCTCTCCTCTTCCATCCTATCATCTCTTCCCTCTGCTCAAACCTTCTCCAACCTATCTCCTGATTCTGCCTCCTCAACCCTCCTCTCCTCCCTCTCTGCATCCTTTGACTTCCTCTGTCCCCTATCCTCCAGGCCGGCTCGGTCCTCCCCTCCTGCTCCGTTGCTCGACGACTCACTGCGAGCTCACAGAATAGGGCTCCGGGCAGCCGAGCGGAAATGGAGGAAAACTCGCCTCCCTGCAGACCTGGCATCCTTTCACTCCCTCCTCTCTACATTTTCCTCTTCTGTCTCTGCTGCTAAAGCCACTTTCTACCACTCTAAACTCCAAGCATCTGCCTCTAACCCTAGGAAGCTCTTTGCTACCTTCTCCTCCCTCCTGAATCCTCCTCCCCCTCCCCCCCCCCTCCTCCCTCTCTGCGGATGACTTCGTCAACCATTTTGAAAAGAAGGTTGACGACATCCGATCCTCGTTTGCTAAGTCAAACGACACTGCTGGTCCTGCTCACACTGCCCTACCCTGTGCTTTGACCTCTTTCTCCCCTCTCTCTCCAGATGAAATCTCGCATCTTGTGACGGCCGGCCGCCCAACAACCTGCCCACTTGACCCTATCCCCTCCTCTCTTCTCCAGACCATTTCCGGAGACCTTCTCCCCTACCTCACCTCGCTCATCAACTCATCCTTGACCGCTGGCTACGTCCCTTCCGTCTTCAAGAGAGCGAGAGTTGCACCCCTTCTGAAAAAACCTACACTCGATCCCTCCGATGTCAACAACTACAGACCAGTATCCCTTCTTTCCTTTCTCTCCAAAACTCTTGAACGTGCCGTCCTTGGCCAGCTCTCTTGCTATCTCTCTCAGAATGACCTTCTTGATCCTAATCAGTCAGGTTTCAAGACTGGGCATTCAACTGAGACTGCTCTTCTCTGTGTCACGGAGGCTCTCTGCACTGCTAAAGCTAACTCTCTCTCCTCTGCTCTCATCCTTCTAGACCTATCTGCTGCCTTTGATACCGTGAACCATCAGATCCTCCTCTCCACCCTCTCCGAGCTGGGCATCTCCGGCGCGGCCCACGCTTGGATTGCGTCCTACCTGACAGGTCGCTCCTACCAGGTGGCGTGGCGAGAATCTGTCTCCGCACCACGTGCTCTCACCACTGGTGTCCCCCAGGGCTCTGTTCTAGGCCCACTCCTATTCTCGCTATACACCAAGTCACTTGGCTCTGTCATATCCTCACATGGTCTCTCATATCATTGCTATGCAGATGACACACAATTAATCTTCTCCTTTCCCCCTTCTGACAACCAGGTGGCGAATCGCATCTCTGCATGTCTGGCAGACATATCAGTGTGGATGACGGATCACCACCTCAAGCTGAACCTCGGCAAGACGGAGCTGCTCTTCCTCCCGGGGAAGGACTGCCCGTTCCATGATCTCGCCATCACGGTTGACAACTCCCTTGTGTCCTCCTCCCAGAGTGCTAAGAGCCTCGGCGTGACCCTGGACAACACCCTGTCGTTCTCCACTAACATCAAGGCGGTGCCCCGATCCTGTAGGTTCATGCTCTACAACATTCGTAGAGTACGACCCTGCCTCACACAGGAAGCGGCGCAGGTCCTAATCCAGGCACTTGTCATCTCCCGTCTGGATTACTGCAACTCGTTGTTGGCTGGGCTCCCTGCCTGTGCCATTAAACCCCTACAACTCATCCAGAACGCCGCAGCCCGTCTGGTGTTCAACCTTCCCAAGTTCTCTCACGTCACCCCGCTCCTCCGCTCTCTCCACTGGCTTCCAGTCGAAGCTCGCATCCGCTACAAGACCATGGTGCTTGCCTACGGAGCTGTGAGGGGAACGGCACCTCCGTACCTTCAGGCGCTGATCAGGCCCAACACCCAAACAAGGGCACTGCGTTCATCCACCTCTGGCCTGCTCGCCTCCCTACCTCTGAGGAAGCACAGTTCCCGCTCAGCCCAGTCAAAACTGTTCGCTGCTCTGGCACCCCAATGGTGGAACAAGCTCCCTCACGACGCCAGGACAGCGGAGTCAATCACCACCTTCCGGAGACACCTGAAACCCCACCTCTTTAAGGAATACCTGGGATAGGATAAAGTAATCCTTCTAACCCCCCCTTAAAAGATTTAGATGCACTATTGTAAAGTGGTTGTTCCACTGGATATTATAAGGTGAATGCACCAATTTGTAAGTCGCTCTGGATAAGAGCGTCTGCTAAATGACTTAAATGTAAATGTAAATATGGTGCCATCCTCGTGAGTGAGTTACTTTCGTGCCGTTAATGTCAAGCCAAACTTTTGAAGTCGAGAACAACATTCTAAGTATTGCAAACAAAAATAGTGATATTGAAAGCAAAACATACACCCAAAAGAATTGATAGCGAAACAAACTATTGCAAGGAAATCATTTTCGAAATGCAAGAACAAATGAATTGTAAATGGATTCAAAAAAAGGTTGTAATTGTTTTATGCAATTTTCCTTATCTTTGGTTACATTACCCTGGCCTTTGCTGCCTCATTTCGTGTTGCTCATTCCAGCAAAACGCTGGTTTGCCTTTGAAGATAAGCAGGGTCTCTCCTGGTTGGTCCCGGGACGGAAGACCAGATGTAGCTGGAAGTGGTGAAAAAGAAATGTGTCAAACTTGTATCCCGAAAGCCATTTGATTTTTTTCATGTGATTTCATTTGTAAGGGTGGGGTTGCCTCAGAGTATCACTGAGTGTGTGTGCGTGAGTGTGTGTTGTGACAGGTCATTTCTCATTGACCTCATCCGAGAGGACACCAGCCCTCTTTTACGTACACACACCCCGCCCCCACACACCAGATCTGCCACCGCAATTAAGGTCGGAATTAGCGTCACCGAGCATCATTACCTGTTGACAAAAGGCGATGAGATGATGTGACATGCTGCTAGTCTGGCTAACTAGGTCAGACTGTGCAATTACCAGGCTTTTGGAGGCCTCGGGGGCGGTGGTGGTGGGGTGGGGGGTGGGGTGGGGAGGTGGGGGGTGGATTTAAGGTCTGTGATATGGCTTTACAGACATCTCCTATCAAGCCCAGGAGCCATTCTCCTGAAGATGTAATGACATCTCATAATTAGCATAATGTCCCAACTTGTCTGCTGCTTTTAACTGTCACACTGTATTTGTGGTGAGGCTGGCCAATTCCAGAAGAGATGGGAAAGGGGCTATACAATGAAATGAATAGACACTCATGTGAGCTGTCACATCCCACTGGTTATCACTTAGTGTCTGGAGGAATGTAGCTAACAAACTGTTGATGACATGGACACTCATCTGAACCATAGGAAACAATTTCAGATGTAGGTAATATCAATTGTTGTTTAAATGAATTTTACATATTAGTTATATGTCACCTTAGGTATATGTAAACCTACCTTTTTATTTATTTTTTAACTAGGGAGGTCAGTTAAGAACAAATTTTTATTTACAATGGCGGCCAACCCCGGCCACACCCTAATCCAGACGACGCTGTGCCAATTGTGCACCGCACTATAGGACTCCCAATCACGGCTGGTGGAGATACAGCCTGGAATTGAACCAGGGTCAGCACTGAGATGCAGTGCCTTAGACCGCTGTGCCACTTGGGAGTCCCCCACCTCTCTTCGTTTGTTTTTAATTCTCAATCTCAACACAATATGATGATACAGTGTGTCAAAGATGAGCCACAGCAACTGTTTAATTTTTGTTACACTTCAAAATATAACCTGGAAACGAATTTGTTGTCTCTTTGCTGTCATACAATTTCACAATTGTAAACATTTCTCTGCCTTAATGTAATTCAACATTTCAAATGGCTTCCACCTATGCCTGTACCTACACTTCTAGGACTCATGTTATCCTTATTTGTGTCAAACCATCTCTCCCTCACCATCACTTTCCTGTCCCATATTGAAGTAAGCAATCTGCCTGTCAAAGCACAAAAATAAACCCCAATGCAGGTCTTTGGGTTGTCTCTCTCTCTCTCTCTCTCTCTCTCTCTCTCTCTCTCTCTCTCTCTCTCTCTCTCTCTCTCTCTCTCTCTCTCTATCCAACGTGGCTTTTAATCCATCTCTATATGATTCCTCTGCTCTCTATCATAAATCTCTTGCTGTCCTGCCTTATATATAATGTATTTGCAAAGAGAAGAAATAGAGGTGACAGGGCCAGTAGTTACTATGATCAAACATCGTACCTGGAGGCTAACTGGGAATCAGGGCCCCACTGACAGGGCCTACAGGGAACGAGTGTATGAGAGGGAGGGAGAGAGGGAGGGAGAGAGGGCGGAGGGAGGTATGGAGCGAGGGAGGGAAAAGGGGGATGGATAGAGGGAGAGAGGGGGGAGAAAGGGGAGAAAGAGAGAGAGGGTGTGGATAGAGAGGGAGAGACAGAGGGAGGTAGAGGGTGGCTATACATACTGTAAGGGGTAATGGATTGCTGGGTGTGTGTATAAATCACTATTGCACAGGCTAATCTCTCTCACTCACTGGCAGGGTAAATACTTTGCTTATAGATCCAACACGCCTCACTCTCTGCAGCTTGTTGGGCACGCTCAGTAGGCACAAGGCCTCTCCGAGACACTACACCTGCTCCATTAAATCATCCCTCATTCATTCTCTCATCTTTTTTCTCTCCATCCTTTCCACAGAGAGGTGGATGAGGCTCTTGGTAACGGATGGGGCTGAGACAGACGGTGTACTTTCCCTCCCTCCCTCCCTCCCTCCCTCCCTCCCTCCCTCCCTCCCTCCCTCCCTCCCTCCCTCCCTCCCTCCCTCCCTCCCTCCCTCCCTCCCTCCCTCCCTCCCTCCCTCCCTCTCTTTATATTGATGAATACTCAAATTTTTTCATTGTGCATATTATTATGGAGAGGTCCCTGGCAGTATATTTCAAATACCTGCTTTTCCTGTAGCTTGGCTCCAGCTTGGCTGCATTTGGATGTCCCTCTCCACACCCCGTCATTGTAACTGCAGGGTAAAGACATCCCTCTCCTCTTTTCCCCCTCCCTCCCTCCCTCCCTCCCTCTGTAATCTGGCCCTGTCTCTAAATGTGGAGGTGCTGCTGCTCGGGCTTGATTGAAACAAACGGCTGCTGATTGCTGATCAGCCAGCTGTAAAGCCTGGCAAGGATATGAGCTAATGAAAAAAATGGACCTGATTTGAGAGGCACAGAGCGTCACTCACCCCTGCTCGCCCCTGTCCCCCTGCTGTTCCCTTCCCTCCCCCCCACTGCCCATCATTGTCACCCTGCCTTCCCCTAGAGCGAAGGGAAGGGAGGCAGTGTAACTGTGTTGCTAGTGCTGGCTAGCCTCGACACATGGGGACAGAGCGAGGGAAGCTACCACTGTCTAGCTGGTTGTAATGGCAGTGTAAGGGCTGACTGGGGAAGTGGCATGGAGGAATGAGTGAGCCCACGAGGACATTATAGGGTCAATCGTTGTGGCTGTGAGGCCTTTCTATCCCGCCTGTACAGCTCTGGGTTAGAGAGGCCCTCTAAAAACATTGTCAATGCGTTTTTCACTTAGCTTAGCTGTAGTGGTTTATCAAACAACTATTTGGCACAGATAACATTATACGTTGCTTTTATTAATTGGTTGGCGGTTCTAACAAAAGCACCTACTGTGCTGTATATTATCCTTGTTACAGCTCATTACTGGCATTGCCATATCGCCATTGTCGCTCTTTCGCTAATGAAATGTTTAGCAAGATACTTAACCAAAATGGGAGTCCTCGGAATGTCTTCACATCTTGTAGACGCTTCGATAGTCTTGCTGATGCCCCCTTTCCAGTTCCACTACACATACACACAGATGCCCACTGGCCCCTCATCTAGCAGGGTCGGCGCTAAACTGGGCAATAATGGCCGGTGGCAAGCCATTCGAATTGGCGATAACACATATACACGTGGAAAAAAATCAAGGCAGTGAATTAAAATCCAATGACCCTGTGTACACACAAATAGCCATGAGATAGCCACACGGGCATCGTGGCTGGGTTCGGCTAGTGTATAATAACACAAAAACACTTTTAAACTGAGCCTCATTATTAGAGCTGAGAGAGGAGCGGGAAAAAGCCGATGATTTTCATTTTACCTCCCCCTTTCCCTCTTTTTATTTGACAGCAGCAGTAAATTAAGAAAGTGGTGATATTTAATACCTTTTAACCTCCCCGAGACAGTTTTCTGATCAATTATGAGAGCCGGCTGTAATTGTTAGCCTGGTTAATGATTCTACATGTGAGAGTGGTGCGCCAGCCAGCCGGCCCCTAAGATGAAGGCCTGAGTGCAATTACCTTAAACACCTCAAGTGTACTGGTGTCTGGAGAGGACATTACAGAGAGAAAGTGAGGAAGGGGGAGAGAGTGAGAGAGAGAGAGTGAGAGAGAGAAAGTGAGAGAGAGAAAGTGAGAGAGAGAGAGAGAGAGAGAGAGAGAGAGAGAGAGAGAGAGAGAGAGAGAGAAGATACTAAATAATACTGAACGTGTGCATAAATGCGTTTGGATATTTGTGTACGTATACTGTATGCGCACTATGCATCTTTACCAAATGTCTCTCTGTGTGTATATGTCTATGTGAACAGTATGCGTGCAGGCGTGCATGTGAGCACGTCCGTGTGCTAAACAGGGTAATAGTGGAATGACACCTCTTCGGTTCCTTTATTGAACAGCTCATGAGGGTGTCTCTCCATGCCTGTGCCGTGTGTATATCTAGCCAGGCAATTTAAGAACATTAGACCTTGTGAAACCGCGGGCCGGGGCCTGACAGCCCTCCAAACACTAAATAAATCACATTTTTTATTGTGTAGGAAGCTGGGTAGCTCTGCTGCACATGAGAGCGCTTTTTAAAGAGAGCACGTTTCAACACAACACCCGCTTCCACTGACGGCCCCCTCATGTGTGGCTGGAGAAAATATGTTTCCAGACACATTTGGAATCTTAAACGGACATTTTAACACCGAACCCCTCAGACTGTGGTCTCCACGGGGTTAGAGGCATACCTCTGTGTGGGTTTGGCATTCTTTCTGTAGATTGTGGAACCGTTGATGACATGATACTACTATACCATCTTGCCGATTGAGAGAGATTTGAGTGTGGTAGAAGATGTGGTAGAATATAAAAGAAAATGGTTGTTTTTTTGCCGTATAACAGTTAGAGTAACAGTTGGTGGTGTTGAATGACTGTAGGACATGCCGCCCACCACCGACACAGAGGAGTGTGACACGGTCTGACCTCCTGTCCGTATGTCTGTCCGTGTGGAGGCTGGCTGAAGGCAGATGAGGAGGAGACGAGGAGGCAAAGACCAAGCATAGTTTACAATACACCAAGACCCAACTGCTTTGGCCAGTGAACTACGCAAATGTAAAGCACAAGGCATCTAACTAGTTTCTACTGATATGGGAATCAAACCAAAATACACTGAGTGTACAAAACCATTTCCATGACATAGACTGACCAGGTGAATCCAGGTGAAAGCTATGATCTCTTATTGATGTAATTTTTCAAATCCACTTCAATCAGTGTAGATGAAGGGGAGGAGGCAGGTTAAAGAAGGATTTTAAGCCTTGAGACAATTGAGACATGGATTGTGTACGTGTTCCATTCAGAGGTTGAATGGGCAAGACAAAAGATAAGTGCCTTTGAACAGGGTATGGTAGTAGGTGACAGGCACACCGGTTTGAGTGTGTCAAGAACTGCAATGCTGGTGGATTTTTCACACTCAACAGTTTCCCATGTGTATCAAGAATGGTTCACCACCCAAAGGACATCCAGACAACTTGAACACAACTGTGGGAAGCATTGAAGTCAACAATGCGCCAGCATCCCTGTGGAATGCTTTTGACACCTTGTAGAGCCCATGCCCGGACGAATCGAGGCTGTTCTGAGTGCGAAAGGGGTGCAACTCAATAGTAGGAAGGTGTTCCTAATGTTTTGTACAACTCAGTGCATATTTGTTCTGGTTAATTTACTACGACATAATTGGAAGAGAGACAAGAGTATAAAATACAATAAAAATGAAGCAGATGTAACATAAAATGAAACATTTAAAATAACTGGAATGATGAAACTATTATAAATGTGTTAATGTATGCACTTGAATACGTTAACACACTTTATTGTGACGATAATTACCCGTTAAACAGTAGGCCTTTAAGGCTGCAGGTATGGTGGTTGGCGGCGTGTCCAACCCACAGGTGCCATCTTGAATTAGGCCCATTGTTTGAGGAGAGCCTAGCATTGTTTGCTCCTTTTTTCCCTCCCATATTCCAAACTGCTTTAGTGGAAAATAAACATTGAATTGTTTAGAGCCATCCATTGGATTATCGACTGTAGACCTGGGATTTCATTGGGATTACCTTTTTGTATTTTGTTTATGTACATTTTTTTCCTCCAGATTATAGAGCCATATTTTGTTAACACGCAAACGTCACGTTCGAGTGATGCCATACCAAAAAGCTCTGTAGCAGGATAGCGAACGCTAAAGTCGGGACCTTGACAAACTTAACAGTGAGTGAGGGATGACCATGAAAACACACAAGACTGATGGATATAGCTATGTTCAACCGGTTGATTGTTCTTCTGGCTTTATCTAGCTCTATTTGAGATGGTTTACCTTGCCTCACAGGCTTGCTAGCTATCCAATCCTCTGACGACATCTGCAGACACTAACCATCTGATAGCATGTTCGTTAACTTGCACGAGCAGCATTTGAAGTTGCACGGGATGTAAACAAAGAGCTTTCTGGTCCTAAACGTTTCATGACGTGGCCGGGAAATGGGTCTATACTTCCTTGGATTTGAACGTGGACTTCCTTTCAAAGGCTGAACCAGAGGTTCTGGTAGAACTAAGGTATTATTCGTTTGTTCTTTGGATTTGATTTATTGAATCATTCATTTGTTGCTTATGTTGAACCCCTTTCTTTTATTTCTGGTAAGGTTGTGGGTTATGCAAGCTCGTCACAAAGAGGAATAGTCGAGTGAAAGCAGCACAGATGAGGATGAGAGGAAGACACAACTTGACTTTGTCTGCCTGGCCTCATGATGGTCTAACTGGCGGTCCTCCACTATTCTCCCTCTCATCCCTCTGTCATTGTGGAATGGCCCAAACTAGACGAGCCATGATTTACCATCTGAGGGAGGAGGTGATCTGCACAGCAGATGTTTTAGACGTTCTGACCATTTTCTTTCTTGAGCTGGGAGGGCAGAAAGGGGGTCTAATTAGAATTGATGGAGTGAATCTGCGGAGTTGCGTATAAGCAACCGTTGATCCTTCCTGAGGCCTGTGCTTGTCTGGAAGGTGAGCGATAGCTGTTAGGAATGTGTTGGCAAGGACAAGAAAATATATTTAATTCACATCCGAATTCATTGAGTACACACTGAGACACGGACGAATGCACATGGGGATACACACAGACCAATCCCTTCCCCTTGCCCCACCCTCTCTGAGCAGGACTGTTGGTCAGATACTGGCCCAACAGCAGACCATACCAATAATTTCTTCTTCCTGTTTACTAATAGAAAATTAGCCAGCTGAGTCACATTCATTTCCCTCTTTCTCTTCCACAGGCTCTGGCCTTCAAAGCAAGCCTGTTTATCATTAACTTGGTCATTTGGTAATTTAAACAGATTTTTACCTGAACAACAACCTCTCCCTCATCCCTGAACACCAGCTCGTACACTACACAGCTTAACAGAGCAAGTGCTCAATTGGTCTTCTACTTCTGTGCTAAGTCCTTTTCGATGGCTGTGGAGTGGGCTTTTGTTTGTCGAAATGTGAGCAGAGAGCACTTTGGAGCGGCTCCACGGACGGCTGTAGCTAGCTAGCTGGGTCGCAATGGAGGTTTTAGAGGAGGCAACACACACACACACACACACACACACACACACACACACACACACACACACACACACACACACACACACACACACACACACACACACACACACACACACACACACACACACACACACACACACACAGGCAGCCATGTTGAGCTGGCAGCTCTACAACACAAAGCATTTCTCTGTCAGTGGTCAAGCCTGACTGAACCCCCTCTACATTAGCGTCACACACACAAACACATGCACAAGTGAACACGCCCGCACGCGCAGAACACACATACACACACTGAAAAATAGCCATTCCTGTCTTTTCCTTTTAAAACCTGGCTCAAATCTGCTTTTTTCCAGAAATTAGCCATCTGTGCTGTCCGTGAGTGACAATGTTCATATCAATCCTTGAGCACCCCGTCTGCACACACACACAAACACACACACACACACACACACACACACACACACACACACACACACACACACACACACACACACACACACACACACACACACACACACACACACACACACACACACACACACGTGTGCACACAAACACACAAGAATGTGCACGAAGGAACGCAGGCATGCACACAAACCCATCTAATGTACATCAACACAACTGATATCTGGCTATTGGAGAGGTAGGGTAAGGGTGTTAAGTGAACCACAAGCAGATTCATTTTGTACTGACTATGATAGCCACACACAAACACACACACATTTATACTCACCACAAATACACACACACACACACACACACACACACACACACACACACACACACACACACACACACACACACACACACACACACACACACACACACACACACACACACACACACACACACACAGCGTTCCTTTAGGATAAAGATGGCTGGTGGTTAATGAATCCTTTTTTTAACACCATTAGATTGAAAAATGAGCTGCGTTAGACCGTGCATGTTTTTCCCCACTCTCCTTCTTTTTTGGTAAGCTTGAATTTCGAGGAATGGCTTTCATCAACAAACTGCATCTCATTAGGAGTGATGATGTGCCGTATGCTGATCATCATCATCTGTGAGTGGACTGATGAGCGATGAATGTCATCCCTAATGGAGCCGCGACATCCCCCCTATCCTCAACCAGCTAGCGCTACGCTAACGCTAATTACACAACATGCAGCAGCTAGCCAGCCACCAGCCACAACGTACAGACCACATCCACTAAGTTAACGGCAGAGCCCAGACAGCCAATGAATATTCACCACTCGCTCTCAGCGCACGTCGTCGCAGGTGCCTCTTTTTTTTTTTTTTTTACAGGTGACAGAAGGACGCCGAGATGGCGTTTTTCGGCGAGATCGCACCTCATGCTAACTCGCAAATCATGTTGAGGCAGGGTGACAAAAGTAAGTGACTCCTTTGTCCTCGCACCGCATTGGCTGGGGCTGCTGATGCTGTGCTTTGAGTGGAGTTCTCTTGGCCTGTACACAAAAAAGATAACACACTAAGGAAAATGCCCGTTACTTCAAAAACATTGCTCCGGAATTTAGGGTCACTTGCCATTACTTTTGGTTAAGTAAACCAGGTGTATGGCGTCCATTTTAGGACATCATTCATACGTGTTTTTAAATGTGCAGTTAACCATTCTCGTGTTCATGAGCAATTAATGGCATGTTTTTCTGAGTATTCTGCAAAATATGTCATAAAAACTTCTCCAAGGCTGCAAGAAATCATAGCCCGTCCCTGTCTCGGTCTTCTCTGACATGAGGCAGCTGGCTAATCTAGTGGTGTTTTCCTCCTCTGAAGACGCCAACTCTGGAGAGTGTAAAGAGTGTCCGTACTCCGCTCTGAGTTGGCAGAGATTTATGAGTAGGTCAAACCAAAGAGCGTAAGAGAGTATACTCAGGGAGAGTTTGGGCTGAGATTTTACAATGTGCTGGTTGGGTCATAATTCTAAGTTCATGCTCGCATATATCACATTTGTAATTACGTAGATTATGAGAGAGAACAGATTTATCATATACAGGTAGAACATGTGCAGGCAGACACACTCACACACACAGGCGGACACATAGGTGCAAACGCAACACGTACACACACGGCACACCATATGATTTTTCAGATAGAGGTAGCCTTTTCACCCTTGTTGTTGCATACACTGTACCACGTTATACACTGTGTGTTCGTAGTTTAGGCTACGACAACCTATTCCTCCGTTTTATAAGAGAATGTACCGAGTGTGATGAAGAGGATGATGATGATGTACAGTATACATCATGTCAGCACAACAGGGAACGAGATAGATATCTTCCATTGTCAAAATAACTCATCAATAATATTTTGTATTCTGTTTATTTGCAATAATTCAGCATTTGTGTAACGGCTGTCGTTGAAATGAGACCAAGGTGCAGAGGAGGATGTGTTCATCTTGAAAGGTTTTAATGACCGAATGAACACTATACAAAAAAGAAACCAAAAGAACGACCAGCAACAGTTCTGTCAGGAACAAACTCTAAACAGAAAACATTCACCCACAAACCCCAAAGGAAAAACAGGCTGCCTATGTATGACTCCCAATCAGCAACAACGAGCTACACCTGTTCCTGATTGAGAGCCATACACGGCCGAAACAAAGAAAACCACTAACATAGAAAAAGAAACCTAGAACGCCCACCCATGTCACACCCTGGCCTAACCAAAAATAGAGAACAAAAAACCCTCTCTATGGCCAGGGCGTTACAATTTGTTGACAACAACAAAAAACATTTGGACAAATCGTTAATAATTATTAGTTCAAAATATGTTGGTGTAGAGGGTGATGCAGCAATCGGTGCAGAATTGAAAGAGACATACATTCAGATTTGATCCAGTCCACTGACATCCCTTTTATGAGTCTATCTTGGTTTGAACTTTACTTCTCTATTTTCTATGATTTACTGTTTTGGAGTGTGTTGAATGTTTCATGGGCCATGGTGGAGGCCACTCTCCTGCAGCTTATTCGGCGCTGAACATACAAACCCGTCTATTTCTGTTCCTGTTTGTTAAATATTAATTACACATTCCCACTGTCTTATCCACTGTGTGTTTGTGTGTGAGTATACTGTTCAAGTACTTTTCATAGTGTGTGCGTGTGTGTATGTGTGTTCGAGGGGTGTATTGGAAAGGGTAATGCTGTGGAACTCCCCACTAAGACCCCACACATCCTTGGACATTTTCCTACCTTAGGTCCCTCTTCTGGTGGTAACCACATTTTAAATCACCAAACTACTCAACTCATACACGCACACAAACCGGTCAAATAGATTCATCCGCTCTCCCTTTTACCAAATTCCGCCCGCAAAGAAAAGTGATAGAGTAGGTGCCCCTTTATGTTGAAACTTCTCCCACACAAAAGACATGAGAGTGGGAGCGAAATAAACGAAAGGAGAGAAGGGTGATTGTAATGTTGTTTGGGCCTGAATTCTTAAACAACACACAAGACAGTTAATGAGAGCATGTGTTCTAAGGCAAAGACAGTTTGTATTTAATCTTGACCCTGTTGGATCACTCCACCACCTTTCGAGATGAATATTCAAACCCTTTAATTAAAAATCAACCCCCCCTCGTCCTCTCTGGAAGAGGGATAAACAAATCTAGCTTGCGTTTGTTCCCTCCTGGCCTATCGTATACCATTTTATTAATGACTTCACTTAAACTTAGAAAAGTGCAAGATGGCAAGACGACGACACAGCGGAACATGACATAAAAAGAACAAGTCCTAGCTGAAGGCTTGCGAAGGGGTCTGCACTGTATCTCTGAGTCGCAGTTAATTACAAAAAGCGTTCATGTTTCATTAACCCCTCATCAGTAATTAATCACGCGCTTTGATGTAAAGTTCAGCTTACAAAAGCACAGAGGGAAAATTCTCTCGCAGTTATTAGCCGCCGACGCGCACAGACCTTCCTTACTGTAGTTGGTACACGGGACGGCCACTTCAGGAACTAAACATTTGTTATGACAGCACTGTTTGCTTTCCACTCCCAAATGCCACCGTGCTGCATCTTCCAAGTCCCACAAGAGTCTCTTTGCCACAAGAGGCGGTTTGCATTTCAAACATGAGAGCTATAGTGTATTGTGCACAAGTGTCCTTTGCCATTTCATTCTGACAATTCACTGACTACATAAAGGAACATAGCCTTCCCTGTAGCTCAGTTGGTAGAGCATGGTGTTTGCAATGCCAGGGTTGTGGGTTCGATTCCCACGGGGGGCCAGTATGGAAAAAAAAAAAAAGAATGAAATGTATGCATTCACTACTGTAAGTCGCTCTGGATAAGAGCGTCTGCTAAATGACTAAAATGTAAATGTAAATGTAAGGAACAGAAAAGGGTCTTGTTTGTGATTTTATGTATGTTTAACGTTGCTGTGAACCTTCTATCCCAGGTCGCAGGTATTTTACATTCTAAGGTCTTGCTCCAGTACTGTATCTATTGCCAGATTTGTGTACAGTTTCCCGAGCTGAGATGTGATTACGGGTAAAATAAGCCCCAGCCGGCAGTTTGACCAACCGCTCTGTCCTCTCTCTCTCTGTCTGTCTGGGGTGAGTTTGGGGTCGGGGGTGAGGGAGAGATCAGGGAGAGGTCAGGGAGAGGGTGTTGTGGGCAGGGTTTGACTGTTGTAGACTGTAGAATGTGTTCTGTAGGGGGTTGGGGGTGAGAGGCAGGTCAGGTTGGCTGTGTACACTATGGAGGGTGTGGGGATGGGGTCATTACATGGATGAGGTCATTACACTCTGACTCAGGACCACCTCCATTGGACAGCCCTATAGTCTACTCTTTGAATATGACAACAGAGTGGCATTGTTAGCATATGGGCATTTCCATGTAAAAGGAACCATGAGCACCAACATGGGAAGTTCATAGGAGCATGTCAAATTGGGTGTCAAATGAAAGCTAAGAGTCTACAGTTTGGGGAAACTAAGGCATAGATACATTTTTCAACCATTTTCCATCTTAAAAATTAGGTATAAGTAAAGTTTCTGATTTCTGGATTAACAGATTTCATAGCTGACACCCCATTCTTTCTGCAGACATCTTTAAATCTTAATTCGGAGTCGATATTTAACGTTTTTCGAAAATGTGGTCGCATAAAAACCCGAGGGAGATTTTACTGTGATTCTGTTACCAAAGTTTGCCTCTGCACGGTTCTTCCAATAAATTAGTTTTTGTAAATTATTCAGTGGAAACTGTTAAAGTAGTCCTTGTGCATATGATTGGTAAACATTTGAAATCAATGGTTTTTGTTTGGCATACATTTTAAAGTGAAATTGTTTTTGTCAAAGTGTAATCCTGTCACGGTGGAATTGCCCTTATATAACGCTAACTTCTTCACCTAACCGACCACACGCACCCGACATGTCGACACACACCCTTACAGTTCGTTAATCAGTAAGCGCTTGATGGATTGACAAACATTATTAGCACAGAGAGACACTGAACCCTCAGTCAACCTCCCCTCTTCTCCTCTCCTCCCTTCTTCCTCAATTCCTCCCTCCTCTCCCACCCAAGCAACCCTGTCCTCCATTCCTCAGAACAGTCCGTCTGGAGGCCATGTTACCATCGTTGATGTTTTTGTTGCTATTGTCCCTGCCTATGTTGATTTCAATTAGGAAATTCAGCAGAAGAAAATTGTGTGCATGTTGTTTTATTATTAAAGAGGAAGAAGAGACACCCCGGCAAACTTGTGCTAGTTAATGAGAAGTAGAGTATAGTTCTTCAGGGAGTTCAATAACACGGCACACAGAACCCCCTCCTGTGTGGAACATAATACGTTAGTGCTCTCCATTCTAATCGGAGGAAATGTTATATTTCCCATTTTTCTTGTTGTCACCATAGGTGCCTTTTCTGAGAAGTTACTGTATATTTATAGGGTGTGAAGGGTTTTAGGTTAAAGAGAGTCAAGTGTGTGTGTGTGTATGTGTGTCAGAATATGATCTACAGTGCCTTCAGAAAGTATTCATATCCCTTGACTTATTCTACATTTTGTTGTTACAACCTAAATTCACTACAACTTGATTGGAGTCCACCTGTGGCCAATTCAATTGTTTAGACTTGATTTTGAAAGAAACACACCTGTCTATATAAGGTCCCACAGTTGACAGTGCATGTCAGAGCAGAAACTATACCATGAAGTCCAAGGAACTGTCCGTAGATCTCAGAGAGAATTGTGATGATGCATATATCTGTGGAAGGATATAAAACAATTTCTGGAGTGTTGAAAGTTTCCAAGAGCACAGTTGGCTGTTCGTCCGACCAAACTTAGCAACCGGGTAAGAAGGACCTCGGTCAAGGAGGTGACCAAGAACCCAATGACTGCTCTGCCAGAACTACAGAGTTCTTTGGCTGAGATGGGAGAACCTGTCAGAAAGACAACAGTCTCTACAGCACTTCACCAATATGGGCTTTATGGGAGAGTAGCCAGACGGAAGCCACTCTTGAGAAAAAGGCACATGACAGCACACCTGGAGTTTGAAAAAGGCACGGGAAAGACTGAGATCATAATGTAAATATTCTGATGGCCTGAATGCAAATCACTATGTCTGGAGAAAACCAGGCACATCTCATCACCTGTCTAACACTATCCTTACCATGCAGCATGGCTGTGGCAGCATCATGCCATGGGGATGTTTTTTCTGTGAGACGGATAAGGAGGGTGGGAACAATGAATGGAGCCAAATACAGTCAAATCCTTGATGAGAAACTGCTTCAGAGTGCAAACGATCTTAGACTGGGGCAAAGATTTACGTTTCAACAGGGCAATGATGGAATGACTTCAGAACAAAAATGTGAAAGTCCTTCAGTGGCCCAGCCAAAGCCCAGATTTGAATCACATTGAAAATCTGTAGAAAGACTCCCGAGTGGCGCAGCGGTCTAAGGCACTGCATCTCAATGCAAGAGGCGTCATTACAGTCCCTGGTTTGTATCCAGGCTGTATCACATCCGGCAGTGATTGGGAATCCCATAGGGCGGTGAATATTTGGCCCAGTGTTATCCGGGTTTGGCAGTGGTAGGCCATCCATCACTGTAAATAAGAATTTGTTCTTGCCTAGTAGGATAGGATCCTTTTTTTCAGTTTTTGCCTAAAATAACATACCCAAATCTAACTGCCTATAGCTCAGGACCTGAAGCAAAGACATACATATTCTTGATACCATTTGAAAAAAAACACTTTTAGGTTTGTGAAAAAGTGAAATTAATGTAGGAGAATATAACACATTTGATCTGGTATAAGATAATACAAAGACTTTTTTTTTACCATCTTTGAAATGCAAGAAAAAGGCCATAATGTATTATTCCAGCCCAGGGGCAATTTAGATTTTGTCCACTAGATGGCAGCAGTGTATGTGCAAAGTTTTAGAGTTATCCAATGAACCATTGCATATCTGCTCAAAATGTTGTATCAAGACTGCCCAAATGTGCCTAATTGGTTTATTAATACATTTTCAAGTTCATAATTGTGCACTCTCCTCAAACAATAGCATGGTATTCTTTCACTGTAATAGCTACTGTAAATTGGACAGTGCAGTTAGATTAACAAGAATTTCAGCTTTCTGCCCATATCAGATATGTCAATGTCCTGTGATTTTTTTGTTCGTTACTTACAACCTCATGCTAATCACATTAGCCTACGTTAGCTCAACCGTACCGCGGTGGGGACACGAATCCCGTAAAGGTTAAATAAAGGTAAAAAAAAAATAACTTTACAAAAAGATTGCTGTTCACCACCGCTGTCAATCTAATTTAACAGCACTTGAGAAAATCCCCATATGCAGATGTAAAAAGCTGATACAGACATACCCAAGATGACTCAAAGCTGTAATCGCCACCAAAGGTGCTATTTCTGTATTTCATTTTCAATAAATTTGCAAAAATGTCTAAAAACATGTTTATAAGGTATTGTGCGTAGATGGGTGAGATTAAAATAAAATGTCATCCGTTTTGAATTCAGGCTGTAACATTTACATTTACGTAAGTAAGTTTGAATGTCTAAAGCTATTAATTTAATGCAACAGTATACAAGTATATTACTACTGTATGATTGCCATAATTTACCATTATTGAAAGAGGCCCATACATCTGGAACAGATTTTATAATTTGAGCTTTATATCCATGGTGTGCAAGATGTTTTCGTACAGTATGTAGCGTATGTGGATCTCATGGTCGGGACACTGTCAGTTGTGTGTGTGTGTGTGTGTGTGTGTGTGTGTGTGTGTGTGTGTGTGTGTGTGTGTGTGTGTGTGTGTGTGTGTGTGTGTGTGTGTGTGTGCATCACGTGTATACAGTTGAAGTCGGACGTTTACATACACCTTAGCCAAATACATTGAAACTCAGTTTTTCACAATTCCTGACATTTAATCCTAGTAAAAATTCCCTGTCTTAGGTCCGTTAGGTTCACCACTTTATTTTAAGAATGTGAAATGTCAGAAGAGTAGCAGAAAGAATGATTAATTTCAGCTTTTACTTCTTTCATCACATTCCCAGTGGGTCAGAAGCTTACATACACTAAATTAGTATTTGGTAGCATTGCCTTTAAATTGTTTAACTTGGGTCTGTCACGACTCCCACTGAAGGTGGCGCCCCCTCCTGCTCGGGTGGCGCTCGGCGGTCGTTGTCACCGGCCTACTAGCTGCCACTGATTCCTTTTGTTTTCCGTCCCTTTCTGTTATTGTTTGCACCTGTCCTCAGTTGGGTTGATTAGCAGGGCTATATTAGCTAGTTGGCCCGCCTGCTCTTTGTGCGGGATTGTTTCTCATTTTGTATTGCTTGTGTATACGCTGTTGGTGTTTTGCACTAGTGCGTGTTTTTGCGCCGACTGTTTTTGCGCTCATATTGCTATTTGGGGTGGCTTGTGTTTTCGCCGTTGGGCTCATTAAAAGCCATTACCCGATATCGTTGCTTCCTGCGTCTGATTCCTCTCCCACAACGCTCAAGCCTTACAGGGTCAAACGTTTCAGGTAGCCTTCCACAAGCTTCCCACAATAAGTTGGGTGAATTTTGGCCCATTCCTCCTGACAGAGCTGGTGTAACTGAGTCAGGTTTGTAGGCCTCCTTGCTCGCACACGCTTTTTCAGTTCTGACAACAAATTTTCTATAGGATTGAGGTCAAGGCTTTGTGATGGCCACTCCAATACCTTGACTTTGTCCTTAAGCCATTTTGCCACAACTTTGGAAGTATGCTTGGGGTCATTGTTCATTTGGAAGACCCATTTGCGACCAAGCTTTAACTTCCTGACTGATGTCTTGAGATGTTGCTTCAATATATCCACACAATTTTCCTACCTCATGATGCTATCTATTTTGTGAAGTGCACCAGTCCCTCTTGCAGCAAAGCACCCCCACAACATGATCCTGCCACCCCCGTTCTTCACGGTTGGGATGGTGTTCTTCGGCTTGCAAGCTTCCCCCTTTTCTCTCCAAACATAACGATGGTCATTATGGCCAAACAGTTCTATTTTTGTTTCATCAGACCAGAGGACATTTCTCAAAAAAATACGATCTTTGTCCCCATGTGGAGTTGCAAACCGTAGTCTGGCTTTTTTATGGCGGGTTTGGAGCAGTGGCTTCTTCCTTACTGAGCGGACTTTCAGGTTATGTCGATATAGGTCTCGTTTTACTGTGGATATAGATACTTTTGTACCTGTTTCCTCCAGCATCTTCACAAGGTCCTTTGCTGTTGTTCTGGGATTGATTTGCACTTTTCACACCCAGGTATGTTCATCTCTAGGAGGCAGAACACTTCTCCTTCCTGAGCGGTATGGCGGCTGCGTGGTCCCATGGTGTTTATACTTGCATACTATTGTTTGTACAGATGAACGTGGTATCTTCAGGCATTTGGAAATTGCTCTCAAGGATGAACCAGACTTGTGGAGGTCTACAATTTATTTTCTGAGGTCTTGGCTGATTTCTTTTGATTTTTCCAATGATGTCAAGCAAAGAGGCACTGAGTTTGAAGGTATGCCTTGAAATACATCCACAGGTAAACCTACAATTTACTCAAATGATGTCAATTAGCCTATCAGAAGCTTTTAAAGCCATGACATCATTTTCTGGAATTTTCCAAGCTGTTTAAAGACACAGTCAACTTAGTGTATGTAAACTTCTGACCCACTGGAATTTTGATACAGTGAGTTATAAGTGAAATAATCTGTCTGTAAACAATTGTTGGAAAAATGACTTGTGTCATGCACAAAGTAGATGTCCTTCAACTGTATGTGTGTGCCACGTGTGTGTGTGTGTGTGTGTTATTCAGAAGGACATGTCTGTGTTTACCTCCACCAGGAATATAGCCAAGTGTACCACCTACACTCATGCTGTTTCCCTATATAGACACATGCCGTATGGAAAATCACATAGTATGCATGGACACATAGCAGAAGTAGGCCAGTAGCTATCCATGGGCAAGTAAACAGACAACAAGCATGGTGTATTTGTTTGTCTGTTGATATGCTGTAGTTAACCAGACATAACACAGGATCGACGTCCATTGTAAGGTAGATCCAAATTGTCGTGAACAATGGAATACTGATCAAGGAAGAATGTCAGTTTCTCCTTCTCTCTCTGTGTCTCTTTCTTCCTTTGTGAACACACACACACACACACACACACACACACACACACACACACACACACACACACACACACACACACACACACACACACACACACACACACACTTTCTCTCCCACCAAGCACTATTCTCATTCCACTGGAACGTTATCAGTGGTTCACAGAGCCAAGGGTCAGACACAAGACCTCTCTCTCACCCCTGACCCTGCCATGACCTCCTGACCTCAGATTCATCAAGGCTGTGCTACTGTTGGGTTCATGGGGTCAGCCATTGTTCAAAGTCACACAGAAGCACTGGGAATGCACCCTTTGTACTAAACCCTTCTTCCCCTGCCTAGATAGTGTGTCTACTAAGGAATGCATTTTTGATATTTTACAGGTCACCTGATCTCATGATCTCTGTACTGGACTATTTAAAGAGGTACCAGGGAATCTGAGAGTAGCTGTCGTTTATCTATGAACTGTACATTTGAATGTGAATATGAAATGGTATGATGAACCATAATGATGAACAGTTGTTTTGCCCTGCTGCTCTCTTGTTTGGAGGGATTTCTGTTGCTTCGGAGGATCATCTCTCTACCTCTTTATCATGCATTACCGTAATCGTAAATACACACACACTCACACACATTTGGTATTTCCCTCGTGTTTCAGGGTGACAAATCAAGTGATATCTCCCTTCGACCCTTTGACCGCTCAGGCCTTCTGGGTAATGATGATACTGATGGCCTGACAGCCATGTTGCCCAGCGGCCATCTGGACTTCCTGTCATAGCTCTGTGATTGAGAAGGAGACCGACCACTGGCCATGCATTGATTTCCACAACAAGTCTCTCCTGCAGGGCTCCATCCAGTGTGGCCACTCAGCATTGTGCACAGTGACAGGATGTTATAAATCCACTATAGCCATCTGATAGTCAGACCTTTGGTGTTTACGTAAGGAGAACGAAATAGATCTGCGCCCGTGTTGCTTAATACAAAGAGTTGTGAGTTGTGTCCTCTTTAATTCTGTGACACCTCGGACCACCTAGTCACACCTGCGCAGTTATGGCCATGCGGTGATCCATATAATCCGGTGGGCTCTCCTTGTGATTGATAGCTATTGTAGAGTTAAATACCTGCTGGTACCTGGCAGAGAACAGTGGCTTTGGGCCTTATCCCATCAGGTCCTGATTATCCTCGAGGACACAGAGGGCTCCCAAAAACACACCATCATGACAAATGAAGGCCCAGGGGTGGGAGGGTTGAAGGTGGCCGGTGGAGAGTGAGAGGGGAGTCAGTCACTCCAGACCGATAACAGTGCATATTTAGGGCCCCACATTGGGCCTAAAACAGTGTTAGACGTACAGTAGCAGTGGGGAGGGATGTAGCAGACAATCTGTATTGTCATATGGATGAGTTGAAAGAAAGCCATCAAATGTCTATTGAGAATTCCAGCCAGCTGTCTTGATTAACACATTCAGCACTGAATCAACTCCATGGAGAGGGAGAGGCACATCCAGCCACAGGCACATTTCTGCAGCTTTGACACTTTTATTTTTGCTAATTTCGCTTGTTTATTGTCATGGTAATGAAGTCGCAGTGTTGTTTGTCAGATTTTTGGGCCTGGATCCATCACAAATGTATGTAAGAGCTACCA
The DNA here is from genome assembly GCF_965601325.2 of Salmo salar. Lineage (NCBI taxonomy): Eukaryota > Metazoa > Chordata > Actinopteri > Salmoniformes > Salmonidae > Salmo > Salmo salar. Next base: position 43,727,693 of record NC_138292.1, read on the forward strand.
CTCATACCCCCCCAGCACTGTCAGTGATCATGACACCCTAAATGTAGCCTAATTGAAGGAAACAAAAATGTTTTTTTTCATTTTATATTGAGCAATTATTGTGCGGTGACAACCCCCCAAAGCATTGCTCGTATTGTGGCTCGAATTAGTGACGAAGAAGGAAACGTGTTACATTTTCCATCAACTTCCCTTCAGACATGTAGTCCTGTGATCAATAAACCCATAAAGATGATCTAATGACTTTGCGTGTTCTGAGTGAAGTGATTTCAGTGCTGCGCGTGGGAGTCAGTCTGCACCAGAGACGAGCTTAAAGCATCAACATGTTGAGAAAATACAAATGAACAAGGTAAATACCAAATCTTTTGCTTGTTAGAAGACTTTTTCCCCCCCTGTTCTTTTCTGTTCTTTTCTCTTGCTCACTTGTATTTGAGCCAATCCACCACAGAACACTTATCTCAATGGGCTTCTAAGGGCTCTGTGGGAATAGCAGGTGTGCTCCTGCCATGTTTGAGGCAATCAGAGGTCTGTTTCGACACAATCAATCCCACACAACACCGATATGAGGGAGATGCACCATCTGTGGATGTGTTGCTCTTCACGTTGCCTAAAAATTCAAATAGACCCAACAAGCAAACAGACTGAAGTGTGAATGCTGAAGTGGCACCTCGGTATGGACTATGTCTGTATGTTCTTCATCATCTCTCTCTCTCTCTCTCTCTCTCTCTCTCTCTCTCTCTCTCTCTCTCTGTCCCTATCTCTTCCTCCATCCCTCCCTCTCTCGCAGTCTCTCTTTCTCATCCCTCTCTCCATATCCTTCCCGCTCTCTCTCCATATCCGTCCCTCCCTCTCTCTCTCTCTCTCTCTCTCTCTCTCTCTCTCTCTCTCTCTCTCTCTCCGTATCCACATCTACCCCCCCCCCTCTTTCTGTCTCTCTCCCTCTCTCTCTGGATCTGGCTCTGGCTGTAGCTCGGCAGCCATTAGCTTTACAAATCCAGCCTTTGATCTGTATTTGGGTTGGTGCCTGTGAGGGGGGTGGAGCTTCAGGGTAGTGTGAAGAGGTGTGTGTGTGTGCGTGCGTGCGTGCATGCGTGCGTGCGTGCGGTGTGCGTGAGTGCACATGGGTGTGTATGTGTGCGTCTGTGGAGTAACAGGGTGTACTGAAGGGCGTTGGTAGCCACTGCAGCAGATAAGAGTGGTGAGCGTGTCCGTCCACTCTCACCGTGGTATAAAGAGGGAGTCAGTCAGTTTTCAGGGAGAAGCAGAGATGATAATGTCAGTTCATTTGCATTTGTACTGAATGAATAAGCTGCCTAATGGTTTAAATATAACTCACTTACTGCTCACTCAAAACTCCAATCTCTGCCCTGTCCGTCGCACGCCCATCAACCCCCCCTCCACTTATCTCACCCTCCACAGCCTCTCTCTCCTCCACTCTCTCTTCCTTGCTCCATAACACCACCCAATACTTCCCCTCTTCCCTGTTCCAGCAAGCGCTGAGATTATTACATTATTAAATGGAAATCACTTTCACTTCTCACAGCCCTTGTTTGATTCCAAATAGCTGCTTGCGATGACTGTTGTCGTACCAGTTCAGATTGTACAAAGCTCATTATCAGATGACTAAGGATGAGACTCCAGACTAAAACAGACTGGTGGCAGTGTTTTTGTTCCCAGACCGTCCAGCCTGTCTCTTCTCCTGAGTCGCTCCTTTTCCTTCTCCCAGTTATATCAGTTTGACCTCTCTTCCATTCTTCACTCCTTCCCCTACATCTTTCCTCACGTTTCCCCCTTCTCTATCTCCCTCTTCTCTCCTGTCTCTCCTTCTCCCTGTTTTCTCCTGAGGGATAATGAAAGGTTTCCCTCTTCCACTGCTGGGAGAATTCACCTGTTTCTGCTTCAGCCTACCTCCGCTGCATTAAGTGGGGATTTATGGATCCGGGTTCCCATTGAACCAAACCATTTGTCTTCCAGTTTAGTTTACCAGCATTCTTTATTCCCCGCAGATTAAGGAAAAGGACAAAAGGAAACATATTAAGGGATATGGCCTCCTAATTTCTCTTACAGTGGAAGCCAAACAGCCTAAAGCGGTCCTCTTCTACAAAAGGCTGCTGTGTGTAGATGGATAGACGTGATGGAAATGCAGGATAATTGTAGTACAGTGCGGTTGTCTTGTTTCTGGGTCTTTTACATGAGTATATTTGAGTTTCAAATGGGTCTCTACGTCAAATCAGAATAATTTCATGTCTAAATGTCGAATCATAGAAATGTAATTGTATCAGAGACACAATATAATACCAGTTCTTATTAATTCCGTGCATCTACTAGACATGGGATACTGCAGATCAAGCAGGATATATGTAGACAGTTGTCCCTTACACAGGGCAGTAAATGGAGATTGAAATCTAGATTGAAAGGGAGAGCACCCCCCTTCCTAAGATTCCTTTAGAGACTCCCTGATCGTACAATCCCAGTATCAGCAAGTTTGTTGAAGCTGTAGTGGTACTCATTGTTTTTCTCAAGACAAGTACATTTTCATATTTTTCCCCCCCTGTACTGGTCCCCCATGGGAATCAAACCCACAAACTTGGCATTGCAAATGACATGCTCTACCAACTGAGCCACATGGGACCGCAGTTGAACCTCAACGATTCAACCCTCCTGCCCTGATAAAACACATTACACATCCAAAGTACCCTCATCTTACACTCTTAGAAAAAAGGGTTCCAAAAGGGTTCTCCGGTTGTCTCCACAGGAAAACTCTTTTCGGTTCCATGTAGCACACTCTGGGGAAAGGGTTCTACATGGAACCCAATAGGGTTCTACCTGGAGCCAAAAGGGTTCTACCTGGAATCAAAAATGGTTCTTCAAAGGGTTCTCCTCTGGAGACAGCCAAAGAATCCTTTTAGGTTCCAGGTAGAAACTTTTTTTCTAAGAGTGTAGAACTTAGTGGGAGCCAAGTTGTTGTGACCAAACTTCTCAACAGATACCCTGTGAAATGAGCTCAGCCTCAACCATCTTCCATCTCTGGTGCTCAGAGGCAGAACATGCATTAAAGTGAAAAAGCTTTCACTTTCCCCCCTCTCTGACTGCATGTGTGTATTTAGTATCTACATACTCTGAAACCTTCCCTAAAGGCTGTCATTGTAGAGTCTACATCCCACCTCCCTTGCTGCGCGACCTAACAAGGATCCACATCTGCATGCAGGGGGGCGGCAGTTGTGGAGAGGAGAAGGGTTCTTGTTGGTTTTGTTTTTTGAAAATCTTTTGAAATCTTCCGTGGTGGGATGAGATATGAAAGGCTTGCGAGAGGTGTTCCTGTGTAGCCGCTAGCATCTCACCACCTCTCTCGGCTCTGACTGTGACCCCAGCCCCGGGTGTGTGTGTTTTGATTTCCTTTGTACATGCTCTCTAAGATGCTCTCACTTCTCTTCTCTCCTTCTTCTCTGAAATGAACGAAAGCAGCCCCAGAAATATATCGCCCCTGGTTTGTTGTTGCCCATCGATGTCTTTTTTTGTTCTTTTTTTTGCCTCTTCTTCTCTTTTTATTTCTTCCTTTATAATTTTTTTTCCAAGTCTCCTTTTACGATCAATATCGGTTTGGGGTGTTTTGGAGCCTTGCGGCCAATGAAAACTGAGCTACTGGATTTTGAAGTTGGAATTCTGAAGTTTTTTAGCAGTGAAGATAATGGTCAAAAATAGGATCATTTGGGAAATGTTATGTAAAAGTCTAAATATGTTTCCCCGATTTCAGTTAAATATGAAATAAAACAATATGGGTTCATTTGAAGTAACTTAGATTTTTGTTGGGTCTGTTTGATTGTGGGAGACTGTTCATTTCATACATATTCAATGTCTGACATGACAATAACAAAGAATCTATTTTAAATGTCTTTCAAGAGAATCATAAAAAATGTAAATTGAAATTCACCTCTTCTAAGCTCCATGTTGCCCTCTTCCACCACTCCCCTCCAAAACTAAGATGTCCTCCACTTAGTGTAGGTCAGTTCAGAGGATGAAGGCAGTACTACTGTCCAGTTCTACTGAGGATCCAAGACCTACATGTCAGTATAAGACTGCTGGCTTCAGCCCCCTCACGCCTGGATGTCAATCACACCATCAGCTGCTGTTGAAACAACGTGACTCCTGGTTGGAGTGGGGGGTGAGAACAGAACAGTGAGCCTCACTCCAGCTCTATCCCTCCCTCCCTCCCTACCTCCCTCTCTTTCTCCCTCCATCCCTCCATCCTCTCCTCCCCAATTACCCGCACCTGCTCCACTGCTTTTACTGTCAGCCGGTCGGGTCCTGCCGCGCCTGACGAGGGGCCATCATCGTCTGTCTGTCTGTCTGTCTGTCTGTCTGTCTGTCTGTCTGTCTGTCTGTCTGTCTGTCTGTCTGTCTGTCTGTCTGTCTGTCTGTCTGTCTGTCTGTCTGTCTGTCTGTCTGTCTGTCTGACTGTCTGTCTGTCTGTCTGTCTGTCTGTCTGTCTCTCTGTCTCTCTGTCTCTCTGTCTCTCTGTCAGGGCTGTGTGAACAAGGTGTCACGACTTCTGCCGAAGTCGGTCCTTCTCCTTGTTCGGACGGCATTCGGTGGTCGACGTCACCGGCCTTCTAGCCATCGCCGATCCACTTTTCATTTTCCATTTGTTTTGTCCTTGTCTTACACACCTGGTTTCAATCCCCCAATTACTTGTTCGTTATTTAACCCTCTGTTCCCCCATGTTTGTTTGTGAGTGATTGTTTATTGTATTGCGGTCTGTAATTGTTGCCTTGTATTTATTGACGTGTATTGTGATTATTTGTTTGAGTAAAATTGCAACATTACTCATATCTGACTCATCCACACCAGCTTCACACAGACGCATTACAGAATCGCTCACCTCCGAATGGAGTCAGCAGGAGCAGATGCCCTCCCTGTGGCGGTAGAGGAGCGCGTCCAGCTGCACGTGACCATGTTGCAACGTCTGGGCACCGCCATGGATCGCGTGATGCAGACGATGGATCGTTGGGAGAGAGGAGGAGGTCTTCCAGCGTCTCCACCAGCCCCACTACAGCAGACCCCTCTGTCCACCCCTCCTTCACCCGGTCCCAGCGGGTTTCGGCTCACGCTCCCGAGGGAGTATGATGGGATGGCTGCCGGATGCCAGGGGTTCCTACTCCAGCTGGAACTCTACCTGGCGACCGTCCACCCGGCTCCTTCGGGACATGAAAGCGTGTCCGCACTCGTCTCCTGCCTCTCAGGCAAAGCCCTGGAGTGGGCCAACGCCGTATGGAGTGAAGGAGACGTGGCGTTGGACCATTACGCAGAGTTCACCCGCCGCTTTCGGCCAGTTTTTGAGCACCCGCCTGAGGGTCGAGCGGCGGGTGAACGTCTGTTCCACCTGAGGCAGGGGACGAGGAGCTCACAGGATTTCGCTTTGGACTTCCGGACCCTGTCCGCCAGCGCGGGATGGAACGATAGGGGCCTGATCGATCACTACCGGTGCAGTCTGCGAGAGGACGTCCGTCGGGAGTTGGCTTGTCGAGACACCACCCAGCTGGTGGACCTGTCCATCTGGCTGGACAACCTGCTGGCTACCCGCGGACGCCGGATCGGGTAGTTCCATCCCCCCTGTCAGTTCCATCCCCCAGCATCTCCGCTCCGATGCCCATGGAGCTGGGAGGTGCTGCGCTTAGGGCGACCAGAGGGGCCATTCCCTGCACCATCTGTAGCCACAGAGGGCACACTGCTGGTCGGTGCTGGGGGGGTTCCTCAGGGAGTTGAGGCAGCAGGCAGGGCACTATCGTGTCACCCCAGGTGAGTCGGCACCAGGCTCACCCAGAGCCCCCTGTTGCTCACATGTATGTGTTTATTACATTTCCTGAGTTTTCCCCGCATTCCCAGCATAAGGCGCTCGTAGAGTCAGGCACAGCTGGGAATTTTATTGACCGTTCATTTGCCCATAGTTTAGGGATCCCCCTTGTTCCTGTGGATATGCCCTTCCCTGTGCACGCCATAGATAGTCGACCATTAGGGTCAGGGCTGATTAGGGAGGCCACCGCTCCACTAGACATGGTTACGCAGGAGGGTCACAAGGAGAGAATCAGTCTCTTCCTTATTGATTCTCCTGCGTTTCCCGTGGTGCTGGGCCTACCCTGGTTGGCCTGTCATGACCCCACTATTTCGTGATAACAGAGGGCTCTCAAAGGGTGGTCACGAAAGTGCTCAGGGAGGTGTGTAGGGGTTTCCATCGGTGCGACTACGGTGGAAAGTCCAGACCAGGTCTCCACCGTGTGCATCCCCCCAGAATATGCCGATTTGGCTCTCGCCTTTTGTAAGAAGAAGGCGACTCAATTACCACCCCATCGACGGGGGGATTGTGCGATAAATCTCCTGGTAGACGCAGCACTTCCCAGGAGTCACGTGTATCCTCTGTCACAGGAGGAGACTGCGGCTATGGAAACCTATGTCTCCGAATCCCTGGGCCAGGGATACATTCGGCCATCCACTTCACCTGCCTCCTCGAGTTTCTTATTTGTGAAGAAGAAGGATGGAGGTCTGCACCCGTGTATTGACTATCGGGGTATCAATCAGATCACGGTGAGGTACAGCTACCCGCTGCCTCTCATTGCCAGTGCGATCGAGTCAGTGCACGGGGCGCGCTTCTTCACAAAATTGGATCTCAGGAGTGCTTACAACCTGGTGCGTATCCGAGAGGGATACGAGTGGAAGACGGCATTTAGTACCACCTCAGGGCACTATGAGTACCTCGTCATGCCATACGGGTTGATGAATGCTCCATCAGTCTTCCAGGCCTTTGTTGACGAGTTCTTCCGGGACCTGCATGGGCAGGGTGTAGTGGTGTATATCGACAACATTTTGATATACTCCGCTACACGCGCCGAGCATGTGTCCCTGGTGCGCAGGGTGCTTGGTCGACTGTTGAAGCATGACCTGTACGTCAAGGCTGAGAAATGCCTGTTCTTCCAACAGTCCGTCTCCTTCCTAGTTTACCGCATTTCCACGTCAGGGGTGGAGATGGAGAGTGACCGCATTTCAGCCGTGCGTAATTGGCCGACTCCCACCACGGTAAAGGAAGTGCAGTGGTTCCTAGGGTTTGCCAACTACTACCGGACGTTTACCCAGGGCTTTGGTCAGGTAGCAGCTCCCAATACCTCACTGCTGAAGGGGGGACCGGTGCAACTGCAGTGGTCGGCTGAGGCGGACAGGGCTTTTGGTCACCTGAGGGCTCTGTTTACCTCGGCTCCCGTGCTGGCTCATCCGGATCCCTCTTTGGCGTTCATAGTGGAGGTGGACGCGTCCGAGGCTGGGATAGGAGCCGTGCTCTCTCAGCGCTCAGGTACGCCACCGAAGCTCCGCCCCTGTGCCTTCTTTTCGACAGCTCAGCCCGGCAGTGCAAAACTATGATGTGGGGGACCGGGAGCTGTTGGCTGTCGTCAAGGCTCTGAAGGCGTGGAGACATTGGTTTGAGGGGGCGAGACACCCTTTTCTCATCTAGACCGACCACCGCAATCTGGAGTACATCTGGGCGGCGAGGAGACTGAACCCTCGCCAGGCAAGGTGGGCCATGTTTTTTACCCGTTTTGTGTTCACCCTGTCCTACCGACCAGGTTCCCAGAACGCTAAGGCAGACGCACTGTCCCGGATGTATGACACAGAACAGCGGCCCATGGATCACACTCCCATACTCCAGGCCTCTTGCCTGGTGGCACCGGTAGTGTGGGAGCTGGACGAGGACATCGAGCAGGCGTTACGTACAGAGCCCACTCCTCTCCAGTGTCCAGCTGGGCGTCTGTACGTTCCGTCTGCTGTCCGCGACCGGTTGATCTATTGGGCCCACACTTCACCCTCCTCTGGTCATCCTGGCATCGGTTGGACAGTGCACTGTCTTAGTGGGAAGTACTGGTGGTCCACCTTGGCCAAGGATGTGAGGGTTTATGTTTCCTCCTGCTCGGTGTGCACCCAGTGCAAGGCTCCCAGGCACCTGCCCTGAGGGAAGTTACAACCCCTACCCGTTCCACAACGGCTGTGGTTGCACCTGTCAGTGGACTTCCTGACAGATCTTCATCCCTCACAGGGCAACACCACGATCCTGGTCGTTGTGGATCGGTTTTCTAAGTCCTGCCATCTCCTCCCTTTGCCCGGTCTCCCTACCGCCCTACAGACTGCGGAGGCCCTGTTCACTCACGTCTTCCGGCACTACGGGGTGCCTGAGGACATAATCTCTGATTGGGGTCCCCAGTTCACGTCCAGGGTATGGAGGGCATTCATGGAACGTCTGGGGGTCTCGGTCAGCCTCACCTCAGGTTTTCACCCCGAGAGTAACGGGCAGGTGGAGAGAGTAAACCAGGATGTGGGTAGGTTTCTGCGGTCATATTGCCAGGACCGGCCTGGGGAGTGGGCGGCGTTCATCCCCTGGGCAGAGATGGCCCAAAACTCACTCTGCCACTCCTCCACTAACCTCTCCCCCTTCCAGTACGTACTGGGGTATCAGTCGGTTCTGGCACCTTGGCATCAGAGCCAGACCGAGGCTCCTGCGGTGGACGAATGGTTTAAGCGCTTGGAGGAGACCTGGGACACCGCTCATGTGCACCTGCAATGGGCCGTGAGGTGGCAGAAGGCGAGCGCCGACCACCACCGCAGTGAGGGTCTGGCTCTCGACCCGAAACCTTCCCTCCACCTGCCCTGCCAGAAGCTGGGCCCGCAGTTTGTGGGGCCTTTCAAAGTCCTGAGGAGACTGAATGAGGTATGCTACAGGTTACAGCTTCCCCCAGATTACTGTATTAATCCCTCGTTCCATGTGTCTCTCCTCAGGCCGGTGGTGGCTGTTCCACTCCAGGAGTCTGAGGTGCGGGACGTCCCTCCGCCCCCTCTGGACATCGAGGGGGCCCCAGCGTATGCTATTCGAGCCATCCTGGACTCGAGGCGTCGGGTGAGGGGCCTTCAGTACCTCGTGGAGTGGGAGGGGTACGGTCCGGAGGACCCTTCGTTGCTGCGGGAGTTCTCGTTCTCCGGGTCGTCCCCAAGGTCGGTGTCGGTGCGCTGCTGGAGCCGCGCGTCAAGGGGGGGGGGGGGGGTACTGTCACGACTTCCGCCGAAGTCAGTCCTTCTCCTTGTTCGGGCGGCGTTCAGCGGTCGACGTCACATGCCTTCTAGCCATCGCCGATCCACTTTTTATTTTCCATTTGTTTTGTCCTTGTCTTACACACCTGGTTTCAATCCCCTAATTACTTTCTCATTATTTAACCCTCTGTTCCCCCATGTTTATTTGTGAGTGATTGTTTATTGTATTGCGGTCCGTAATTGTGGCCTTGTATTTATTGACGTGTATTGTGTTTATTTGTTTGAGTAAAATTGCAACATTACTCATATCTGCTGTCCTGCGCCTGACTCATCCACACCAGCTACACACAGACGCATTACACAAGGGAATGTAAAGAGCAGAGCGAACTGAGCTGACTGTTTTATCTTCTATCCCCTCCGTCCTCTGTCCGACTGGCCATAAAGAAGCAAACGGGCCGTGTCAGAGAGGGCACATCAAAGCGTGTGTGTGTGTGTGTCCCCGTGTGTGACAATGCTTTACGCCCCTCTTTCTATTCATTACAATGCTGTTTACAGCCCTTTGACAAACTGCTATAGTACACAAGTGGGGAAATGGTAAATAAAGTTTACTTACAAGTTTAATACAGTAGTAATACAAGTAATACATTATGCATTTTGTCTGTTGGCTTCATTATCTTGTTATCATAGATACCTGTACTTATATAATCAATTGATTTTAGAGTAGTCTAAAAATTAAATTTTAGAGTGTGTGACGTTTTGCTAAGATGTGACTGATGAGGGGTAATGCGAGAATGAGAGAGGGAGGGGGAAGAGAGAGAGGGAAAAATAGGGAGAGAGAGATATTTAGGCATCATTGCTTTCCCTCCAGGTGTCTTTGGCCTGCATGATTTCATCTGCGGGCCATAATAAACTTCCTTAATGAAATAAGTAATTAACATATTATAATTGTGCTGTGGATGATTTTGACAGAGATCATTTTCCATATCTAATGCTATGCTAATTTAATCTGTTCCCCTCCTCTGCCCGACACGACCCTTCTGTGATTAACTTTCATGGCATCTCACTTTCTGTTTCCTCACCTCTCCATAGCTTTCTCCTCTCAGTCTCACCCCACTCTCTTTCTCTCCCACTCCCTCCCTCCCTCCCTCCCTCCCTCCCTCCCTCCCTCCCTCCCTCCCTCCCTCCCTCCCTCCCTCCCTCCCTCCCTCCCTCCCTCCCTCCCTCCCTCCCTCCCTCCCTCCCACTGGTTGTGATGGATTGACTCTTCCTCTGTAGTTCAGGGCCTTGTTGTCGTCGTTTTGTGAGGAGGAGAGACGTGCACAGATGGCAAGGGACTGGAGGCCAGGGTGGAGGCTCTCCTCTCCTCTGTCTGTATGTGTGGTCTGTGCTCGTCTGCATGGGAAATTATTACAGAGAGGAAGAGCATGGAGGGAGGGAGGGAGGGAGGGAGGGAGAGGAATCACTGATTGAAATATAGCTGTGCTGGGCCCGGTCGTCATGAAGAAATAGAAGAGCCCCCACTTCTGGCCCAGAATCTCAGCACAGAAACGATCCCTCAGTGGATTGGGCAGAGGAAAGGGATAGGGAGGGGGTCGAATGATCTCATTCAGCTGTGGCTTGATCGCTCCGATGTGGGACCACCCCCATCTCTCTCCCTCTTACCCACTCTGCCCTTCTCACAGTGGAGGGAGACACACACAGGGGTCTCTCTTTCTCCCTCTCCCTCTCTCCCTCATCCATCTCTCTCCCCCTTCTGCCCCTCATTTTCTCTCACTCCCATACCCCCGTTCTCTCTTTCCCTCTTCCCTCTCCCCCACCCCTCTCTCTCTCTCTCTCTCTCTCTCTCTCTCTCTCCGTCACCCATGAAACGATTCGCACAGCGTTCCCGTCATAACCTGCTGCTCCAGCCCCAGCGTTCCTCCCTCCTGGGAATACCGCCAGGGGAATATCCCACCCCACACCCCCTATGCGCCGACCGAGCACACAGGCTGAGACTGGGAGACGGGACGGAAGGCAATACAAATAGGCAGGGCTTCTCCCAGAGACTAACACTACTAAAGTACCTCCCTGTTGTTCACAGACAGAGAGAGACAGTGTGGGAACAGTCTAGTCTGTCTACTGTTCTTCCTGTGGGTTTCTCTAGATTACTGTAATAAACAAGCTAGCTTTGCACCGTCACTTCCAAAGATAATATTATCACTCTGGTGACTTTTCTTTGTACAGCAAAGTTAACCATAGGATATATTGAGTATTTCTTCCAGTTGATCGGTTAGAATAAGATTTGAATAAACGAATGCACTTTTCTGTGAATTACATTCTTCAACACGTCTGTATAAGACAGTCCAGTGAATGAAGACTTCTTTTGATACTACAGTGAGAAAAATGTATGATGCAGAAGTATTTTAGGCCTTGGGTGTTTGAATACATGGAACTATATAGGAAAGAAAAACACAAAACAGAATGAAGGAACGGTGAATAATAGATAACCAGCATTTTGTAAAACAGTTTCCACTATTTTAAGTAGAGCACACAGAACAACTGAGCTGTATAAATATTGTAGGATTGAGAGGCTTCATCATCCCTGGCAGGTTTGTGCGTGTGTGTGCGTGTGTGTGCGTGTGTGTGTGTGTGTGTGTGTGTGTGTGTGTGTGTGTGTGTGTGTGTGTGTGTGTGTGCACGCGTGTGTGTGTGTGTGTGTGTGTGTGTGTGTGTGTGTGTGTGTGTGCGCGTGCGCTCGCGCGTTTGCATAATTTAATTAAAGACTTTGTGCCCATTTCACCTTAGGTAAAATCCAATGTATCCACCTTAACTGTGCTTAGAAATCAATGTCTCTTGTTAAAAGGGCATAGTTTATTCAGTAGCAAAATACCCGTTCACTTATGCAGTCATAATTGATAACGAATGAATAATTTCTACTCTAAATGGAGGGTGAATATATATATATATATATGTATATATATATATAGATATTTTATAATATCAACTGTATGTATCTGTTTCATCTAAAGTGCGCTTTCATTTATCTTTCAGAATCATACGACAGGTGAGACGAAATGATGCGCGCCTGTCGGAATGCGTATAGGAGAGAAAGGTTAGGGTCAAACAAGAGGATGGGTAATATGAAACAGCTGAAATGTTGAACGTACAGGACGTCTAGTACTGTAGGATGAGTGGCAGGACACATGCCACTACATAATGAGAGGTCACCCCTCCAAGTCTCTCTGCTCTGGAGGTCAGCGGATGCTAAAGGGTATAGCTACTGTACACGCACACACACACACACACTAGCAACACACTCCCATCACAACTACAGCCAATAGATGCATGTGGAGGCCAGAGAGTCACTGTATGATAGGTACAGTCATATTATGCTTCACTTGTCTCTGATTCCAGGTCAAGCAGATGATTTGCTACACTGTCATAGGCGACCGTTTGAAACATGGAAGTTGTGTGACGTGTCCATTTCCCATGTTAAGACACACGCGTCTCCTTCAGCAGTTGACCTTGCCTCATTACGAATCTCTTCAATTATTCTCGGTAGGATATTTCAAGAACGTAGACTTATGTGTTGTGAGCGTAGAAATAGCCTGTCTAGTCAAAGGACAATTGTATCTATGAATGGTTCACGTTGAGCACATATTATCCCCCTTTTGAAATATCTGCCTGACCCATGGGCGACCTTTGCGAATAGCAAAGTACACAAATAAAAACAGTTGCGGCGAGGCTGGATCGATCGGGGCCCTCTCTCCAGCTCTCTGTCCCCTGGTCTCAGACAGACACTGGAATCATTGGGACAGACGGTAATCGAAGGCTGTCACCGCAGTGTCTAGCAGGACAAGATTATCCGGCATGTCACTACAGCTCTTGCTCTCTTTTCATTTTTTTCTCCTCCTATTCTCCTTTCCTTTTTCTCTTTTTCTCTCTGGCAGTCGCTCTCTCTCTCTCTCTCCCATCTTCCCCTCTTCCACTTCTCTGTTTCTCTCTCTCGCTCTTTCTTTCTCTTTTTCTCTGGCAGTCGCTCTCTCTCTCTCCCCGTCTCTCGCTCTCTCTCCCCTCTCCCCTCTTCCCCTTCTCTCTTTCTGTCTTTCTCTTTTTCTCTCTTTCTCTGTTTCTTTCTCTTTCTCTTTCTCTCTCTCTCTCTCCCCCCTCTTTCTTTCACCAGGTTGTAATGATAGGATAAATCTCAAGGCCCAATCAGCAGAATAAGACAAAGTCCCAAGGCTAATGGAATGCATGCAGATATGTTGTCTTTGTGTCTGAATGTATGAGCAAAGGAAATTAATGTGAGGCTCACCCAGTCAGATGTAATTTCTTGCCCTGGCTTTTGCCCTGCAGAAAAACGAACTGACTGCTGCAGTCTCAGCTGGCTGAATGGCTGGGGACACGCACATACACAATCACATGAATGCACACACACGCACACACACACACACGCACACACACACACACACACACACACACACACACACACACACACACACACACACACAAATGCATACACATACAGTACCAGACAAAAGTTTGGACACACCTACTCATTCAAGGGTTTTTCTTTATTTTTACTCTTTTTTCAAAATTATAATAGTGAAGACATCAACTATGAAATAACACACATGAAATCATGTAGTAACCAAAAAAGTGTTCTTTTTCATTTGGCATTCTCTCAACCAGCTTCATGAGGTAGTCACCTGGAATGCATTTCAATTAACAGGTGTGCCATGTTAAAAGTTAATTTGTGGAATTTCTTAATGCGTTTGAGCCTATCACTTGTGTTGTGACAAGGTAGGGTTGATATACAGAAGATAGACCTATTTGGTTAAAGACCAAGTCCATCTTATGGCAAGAACAGCTCAAAAAAGCAAAGAGAAATGACAGTCCATCATTACTTTAAGACATGAAGATCAGTCGCAAAAACCATCAAGCGCTATGATGAAACTGGCTCTCATGAGGACCGCCACAGGAAAGGAAGACCCAGAGTTACCTCTGCTGCAGAGGATAGGTTCATTAGAGTTACCAGACTCAGAAAATGCAGCCCAAATCATTTATTCACAAAGTTCAAGTAATAGACACATCTCAACATCAACTGTTCAGAGGAGACTGTGTGAATCAGGCATCCAATTGCTGCAAAGAAACCACTACTAAAGGACATCAATAAGAAGAAGAGACTTGCTTGGGCCAAGAAACACGATCAATGGACATTAGACCGGTGGAAATCTGTCCTTTGAGATATTTTTGTCCCAACTGCCATGTCTTTGTGAGACGCAGAGTGGATGAACGGATGATCTCCGCATTTGTGGTTCCCACCATGAAACATGGAGGAGGAGGTGTGATGGTGTGGGGGTGCTTTGCTGGTGACACTGTCTGTGATTTATTTAGAATTCAAGGTACACTTAACCAGCATGGCTACCACAGCATTCTGTAGAGATACGCCATCCCATCTAGTTTGCGCTTAATGGGACTATCTTTTTTTCAACAGGACAATGACCCAACAAAACTCCAGGCTGTGTAAGAGTTATTTGACCAAAAAGGAGAGTGATGGAGTGCTGCATCAGATGCCCTGGCCTCCACAATCACCTGACCCAATTGAGATGGTTTGGGATGAGTTGGACCGCAGAGTGAAGGAAAAGCAGCCAACAAGTGCTCAGCATATGTGGGAACTCCTTCAAGACTGTTGGAAAAGCATTCCAGGTGAAGCTGGTTGAGAGAATACCAAGTGTGTGCAAAGCTGTCATCAGGGAAAAGGGTGGC
>NC_138292.1:44475000-44567500 GCF_965601325.2 Salmo salar
TGGAAGAATGCACTGACTTGCTTGTTGTCAGGACAGACTGAGAGACTGAGAGAATCCTTCTCACGCTTTGGACAAAAGACAGTGATAGACCATTCGATAAGATACCCTACAATGCCGTATTTCCACCGATACGACCTGAAGTAACTATACCACTTTATGTCAGACAAAACGTATGATGTAACTGTGATCAGTTTACGTACTGCCGTTGTACAGCTACTGACAACACTATTGATTACTCTGCCTGAAGTAAAAATGGCATAGGTTGTACGAAGGAATTCAGAGGGTCCAATTCTCTTTCACTGTTAGGACTTAATATCCATTCTGTTAGTCGCCGACCTGGCTGATTGTGTGTAACCTCTCAGTCACGACACAGCAAGGTAACATAGGCCTACAGAAAGGAGTTGCTATACCTATTGCATCAAGTAATCATCGAATTAAAAACACCATAGTAGAAGTTTTTCTAAATGTTATTGGATGAATCCAGCCTTCTATTTTTATGTAATATCTTTTCGGGGTTCCAGGTTCTGCAATTCAGATATCATGCTGTTGCTCTCGGTTGCGTTACACCTCCTGCCTGCGTCTAATTGGGATTTATCAGTTATTTAAATCCCGCCTTGATTTGACCTTTTTTTGTGCTTAGGGCTTTTGTGGGGAGTTTACATTGTTGTCCAATGTACCACTTTAGGGCCCTATTGTGTGGTGGCCCTGAAAAAGTGGAATCGTATGCAGTGCCAACAAGCCTCTCTCGCCCCCCCCCCCCTACTCCCCCTTACTCCCCCCCTCCCCTCCCCTCCCCTCCCCGCCCACCAACCCCACCCCCCCAGGCGTCCCAGCCACTTGCCCTGAAGTTGGCTGGTTAGAAAAGCTCCGATAGAGCTGGCTGACTTAACCTTTGCCCACCTCGCCCTGCCAGGGGGCTGCGGCTAGATGTCAAGCTCATAATGCAATTAGAACATCTGTCCCATTGACCTTGGCAGCGTGGCTTACCCCTGTCCTAGACAGTGTTAACAGTGACAAGCTTTCATCTCACTGCTGCTTCCTCTGCATCTAGTCCCTTTAGAGCTCTTTCCCCAGGGGTGAGGGAGAACACACACACACACACACACACACACACACACACACACACACACACACACACACACACACACACACACACACACACACACACACACACACACGCACACACACACACACACACACACACACACACGCACACACACAAACTGAAAATACAACTATTTAAAGTGAATCCTCTCCAGCCGTTCATAATGTCAAACCTCTTTACGTGACACAGTGTTAGGGTGTCTGCTAACACTTAGTAAACATTTGCAGATGAACGAGCGAAACGAGAGAGGGAAAAAATATTGAAGTGGATGGATGGAATTAAGAAAGAGATAAAGGAGAGATGATATATAGCGAGGGAACATCCTGATAGCAGTGACAACATGGGCTGTATCCCCACTTGCCATTCAGTGAGGCTTTGTTTGGCTTTTGCTTTAATCCTCTCTCATCATTTCAGTGGAAGACTCTGGACCACCCACACAGCCATGCCAAATCTGTTTCTAAGAAGAAGAAGGCACCCCAATATGGCTGTCTTTTAATTACAACCCCTAGCACTTAAAAACACACAATAACTATCATTCCCCTTGATGAAGAGGAGCTCGCCAACGTCATGTGACAAACAATCATCCGGAGAGAGGGCCGTCATTGAATACTGTATTGCACACGCTTACGCAAACAAATCGTTAATGTTTGGGCTGGGGCCACATCTGCATGCAGTGACAAAGGCCCCTCTGTCAGAGAGAATAGGATATTACTGTACCACTCTGCGTGAGGGCCAGGCCTGTGAAATAGAGAGCTCTGCTTGGCGGGGGACTGCTCTGCAGGTGCGGATGGGGATGTGTGTGACGGTCCTGGTGGGGAGATCCGAGAGGAGCTGTTTGAGACGTGGCGTACATACATCATCACCACTGACTCTGTCTTGGAGGGAGGCAGCAGGGATTGTCACCGCTGTGTGTGTGTGTGTGTGTGTGTGTGTGTGTGTGTGTGTGTGTGTGTGTGTGTGTGTGTGTGTGTGTCTGTGTGTGTGTGTGTGTGTGTGTTATGGAGAGGTGGCATTTTGGGAATGTCCTCTGCTCCTTAGCCATCTTGACGGGACGGTTATAGTACAAAATAAATAGGGTAGACGAAATGTAAAAGTAACACAGGGAAATTGGGGGAGATAGTGAGAAAAATAATGCAATGGAAAAAAGCAATTGGTACAGGAATTCTAACATTGTTAAACCCAGCAGGCATCCTTATTTGCCCTCCTCCTCACCCCCCTCTCTTACAGCTTGGGCTGGACCTATAGCGATTCATCTCTCTTTTAAGGATCCTAAGCTCTCCTAAATGCTTGAGAAAAATGCTTTTTTTTAAATGGGAAGAGGAGTTGGCGAGTCCGGGGATACGTGATTAAGGCTAAACTCGGACCTAAGTGGAAGTGCTTGGTAGAGGGTTCAGGCCATGCTATCATGTCATCAAGCATTAGATATCATAAGAAAAGGTGTTTGTTTAGGCAAAAGAGAAGCATTTAAATTAGATAATGTAATTTCCTGAGTAAAAAGCTTTTGTAACTTGTATAATAAAAAATAAAAATTCTAACATTTCAGGTGCTTTTTATTTATTTTGCATGATTATGGAGTTGATATGAATTGCAAGTGTGTGTGTGTGTGTGTGTGCGTGCGGGTGTTTGCATGTATGACTGTACCTCACACATCTGTGTGGGTGGGTGGGTGTGTGTGTGTTTGGGATGAAGGGGTGGCGTGTGTGTTTTCTCTGCTGTTAGTGAATATGGAAATTGTTAAAGGCCCAGTGCAGTCAAAAACATGATTGTGTATATATTTCCACACTATGAGGTTGGAATAATACTGCGATAATGCCCTTTTAGTGTAAGAGCTGTTTTGAAAAGACCACCTGAAATTTCAGGCTGTTTTGGTGGGATGGAGATTTGGCCTGCCTGGTGACATCACCAGGCAGTAAATTAGTTCAGACCAATAAGAAAGAGAGTTCTTAACCTCTCTGCCAATAATAGCTAGTTTTCAGTTTTCCCCTCCCCACTCAAACCACTCAGACAGTCATAGAACAATTCTTGCTTGTAAAATTGCTCTTTGCTAAGAATCTATTTTAGTTTCTTTTTGACCATTTTAATTGAAAACAATCACAGTAAGGTACTTAACTGTTACCCAGAAATGATTTAATGTTAAGATAAAAATGGCTGTATTGGACCTTTAAGAATGGTGAGTTTGTAATTGCTCAATAATTTGCTGAATACATTGCTCAGTGGCTTTCACAGAATCAGTAGAGAGCATGAATACCTCTTTTGAGGTAATATGTGAGATTAGCGGTTTCAGTTAGCATGCCGAAGATTGCTGAGCAAGATAGTGGCTACAACGATACAAAGTCTTACAATCCCCCTATTGATTGTGTTGAGTTTCATATTTGCATTTGAGTAAAGGAAGACTCTTAAAGAAATGAAAACCGCATTGGATTTTCTAATGCCTTCCTTTCTCATGCTATAAGAGAATCAATACACCCCCCCACCACACACACACACACACACACACACACACACACACACACAAAGTCACATTCACACTAAACAAGATCTAGCTTCAGTCGCATAGAACCTAAAGAACAACCTGTCTTGTGTATTATACTTCCTCTAGAAAAGTACAGTTCATTTGTATCATCTCAAAAAAAAAAAATGTTTCATTTACCACAAAAAAAAAATTTTTTTGCAGAGATTTTCTCCGGAATGAGAAAATGAACCCCGAAATCAAATGCTTATCTTCCCAGAAAGAAGTCTCTAGTTATGTCAATAAGACAGCGATACCCTTCACAATGTTAGTCATGAAAATATATTCCTTACAGTACGTAACAAACTGTACATTCCAGATTGTAGGCCGACAAACCAAAACATATATATATATTGAATATTTGCATTATACTACTGTCATCTGCTTTTATTTTTAGCGATAGGGGTATGGATGATTCACATATGATCTCAATCAGTTCACAAAGTAAATTAAATAAATAAATGAATGTGGTGATACGTTTCTATGACACATTTATGTAGACCAACACATTGTAGCAATGAAAGGGATTGTTGAAAAGTAGTGATACCTCAATTTCCAATTCTTGTTCATATAAATGTTCTGAACAGTAGACATGGGCAGAATTGGGGCCTCAACTTAACTCTGTTGGAATGCAATGAAATGTACAGTATGTGATATACACATCCTCAAATAATTTCCCTTCAAATTCAATCACTTACAGTAATCTCACTACAGTGAGAATTCTCAATAGATTCATTTGTATTCATCTTGAACATGCAAAATCCCCAAAATGCTTAGATCTAGATAACAGATATTAAAATACTCAAATCCCAATTTAATCAACGTTTATGTTGTGTGTTTGGGCATAGACCAACAAAGACACTCACTTACAAAGCAAATTGTATGAATGAAATTGGAGATTGACATTAATAACCGCTATAATAAATGTTAATAACTAAATCGGGTTTTTATAACAATGCCTACTCATTGAGATTATTGACCTTTCACCCTAAATGATGGAAACGAGCGCCTGTGTCTGTTGATCGGCTAAGGGGATTTCTGCCTTCAATCACGTGGCATTGCTATTTCCAATTACTTGCTCTTTTCATAGCTTTGTGTTGGTGTCGTGTGAAGTTAGTAACTATTTCACAAAATGCATACGTAGGTACATTTGCGCAAATGGAAGCTGTGTAGCCTATACTACTAAAAATACTTTATGTGCACCTCTAAAGACACACGATATGAAAAATGCTGTATGAACGTTACGCAATTCTTTCATGCCTGGCTTCCACTGTGTGTCACGTTTGTTGTCACATCGCTAACTTCATTTTGTATATTTTAATTTATGCCTTTGTGTCACACCATACAGGAAGAGATCAAATCATGTCTGCCACTGGCGTCACTCGGGCCCCCAGTGTGTTCCTGGAGATGAACTAATAGCATTTCCAAAAGCCTTTCTGTTGATTATTAATGACGTTAAAGACACCGGACCCTGATGGTGCAGTGTAGTCGCCCCCTTGGCCAGAAATTACAGGAAGAGGGATGAATTGTTTCACTAATGACTCATTAAACTGACGCGTAGGCGTCACAAAGGCCGTGATACAGGTCGGCGATGTTGTGCCCTTCGAAATGAACTGAAGCATAGAGCAACGTAGGTTCCCTCACTGTTTTCTGCATGTTGAATGAACCACTGTAGTCTGTAAAATGTAAAACGTTTTAATTGATTTGGGGGAAAAAAGAGGGATAATTTATGGTAATTAGAAGGTATTCCTGTTGTTGTTGGTGTGTGTGTGTTTGTTCCAGTACACCTGTATAGTACACCCTCATCCCCAGCATATTTTGGCCATGGCCACCACTTTTGTCTAAATAGTAAAAAGGAGGACACATATTTTTTATTGGTGATGGAAGACAGTTGTATGTTTGTTCTGACATTTTGAAAATATATTTCAACAAAAAAAATGCCACCCGAACCAGACTCCACACTAGTCCAAATGTAAACCTTAACTGCAAGCATCAACACTGCATGTGTCCTAGTACGTCCTCCCGTTTGTTGACTTGTGGCTGAGTGATTCCCTAGAGAAGTGCCATGTTTGGTTTTGCTTTGATTTTCGTTTCACCTGTGTTTGTTCCTTTGCCCTCACAGGCAAACATGCTCATACATAAACACCTACAATACCCTATTATCTCTCTCTCTCTCACACACACACACACACACACACACACACACACACACACACACACACACACACACACACATATATATATATTCAAAATGCCATCCCAGGTAGTCATGTTTATATATATATATATATATATATATATATATATATATATATATATATATATATATATATATATATATATATAAACATGACTACCTGGGATGGCATTTTGAATTAGGTTTTAAAACACTCTTGCACTAGGGTTAGGGTTAGTGTGGAAATACTACTTTCACATCTTCACTCCCTGTTACTGGGTGAAAAAGTATTTGTAGTGGATCTGTTTGATTTATTTTCTTTAGCAAATGATCATACAATTAAATATGTTTTTATTTTTAATGAGTTCAAATTCATGTTAATATTTAAAGTTGTATTATTCTTTTCACTTACGTATATACACACGCACATACATATATAAACATACATATATATAAACATACATATATATATATATAAACATACATATATATATATACACATATATACATATATATATATATACATATATACATATACATACATATATATATACATACACACACACACACACACACACACACACACACACACACACACACACACACACACACACACACACACACACATATATATATATATATATACACACATACATACACTATATATATATATATATATATATATATATAATTACCTAATTCACTGATTGTGATAATATACTAATTAGTTTTGAATAAATAGTCTTCAAATGCATTTTCAGGCTGAAAGAAACCACTGAACCATAGTAACCTAAAAGGTGGTCCATGTCTTTACATTTGACCATTTTCAAAGTTTCACATCGACACCCACTATTTCTCTCCTTGTGATTATTATTTACACACAGGTTAAGCACTTCAAAACAAGCAAATTGTGTTTCTAAGGAGCTAGAAAACGCGTCTATGGGTGTCAAGTCATAGTGTCTAGGGTCTCTGAAGTAAAGCAGTCATGCAGTTTTTCATGTAGGAGAGTAGCAAGCTCCCACTATGGGAATAATTAACACACTGCCCTCACACACACACACACACACACACACACACACACACAGACTCAGCCATGCATCCACTTGAACATGAGATAAAAATAAACGGATAAGGGGGCATGTATTCATGGTTTGATCAGGTGTGAATTAGGACCATGTTCGGATGAACCGACTTGCTTTCTTGGCACTTGATGGCAATATGCGGAAGAGGAAGTGGCTTCTTACAACTGTGATTAAACATGTGTAACTAATCAGAGACTGCTGCCATGGCACTAGCATGTAATTTGTTGAGTCTCATTTGTTACTCATTTAAAAAGAGAAGGTTTCTCATTTCAAAAGATGTACTGTCATACAGTAAGGGCACAGTTTTCGGTAATTCATATATTTTGGGCTCACATCCTCATTTATGTTATGGGTAAAATTTCCCAGGACATTCTGGGAGAAATAAACAACAACAATAGCAACAGCAAGTCTCAACCATTTTTAATTTGAAACATATTCTATAAATATCTCTCAAAGTAGAATACACTAGGCCTCAATATTGCATTGCAGCTAGTCACAAGCAGTTGCTGAAGGTTGAATTTATTTATTCACTTATTCACTTTAGATGCAGGGCTTATGTATTACCTTAGCAATGCTAAATGAAGAGGCTCAAGCATTTGAAATTCAGGTGGAAATGACGGGGCTTGATAGCATAGGAGAATCATAATGGGCCCATCAAAGACCTGATTTGTACCCAACAGACGAGGCAGCTGTGAATTGTATGAAATATTGGAAATCAATAGCTTCTATGGAATTTCATTAAGCGGCAGTATCCACAATTGATAGGCCCTCATAATTTGATGGATTGCACAAAGAAAATTATTAGCCTGGCTCTATTGAGAGGGCTCGAATGCGCAAAACTGGGTCTTGAGAATTGGTGAACTAGGGCAATTTGTTCAGAGTAAAAAAAAAGGAAAGAATATTGATTTTGGTCACGTTAAAAGAAAGAAAAAAATAATTAAAGGTTAAATCTTTGCAGAGCTGCTCTGCAGAATATGTGTTGAAATTCTATTGATTATTTATTCATTAATTCTCATTTTTTGTCTCCCTCCCATCATTCTGTCTTTCTCCCTCCCCCTTATATCCCCTTCTATACTCAGCCACAGGAGAAGTGCTGGATGACGCAGACAGTGGGAATGAGAGCCGCAGTGGGAGCGAGGAGACCCATGTGTGTGAGAAGTGTTGCGCCGAGTTCTTCAAGTGGTCTGATTTCTGTGAACACCTGACGAGCTGCATCAAGAACCCCCTGGTGCTCATAGTAAACGAAAACGAGACTGAACCCTCCCGGGATTATCCTGCAGAGCCATCGCCCTCGCCGAGCTGCCGTAGTGACCAGGCAGACAGCGAGGACGCTGGAGAGGGCAGCAGCCACAGCCCCGGTGAGGATGATGAGGGCGCAGAGATAGCCCTGGAGGGGGGCAGTGCCCTGGACAAGGAGGACGAGCCCATGGAGCTGTCTCTTGAGAAACCGGTGGACCTCGAAGGGAGTGACGCCTCCCCACAGCCAGATGGTGCTCTACCTCAGCTTTGCGATCCTGCCCCATCCTCTGTGAAGAGCTACAGCATGCCGAGCACCAACGTCACCCTGGAGACGCTACACAGCACCAGCGTGGCAGTGGCTCAGTTCTCCCAGAGTGTCCATGCCGCGGTGGCCGGTAGCGGGGTCTCCCCATTGGCCATCCCCATGATCCTGGACCAGCTGATGGCGCTGCAGCAGCAACAGATCCACCAACTCCAACTGATCGAACAGATTCGCAGTCAGGTGGCGTTGATGCAAAGGCAGCCCTCCGTCACCCAGCCGACCCAGAACCATCACCACCACCACAGCACAGTTGCTGGCTCCCAGGGGCAGTCATCCTCCAGCCTCCCTGCTGTGCCCAGCCAACTCCAGCAGTTACACAACTTCATCACTCCCCCTGTCCACCAGCTACCCATCAGGTTGCCCTCACCGCTAAACAGCCTGGGCTCCTCCTCCTCCTCCCTCACCTCTGCTATAGATGGGCCCCTCTTCTCCCATACCCAGCAGAGTAGTAATCAGCAGTCAAATGTTTCGATGCCCAACACCACCTCAGCAAACTCCTCTTTCCCTCCATCCAGTGGTAATGTGCTGTCGTCTCTACTGCCTTCCTGCATGGCTTCAATCACACACAGCAGCAGCAGTGGAGCTGGATCCACAGCTGGAGGAGGCATGAGCAGCAGCAGTACAGCTCTACCAAGGAATTCCAGCAGCCCCCTTTCACTAGGCCACAGCAGCCTCCTGAGCACCAGTCCCTCCAATCTACCACTGATACCTCACAGTTCATCTAGCAGTGTCATCTTCCCAAACCCGCTAGCCAGTATAGCTGCCACGGCCAATGCACTTGACCCACTCTCCGCTCTGATGAGGCACCGCAAGGGAAAGCCTCCCAACGTGTCTGTCTTCGACACCAAGCCCAGCTCCGAGGACCCCTTCTTCAAGCATAAGTGTAGGTTCTGTGCCAAGGTGTTTGGCAGTGACAGTGCCCTGCAGATCCACCTGCGCTCTCACACCGGCGAACGGCCCTTCAAGTGCAATATCTGCGGAAACCGGTTCTCCACCAAGGGCAATCTGAAGGTCCACTTCCAGAGGCACAAGGAGAAGTACCCGCATGTCCAGATGAACCCTTATCCTGTGCCAGAATACCTGGATAACGTGCCGACCAGCTCAGGCATACCGTATGGTATGTCCTTCCCCCCAGAGAAGCCGGTGACCACCTGGCTGGACAGCAAACCTGTTCTCCCCACAGTCCCCACCTCAGTCGGGCTCCAGTTCCCCCCAACTCTCCCCAGCATGATGGGAGGCTATGGTGATTCCCCGAGCCTCACTCCCCTTAGCAGATCACCCCAAAGGCCCTCCCCACCCTCCAGTGAGTGTGCCTCTCTGTCACCTAACCTCTTCACTGAAGCAGGCATGATCACCACCTCACAGTCTCCGCAGCCCCAGTTAGGGAGTGACATGCCTCCCATTCTTAAACCAGAGGGCATCCACCTGCCCCCAAACCTCCCCACTTCCAGGCCTGGTGAGAACACGACCACCACCACCACCGTTACTCAAGTGGTCCTCGCCACCACGGTCACCGCGACCACATCCACTAGCAGCTATACTGAACCCATCATTGCCCCCTCCTCTGTTTCCCATCCAATCCTCCCCATGATCTCTGATCAGTTCAAGGCCAAGTTTCCGTTCGGCGGCCTCCTGGACTCTATGCAAACGTCTGAGACCTCAAAGCTGCAGCAGCTGGTGGAGAACATTGACAAGAAGATGACCGACCCCAACCAGTGTGTCATCTGTCACCGTGTGCTCAGCTGCCAGAGCGCCCTCAAGATGCACTACCGCATTCACACAGGAGAAAGGCCTTTCAAATGTAAGGTCTGCGGCCGAGCATTCACCACCAAGGGCAATCTGAAAACACACTTTGGGGTCCATCGTTCCAAGCCCCCTCTCCGGGTCCAACACTCCTGCCCCATCTGCCAGAAGAAGTTCACGAATGCTGTAGTCCTGCAACAGCACATCCGCATGCACATGGGGGGCCAGATCCCCAACACGCCCCTGCCTGAGAGTCTTCAGGAGATGGACACCGACCTCTCCTTTGACGAGAAGAGCTTAGACGCCATGAGCAACTACGATGACGAGCTACTGGATGAGATGGAGGCAGCTATGGAGGACGAAGCAGAGCTGAAAGAAGGAGAGATGATGATGGACCCATCCAAACCTCTCCATCCATATTCAGGAATGTCCCCTGGTCGCTCCCCACCTACCTCTGTCATCTCCAGCATTGCTGCTCTGGAGAACCAGATGAAGATGATCGACTCCTCTGTCAATATGAGTCGCTCGTTCGGGCTGAAGCCCATGCAGAATGGTGGTGGGTTTGGAGGGGAGAATGACTTCTTCAACAATGACTCGCTGTATGCCTCGGGGGACCTGGAAGGCCAGAGTGTTGGAAGCCCGGCACTATCTGAGTCCTCAGGGTCCATGCAGCCCCTCTCCCCTGCTCACAGTCACCCTGAGAGTCATCGATCCAAGTCCCCAGCCACACTCAACCATAGCAGCAGCACTGCAGCAGAGGGGCAGGAGAACAACGGAATGGCTACAGTGAAGTCTGAGAAGTCAGACACCCCATCCCCGGCACCTGTGTCGGAAGGTAATGTGGCATTGGACCTGACTGCTTGCATAACCCAGCCTAGCAGGCACTTCATCAAGGAGGAGAACCACTTCAACATGATGTTCCTGGGCAGAGATAGAGGTATATTCAATGATCCTGACTTTGATATGATTATTTATTGTTAATTTGTTTCCTAGGAAAATTAATACATTAATAAATACAAATCACAATTTACATGAATGATATCTGAAATGTCTAAAATCATTGTGTTCCACATGTGTCATTTGAATAACACACGTCTCCCTTCTCCCAACTAAACATATCCTCTTTTTTTCTCTCTCTCTAGGTCTGAGCAACTCTAGCTTGCTAAACACAGCATCCAACATGATCAAAATGGAGATGAATGGGCACAGGCACAGAAAGCCAATGTCCCTGAATGACGGTCCTTACATGCCTGTGGGAATCCAAGTGCCCGCTTCTGCACCCCAGACCAACATGAGCCCCAGTATCACCCCCATGCTGGCACCGCCAACCCCCCGTCGCACCCCCAAGCAGCACAACTGCCACAACTGTGGGAAGAACTTCTCCTCGGCTAGTGCCCTGCAGATCCATGAGCGCACACACACAGGAGAGAAACCATTTGGCTGCTCGATCTGTGGAAGAGCCTTCACCACTAAAGGCAACCTGAAGGTATGAGAGAGAATATAATAATAATATGCATTTAAAGTATAGGAAAAGGGGTACATTTGTCTGCCTCAAAAATAAAGTTATATAAAGACCATGAAAAAAAAGACCAGAGGCTCTTGAATAATAATGTCTGTTCCTTGTGTTTCCTGTTGACTGAATGCAGGTGCACATGGGCACCCACATGTGGAACAATGCGCCAGCCCGTCGTGGACGCCGTCTCTCCGTGGAGAACCCCATGGCCTTGCTGGGCGGGGACGCCATGAAGTTTAGCGAGATGTTTCAGAAGGACTTGGCGGCGAGGGCCATGAACGTAGACCCTGGCTTCTGGAACCAGTATGCTGCCGCCATCACCAACGGCCTGGCCATGAAGAACAACGAGATCTCCGTCATCCAGAACGGAGGCATCCCCCAGTTGCCCGTCAACCTGGGTGGAGGAGGTATGACCTCGCTAGGGGCCATGTCTGGAGGTATGGACCATATGGACCGGGTGAATGCCAGCAGCAGTCCTCCCATGACTGGGATGGATAAGACAGGTCTGGATGTTGGGGCTAGACGCCCCTTCTCTCGATTTATGGAGGAAAATAAAGAGATTGGGATCAATTAAGGACTTTATTATTAGTAAGGAAAAAACTTTGAGGAAAGACAAGAGTCTTACGAAAAGGAAAGAAACTGCTAATCCAGTTTGAACTCTTATGTACTATATTATGTACAGAAAACATTTTTTTTTGGTTTGGTTTTGGAAATATAATATTTAGTATTCGTTAGAGGTCTTTGCCTTTCACCCTTTCACCCCTCCTCATTGATATTTCGCTCATACGAAGAATACTTTGTCTCTTGTTTGAGAATATGTCGTCTTGCAAGATTTGCATGGTACTTATTGGTTTCTATCAGTATGTTTGACTGCTTTTAAGGATTATTTTTGAAAAGTAATATCTTGACTCAATTGTGATGGGCAAGCCTCTTGTTGTGAAAGGACTAAAATGAAGCTGAGCGAACTCTTATATGTGCATAGACTGACTAGCTGCTGTTTGGCTGATGTTTATGTTTGCTCTTAGATAAAGAGCAACGGACTGAAGTAAATTGGAATTATGGTGTTACTGTGCTCGCCTACAATTTTTTCTCATGAAGTAGAAAACTTGAAAAAATGTTTAAACTATTTTAATCTTTACATTAAGTCTCCCAGCATTGTCTTATAATATTGTCCTGTGTCTTTAGTATTTATGATATTGACAAAAAAGCGGGTATAAGAAAATATATTTAATGGCCCCAGCATTTTATTGATCCTTTTTTTCTAAACTGCAGACTTCACTTATAAATATCTCTTTCAATAAAGACAACATGTCATTTCAGTTGTACAACAGAGACACATTGTGAAGTTTCATTTCGATATCCAGCCAAGACTATGTGTAACATGTCTGGTGCACAGTGAAGAAGCTGAGATATCTGAAGCTGCTATTATCACAAACCTGATTTTAACCTTTTAAAAAAAAAGATGGGGGAAAATGTCATTTTAAAGAAATACATATGTATAGAAATACAGACAACTCTAAAACAGGTATGCATATTTTGTATCACATGAAAATAGACATCCTTTGAGAGTATTTGTCATGTTTGTGAATGCACTTTTTAAACAAGACGTTTTGTCTGTGACTTATCGTTAACCTTTGACTGAGCTGTCTATCACGTGTAGTTTTAATTGTTTTCAGCGTACCACTCCTACTATTTGCAGAGTTGGCCCTCTGGTACGGCATCCTATGCTACTCATCAGAGTACAACCTCATCCACTCAATCAAATCCTTCTCCAATAAAAAAAAAGAGAGAACAGGTCACTTGTGTTTGACTGGTCTCCTTCTCTACATTCGCTGTTGTTATTATTTATTTATTTTCAGGCAGGATTCCTGGTTTCTTTCAAAGGGGTTAGAAGGTTGTGATGAGATTAGATGAAGTAAAAAAACAAGTGTATAGTCTAGGTCTTTTCTTTTTTTTTACCTCTTTCTCGTTCTACTGTATATTTACTTAGAAAGACATATTTGAAATCAAATTTAAAATAAGCAGTTAGGAATGTCCTAATTGCTGTTCGGACATTTTATGTCACATGGGGTTCGAGAGAAGCCCAATACCTCAAGTTCAACAATTTATATTTACAGTTTGGTGCTGAATGTTTTTAGAAAACCCAAAGATGCAGAAAACGTTTCTAAAAGTTTAAAAGTAATAAAAGTGTAGCATTACTGTCCCCATAGGGGAAGCTGCTGTCCCCATAGGAGAACCCTTTTTGGTTCCAGGTAGAACTAGTTTGGTTTCCATGTAGAACCCTCTGTGGAAAGAGTTCTACATATAACCCCGAAGACAGCCGAAGAACCCTTTTATGTTCTAGATAGCACCTTTTGTTCTAAGAGTGTACCCAGCAGACCCCTATCTTTAATCTCTATTTGATCACAGCCAATCAACATATCAAAACAACCACAGTAGCCGTCGTAGTAAATGCTTCCTGTAATATTTTTTTGTGTTTATAAATGTTCATCAGCAGCTATGATTTCTTTCCTTTATAGAAACAAAAGACACAATATTGAATTGTAATAGCATAGGCAAAATATGGTATGTAAGGGTAGTGAATAGTTAATGTAGCTTTTCCAACATCATTACAAGTATCAAAGGTGTTCTTCCCCTAATGTAGGTTGTCATCCCCAAGGTGTCGGTTGTGAAATCAGTAGGCCCAGTAAAAATACAGAACTTCTGCTTTGAGGTGATGTTAAAAAAGACTTCTGTTTTATGTAAAAGCATTTTCCTGATGGCCCCTTTGAAACGGCCCCTTTATTTTGGGAACATAAAATAAATAATAGTGTCCTTCTGGGGAAAAATAGCAGTTAAGAGCTGGATTCCCAGACATTGATGGTGAATAAAACATATATAAATCCTGACAGAGGCTGAGAGGGAACATGTTCCCTTGAAGAGTAAAAAAAAAATCTAATGAAAGAATATAATTAGCAAGCATCTGTCCCACAGCTTCCCTTGACTAGGATGCCTTGTATCTGGGAAAAAAAAGGACACTTACACTGCACAGATATGATCTCATCTTAACATAATAGATTGGTGATGTAAAAGTTTGTTTATATCACTTGATAACATGGGCAACATATTTAGGATTATTCAGTCACAAATCACAGAGTGTGTGTGCCTGTATGTGTGTCACTATTAGAAGATAGACGTTATTCAGACCTGAGGAACAGTAAGTACTGCTTGTCCTACTGCTCACTGCATGGACATGGGAAAATGAAGTTTGGATGTGTGTATACAATGCAGGTTTACATCTACAGTGTTCCATGCTGATGATATGTAGCAGAAAAATTATAATATTTACAAATCCGATCCACTTTATTTGTAACACTAGTGTTGGCAAATATCCTTCAGAGCTTTTAGTGCAGCCAGTTGTATGTACAAAAACATTTTTGAAATTATATTGGCTTATGACCCACTTAGTATAGCTTTAGATTATGGGGTTGCCTATCATAAGTAATGATGGTGCCTTGTTTGGTTTACCAATGACACGAGGTAATACAATTTTGTTCTTGCTGTACTACTGAAACAAGACATGATAGTGTACTTTGCTACTCCGAGTCTTTCAAATAAAGGTACTTTTAAGTTTCAAAGTACTGCAGTGAATAATAAATAAAAAAAATTCTGGTACACGTATATGGTCATAATAATAATATAAACATTTTCCATATTACACTTGTTTCAAATAAAGTAGGTATTTTTTGTTGTTGAATCATTTCCATTAGACATGATTTGATTTGTTTGAGAAAGTTCTGTTGGCAGACAGCATATTGTCTGCTTCCTTAGCAAATGTATCTGGAGTGGGACACTGATTCATGCCCCTTTAGTAATGACATGGCCCCAAAAGAGCACTCGTCTCACAGACATATTACACTTTGTCACAGAGAATATACCTTCGTTAGTGTGGAATGACAGCAATGACAGGCCACATGATCGATGGCAGATGTGAAGAAAACCTCTGTTTGTACCAGAGGGAAAGATTCTGCATGTGAAGATGATGTTCCTCTATTTCCAGCAGTGTAGTGACAAGTTCTCTACTTGATCACATTCAAGATGCATTCCTTCATATTGCCGTGGTGTGTATGTGTGAGAATGATGTGTGTGTTGCATATGTGATTGGAGTAGATAGTTTTCACATCGTGTGTGTGTGTGTGTGACAGAGAAGCGAGCACTGGCGATCGGCCGCCCAGCATCGCCCCCTGGAGTGTCACACAAAACCTCCCACATGGTACGCATGCACGCACAGACACACGGACGCACACAGATGCACACTGCTGATGTTCACACAGAAAGGCCATCTGGTGAGAATTAACATTTCCTGTGCTGGTGTGAAATCGAATCTCCTGTGTTGAGATACTTTTGTTGTTAACTCATTTTAAATAGCCCTCCTATCCAGTTATGTCTGTGTTGTAGGTAAGGCTGGATGTTATTTTCTTTATGCACAATCATGAACATTTTATCATCATGTTTTTCTAATTTGAGATACAATTAAACCCAACATTATCACGCACTTGCAGACAGAGCATTGAGATAAAAAAATATTTAATTAAACCTGTAAACAGCAAATTCCATTTGCACTTATTTCAAGAGGAACAAATGTTTCTCTGTCATAGCCTTGTCTCTACCAATAGGGCATGCAGATATGACGGACAATAATGTAGCTTTTGATTTTTTTAATTCCTTAATACAATATTAGATGAATTGTTAACACTATTTTAAACACATTTTCCATTGCGGTTTATAAAAGAACGTCTTTCAATTTAACATGAAAAGAAATTATGCGTGAGACCAAAATAAAACCGCTGAAGTAGCTCCAAAAGACAAATATGATTATTTGATTTCAGCTTTTTTATTGTCCCTCATGTATAAACCACAGTGTCCATGAAAATGAAGTTAATGTCTTGGCCATAATTGTTCCTTCCCCCTTACCAGCATCCTCTCTCTAAGCAGCTGATGGCTATGACTACGGGGCTGCAGACATGATAATGACTTGATCCAATCAGAGGGCCTCCGGGCAGAAAAATGTATGTAATCATATAAAAAGTAATATGTGAGGACAGAGCACAGTAGAACACCTACAGTGGCAGGTAGCCTAGCGGCTAGAGTGTTGGGCCAGTAACCGAAAGGTTGCTGGATCAAATCCCTGAGCTGACAAGGTAAAATCTGTCATTCTGCCACTGAGCAAGGCAGTTAACCCACTGTTCCCTGGCGCCGAAGACATGGATGTCGATTATTGCAGCCCCCCGCACCTCTCTGATTCAGAAGGGTTGGGTTAAATGCAGAAGACACATTTCAGTTGAATGCATTCAGTTGTACAACTGCCTAGGTTTCTACCTATTGTAAAACAAGTTCACAAATCAGCACATCAGCCTTTGGCGACTGGATGTAATATTTTTCTCTAGTGATGAGTGACAGTATAGGGGCTGAGAGCCTGCTTACCCAGAGCCCCCATGTTAACAAGGAGTTTAACCACATTCAACATGACAATAATTACTACACGTAATAGGATTTATTTTCAACTTTACTTATTTGTTGTACTGGGGTATTACACAACGGTTTGTGACTGTCTGTTGAGTTTGCCCTGAGGTGCACTTCGGTGCTGATGTGGAAATGTATGCCACAAAGTATTTCTCAACTGCATTTTGTGTCACTGCAATCAGATGTGTCCTTACAGAGGCTTTCTCAAGTAATTCTTTGGTAAATTAATACAATTCCATTTTTGTTTTGCTTATTTTTGAGTACAGCATTCCACACATTCTTGAGCTCATGTGCTGGCAATTACCAAGTGAAAATTCTTAATTTTCCAGACAGGACATAAAAATATAAAGACTTTTGTTCAACTCTTGGGGAGTAGCAGTTGTGTGGCATTTTATAATATAATTCAATAGGCTGTAGCTTAAAGGCGCAGTCTGCGATTTATACATGCATTTTTTTACTTGTAAATGAATGATATATACCCATTGATTCTTCAAGAATATAACTTAGAAATGTCTGATGAGATCAGAACCCAACATATAAGCTTGTTTTACTCCAATGTCTGTAAACAACGTAAATGTAAACAAACACTATATAGCCTCAAAATATGGTTAAAACTATATTTTTGATATCATGGATGGTCAGTCCTTGCATCCAGAGAGAGGTCAAGGAATTTGAGAGTGGTTACATTTCTCCAGCCCCATCCCTCAGCTTTTTACCAAAACAGTGATGGGGAAATGGCTCAGTTATGGTTTGAACTGCTGATTGCCGCTTTAACCTTCATAAAAACACTTTGTGAAGGAAGGCCATTTTACCTCAAGTGATTTCAATTATGGTGCGCCAGCCTGCAGAGCAGGAGGTTACATAGAGATGCAGGGCAGAGGTTAAAAACAAACAATTGCCAATTCAGTGTACATTTGATACTTCCATAAACCCAATATCATAATATGATTAACTTTGGTAATACATCTCAGTCTATGTCATCGCAGTGAGAAGTGTTTAATAAACTTGACATTATGTGTAGAGGACATTATCACTTGGTTGTGCCTAATGTTTTCCAGCTACTACTGATGCTAACAAACAAAATATAATTGTTTCTGTATAGGCAAATATGTGTCAGAATAGCACTATTGTCACTACGTTCATCACACTTCAGAATAAGGTCTCCTCAAACGATCTGCAATTTCACCAAATCCTGAACAAACTGTGGAGTGAAACCGTAGCCGCCCGCGCTACAGACGGCTACATCAGTCCGCGGCTATGAGTGAAATGCGCCTGCATTATTAGTGAAACGCTCTCTGTTTCTTTCAGACGGTCTTTTGTCTCTTGTTGAAATAATAGCCTAGTTCCCTCCCATCTCCGGCTTGCTGGTCTAATACCCGTTTAAGTGAATGTGCGTGACATTTTGGGCGTGACACAGTGTAGACAGACAGACGGACAGACAGACAGACAGACACAGACAATTAGACAGACAGAGCATCCTGTCATTGGGACGGGTCCTGTCTTGTGTTTGTTTAATGCCCTGCCCACTGTGAAAGTCTCCCTGAAACAGGTGCAGTAAATATCCCTATTGATCCAGAGGCAGGGGGCCCTACGATGATGCAGTGGTTGAGAGCTAAGCGAGTAAATCTGCCCGACAGTAATCCAATCCTATTCTCAGGGCCCTTGGATCTTAGATAGGTGCTTTAAATCGAAAAAAAGTGTGGGTTTTGTTTTGCACAATTTCCCTTCCTTTTGTTGTTGATGCCGAACCCTGGTCGGGAACCCATTTACCCTCATAGTATGACTGTTTTTGTTATTGATTTTACTGCTGTTATGATATGGGGGCAAAGTTAGTGTCAGGGCATAGACAAACACATTGTCTAGGATACACTTCCACACTCCATTCCCCCAGGGGACAGCAGCAACCTGGTCGAGGTGTTGAGCCTATTTGATAAGCACATCAGGTGCTGCCAATTAACCCCCTGAGGTCAATGTTGGTCAGAACACGAGACAGAACATCTTCTCACAAAATCATCTGTAGCGTCCGAACGGTTTGGCCTACAAATTATTATGACCCCTTTATGGAAAGGGCGAGACTCTCATGAACACGATGAGACAAGCGTCTTGGGACTCATCCGAAGTCGGTACAGCCAATCTGCCAACTTCTGTCCGTCACGTCTGAACAATTTCGGCTACACAGTAATATGGCGCCTCTGTGTAAAGGTGAGATACTCATGAACACGTAAATATCCTTTTTCCTCTAGAACACCAACAGGCCTCACAAGACTCGTCTGAAGGTCACCCGGTACCAGTCGAAAAAAATTATGGAAGTATCTATGGAGACTGATTAGTGACACAAATAAGAGGTTAAATGCATGTCAAATAAATCAAACAAATGTTTCCTGATCTCTCTCAGATATAGGACAGACACTTCAAAACAAACTTCCTTTACATTTTTTTGTTTTGGGGGGGGGGGGGGGGGGTCTATTGTTCCATGTAGTGAAAATGTTATTCAATGTGTTTGGATGGGCTAATAGCAGAAAAACCTTCAAGGTTTACATATTTATGTGTCGTCTCCATCTAAACAAATAATAATCAGCTTGGATGGCTGACTAAGAGGTCAAGAGAGACAGAGCTGGCCCTGGAACAAGGTATGGTTGCTGTCTCCTTGGGTACATTCAACACCTAGGCGCATACGTTGATTTCTCAGGTAGATGCATGTTTTAAATCAGGTTACAGACCAGTTAACTAGGCCTAAGACACCTAGACTTTGCGAGTGCAACAATATTAGTAGGCTAGTTAATCGGTTTTGTAACACTGGACATGTTACACAGCTTTAACAACTAAACCCAGCAAAAAAAGAAATGTCCCTTTTTCAGGACCCTGTCTTTCAAAGATAATTCGTAAAAATCTAAATAACTTCACAGATCTTCATTGTAAAAAGGTTTAAACACTGTTTCCCATGCTTGTTCAATGAACCATAAAGAATTAATGAACATGCACCTGTGGAACGGTCGTTAAGACACTAACAGTTTACAGACGATAGGCAATTAAGGTCACAGTTATGAAAACTTAGGACACTAAAGAGGCCTTTCTACTGACTCTGAAAAACACCAAAAGGAAGATGCCCAGGGTCCCTGCTCATCTGCGTGAACGTGCCTTAAGCATGCTGCAAGGAGGTATGAGGACTGCAGATGTGGCCAGGGAAATAAATTGCAATGTCCGTACTGTGAGACGCCTAAGACAGCACTACAGGGAGACAGGACGAACAGCTGATCGTCCTCGCAGTGGCAGACCACATGTAACAACACCTGCACAGGATCAGTACAGCCAAACATCACACCTGCGGGACAGGTACAGGATGGAAACAACAACTGCACAATCCCTCAATCAGTGCTCAGACTGTCCGCAATAGGTTGAAAGAGGCTGGACTGAGGGCTTGCAGGCCTGTTGGAAGGCAGGTCCTCACCAGACATCACCGGAAACAATGTTGCCTATGGGTACAAACCCACCGTCGCTGGACCAGACAGGACTGGAAAAAAGTGCTCTTCACTGACGAGTCGCGGTTTTGTCTCATCAGGGGTGATGGTTGGATTCGCGTTCATCGTCGAAGAAATGAGCGTTACACTGAGTCCTGGACTCTGGAGCGGGATCAATTTGGAGGTGGTGGGTCCGTCCTGGTCTGGGGCGGTGTGTCACAGCATCATCGGACTGAGCTTTCTGTCATTGCAGGCAGTCTCAACGCTGTGCGTTACAGGGAAGACATCCTCCTCCCTCATGTGGTACCCTTCCTGCAGGCTCATCCAGGCATGACCCTCCAGCATGACAATGCCACCAGCCATACTGCTCGTTCTGTGCATGATTTCCTGCTAGACAGGAATGTCAGTTTTCTGCCATGGCCAGCGAAGAGCCTGGATCTCAATCCCGTTGAGCACGTCTGTGACCTGTTGGATCGGAGGGTGAGGGCTAAGGCCATTCCCCCCAGAAATGCCTGTAACTCAGGCCCTAAAGCAAGGATATGCATATTATTGGTACCATTTGAAAGGAAACACTTTGAAGTTTGTGGAAATGTAAAAGGAATGTAGAAGAATATAACACAATATATCTGGTAAATGTTATTACAAAGAAAAAACCAACCCTTCTTTTGTATTTTTTGAGTACCATCATCTTTGAAATTCAAGAGGCCATAATGTATTATTCCAGCCAAACTGCAATTTAAATGTTGGCCACTAGATGGCAGCAGTGTATGTGCAACGTTTTAGACTGATCCAATGAACAATTGTATTTCTGTTCAAAATGTTGTATCAAGACTTCCCAAATGTGCTTAATTTCTTTATTAATACATTATCATGTCAAAACTGTGCACTCTCCTCAAACAATATCATGGTATTCTTTCAATGTAATAGCTACTGTAAATTGGACATTGCAGTTAGATTAACAAGAATTTAGCTTTCTGCCATATCAGATATGTCTACGTCCTGGGGAAATGTTCTTGTTACTTACAACCTCATGCTAAATGCATTAGCCAGGCACCGATCCCGAAGAAGTTAAACAACAATGCAATTTTAAGAAAATAGTGTTAAGAAACATTTTCTCAATAAACTAAAGTAAAAAATTGAATAACATTTTTAAAGTAACACAATAAATTACAATAACGAGGCTATATACAGCGGGTACCAGTATCGAGTCAATGTGCGGGGGTACAGGTTAGTCTATGTAATTTGTACATGTAGGTAGGGGTAAAGTGACTATGCATAGATAATGAACAGCGAGCAGCATCAGGGTACATTTTTTTAATAGTCAATTTAAATAGTCCGGGTGGCCATTTGATTAATTGTTCAGCAGTCTTATGGCTTGGGAGTAGAAGCTGTTAAGGAGCCTTTTTGACCTAGACTTGTCGCTCCGGTACCGCCTGCCGTGCAGTAGCAGAAAGAACATTCTATGACTTGGGTGACTGGAGTCTTTGACAATGTTTTGGGCCTTCCTCTGACTCCACGTAGTACATAGGTCCTGGATGGCAGGAAGCTTGGCCACAGTGATGTACTGGGCCGTACACACTACCCTCTGTAGCGTCTTACTGTTGGATGCCGAGCAGTTGCCATACCAGGCGGTGATGCAACCGGTTAGGATGCTTTCGATGGCGCAGCTGTAGAACTTTTAAAGGATCTGAGGACCCATGCCAAATCTTTTCAGTCTCCTGAGGGGAAAAGGTGTTGTCGTGCCCTCTTCACAACTGTCTTGATGGGTTTGGAACCATGATGGTTTGTTGGTGATGTGGACACCAAGGAATTTGAAACTCTCGAATGGCTCCACTATAGCCCATTTGATGTGAATGGGCGGCTTGTTCGGCCCTTATTTTCCTGTAGTCCACAATCAGCTCCTTTGTCTTGCAATTGGCCATGCAATTGTGGGTGAACCAGGAGTACAGGAAGGGACTAACCTCGCACCCCTGAGGGGCCCCCGTGTTGAGGATCTGCATTGCAGATGTGTTGTTGCCTACCCTTACCACCTGGGGGCGGTGTGTCAGGAAGTTCAGGATCCAGTTGCAGAGGGAGGTGTTTCGTCCCAGGGTCCTTAGTGATGAGCTTTGTGAGCACTATGGTGTTGAATGCTGAGTTCTAGTCAATGAACAGCATTCTCACATAGGTGTTATTTTTGTCCAGGTGGGAAAGGGCAGTATGGAGTGCGATTGAGATTGCGTCATCTGTGGATCTGTTGGGGCGGATTGCGAATTGGAGTGGGTCTAGGGTTTCTGGAATGATGGTGTTGTGAGCCATGACGAGCCTTTTAAAGCACTTCATGACTACCGACGTGAGTTCTATGGGGCGGTAGTCATTTAGGCAGGTCATCTTCGCTTTCTTGGGTACAGGGGCTATTGTGGTCTGCTTGAAACATGTAGGTATTACAGACTCGGTCAGGGAGAGGTTGAAAATGCATAAAAGGCATTTAGCCCGTCTGGTAGGCTCGTGTCGATGTGCAGCTTGCGGCTGGGTTTCCCTTTGTAGTCCTTAATAGTTTTCAAGCCCTGCCACATCCGATGAGCATCAGAGCTGGTGTAGTAGGATTTAATCTTAGTCCTTGTATTGACGCTTTGCCTGTTTAATAGTTCGTCTTGAGGGCATAGCGGGATATCTTATAAGCGCCAGGATTAGAGTCCTTGAAAGCGGCAGCTCTAGCCTTTAGCTTGGTGCGGATGTTGCCTGTAATCCATGGCTTCTGGTTGGGATATGTACATATGGTCACTGTGTGGACAACGTTTTCGATGCACTTATTGATGAAGCCGGTGACTGAGGTGGTATACTTCTCAATGACATTGGATGAATCCCAGAACATATTCCAGTCTGTGCCAGCAAAATAATCCTTTAGCGTAGCATCCGCATCATCTGACCATTTCCGTATTGAGCGAGTCACTGGTACTTCCTGTTTTAGTTTTAGCTTGTAAACAGGAAATCAGGAGGATCGAATAATGGTCAGATTTGCCTGAATCAGCCTGCATCACCTGTTCCAACAAAAACGGAGACCACCCCCTCTCTCTGGTTGGCATTGTTGCCCAGGGAATGTTACCCTTCTCTGACGATGCTATTGAATAATATTCTGGAAACTCTGAATCTCCCTCTGAGGCTGGAATTTCCCTCAGAAGGCCAAAGGCTGCCGCTTGACTGGTCACTTGGCTGCTTCAGTAAGTGTTAGTTTTCACAGCGGCCCTCGAGATGACAAAGTTACGCACTCCAGATCCCCTGATATAGGATTGTGTGGTTTACCAATTCAAATTCTTTCCTGTGTGGATTGTTAAGAACCTCTTAGGCATAGTTACACTTTAGCCTCTTGAACAGGTCCAATACATTAGCTGCACATATTGGGTTCTCTGTCCAAACAGTTGATGGACAACTGTGCTGGAGTTTCACAACACAATTCACTGTTTTGTTTGATACCTGCTCCCACTTTAATGTTTAGGTATTTGAGCACATAGCATAGTCTTCTTATACAGTGGTCAGCGACGTGTTCAGGTAAGGATTACTTCAACACACAAGGGTTAGATTCTGTCCACCGTGTCCACATTTACTGTAGCATAATGTGATGGTGTTTTTTCACCAAGTCTTCTCATTTACTTTACCTTCATAAGATGAGTTTGTGGTGGACAAATCAACAGTATTCAACTCTAGCTAGAGTACAAGAGGCCTCAAAGGTTTGAGAAATTGAAAATGTCTCGGCAAATAATAGGTGAAAAACACTTTTCACACATACGTTTGTAAATTACCTCATTTCAAAAGGAAAATATACTTGGAATTAAAAATGGAACAAATTACTAAATAAAACAGTTCATGTTTTTGCCGATCACTGCGCTGAGGTATTCCACATCTGAAACTGATACTCCACAGGGACTGTGTATGTGTGTATATATATATATATACACACACACACTGCGTGCACAATTATTGGGCAAGTGAGTATTCTGATCTTGTCATTATTTCTATTCACATTTTCGAACTCCAAACCATATAAACTTGAATGCTTATTGGATTTAATCATTTTCAGGTGGTATGTATTTGTGTAATGAGGGAGGGTGTGGCGAAAGTGAATAACACCTTATATGAAGGTGTGCATAATTATTAGGCAGCCTCATTACCTCAGGTAAAATGAGCCAAAAAAGAAATTTAACTGACACTGAAAAGCCAAAAATGTAAAAGGCCTTTCAGACGGATGCGACACTCTTTAAATAGCTAAACTATTGAGGTATGACCACCGGACATTCAAACGTTTTGTTGCGAATAGTCAACTGGGGTGCAAAAAACGCATGGGGAAGAAAAGGCACAAATTAACTGCAAAAGACTTGAGAAGAATTAAACGTCAAACTACCAGGAACCCATTATCCTCAAGTGCCACCATATTCCAGAACTGCAACCTACCTGGAGTGTTCAAAAGTACAAGGTGTCAAGTGCTGAGAGACATGGCCAAGGTCAAGAAGACTGAAACAAGACCACCACTGAATAAGATTCACAAGTTGAAGCGTCAAGATTGGGCAAAGAAATACCTGAAGACAGATTTTTCAAAGGTTTTATGGACAGATGAAATGAAAGTGACTCTTGATGGACCAAATGGATGGGCCCGTGGCTGGATCAGTAATGGACACAGGGCACCACTTTGAGTCAGGTGCCAGCAAGGTGAAGGAGGGGTACTGGTATGGGCTGCTGTCATTGAGGATGAGGTAGTTGGACCTTTTCGATTTGAAGAATGACTGAAACTCAACTCCCAAACCTACTGCCAGTTTCTGGAAGATTCTTTCGTCAAACAGTGGTACAGGAAGAAGTCCTCAGCATTCTAGAAGGCCATGATCTTTATGCAGGACAATGCTCCATCACATGCATCCAAGTACTCCACTGCTTGGCTAGTCAGCAAGGGCCTCAAAGATGCCTGAATAATGACCTGGCCCCCTTCCTCACCTGACTTAAATCCTATTGAGAACTTGTGGGCCCTTCTCAAACGTGAGATTTACAGTGATGGAAGACAATACACCTTTTTGAACAGCATTTGGGAGGCTGTGGCTGCTGCTTCAGCGAAAATTGATCGTGAACAGATCAAGAAACTGACAGGCTCCATGGATGGAAGGCTCATGGCAGTTATTGAAAATAAGGGTGGCTATATTGGTCACTGAATGTTTTTGAAAGGCCAAAAATGTTATATAATGGTCATTTTGTGTTACTTATCTTTTACACTTACTCTAAAAATTGAGAATAAACAAGTGAGTTGAGAGAAATAATTTTTGTAATTTAGTTGCCTAATAATTCTGCACACTAATAGTTGCCTAATAATTGTGCACACGTATATTTTCCTGAAAAAGACTAAACTCACTTTTCCTTTGTTAAACATTCAGGTTTGAGGTTCAATAACATTTTGGATTGACTGAGCGCATTGTGTTTGTTCAACAATAAAATGAATCCCGAGGAATACAATTTGCCTAATAATTGTGCACGCAGTGTAGTGTGTGTGTGTGTGTGTGTGTGTGTGTGTGTGTGTGTGTGTGTGTGTGTGTGTGTGTGTGTGTGTGTGTGTGTGGTGTGTGTGTGTGTGTGTGTGTGTGTGTGTGTGTGTGTGTGTGTCAAAAACTGGTTCCGAGATCCCAGGCCACCACATAGTTAAGGTTATACCGGTTTCAAGGGTTTTTTAATTAAATAATAATCTTGGGTTCACACCGTTCACACACACATTCACACCAACCTAGCAATACTAGATTCCAACCCTACGCTGGCTTACAGCTGCACTGGGGTCAGACAGACTTCCTGTTTAGATTAAGACACAGCAGCGCCGGTGTGAGATATGACTCGGAAAACGTACTTTTTTGTCCTTGTGCTAGATAGCAGAAGCCACAGCAGCCCTTTTGGAATGGCAGTATCAGCCATTCAGCTCCTTTGATGTTCAACGTAACATGTCATTCCATAATGGCTGCAGTGGGTACTGCTAGCTAGCATGAGGACGAAAACCACAGTTTACTTAAAAACGAGCAGTCGTTCAATCTTCTAAGTGTAGCAGTTGGGATAATAGGACAATTTGGGGTGAAACGCATTTCTCATCCCTGGATAGAGATACGTTTTCTGAGCCAGATCTCGTGCCGGCTCCGCTGCGTCTTCTAAACAGGAAGCCTGTCCGACCACAGTGCAGCTGTAAGCAATTCTGGTTACGGTGTTGGGGAAGCTACTGTGAAAATATCGTTTACCAAGCTACCAATTACTTCACACTGGAAGAAGTAAAGCTACACTAAAGCTACCCTGAAGAAAACTAACTAAAGTTACTCCATCCAAACTACTTTGTGATATATTATCATATCTAAATCTGAAATGTCAGACTTAAAATTGCATTAACAGATCACTCTGGAATCAGATGTTAACAGAATGTGTAATTAAAACTATTAAACACAAAAACAATGTTTCAAGTGACAATTAGGCAGGTCTGACGCCAAAAAAGCTACACCACTAAATGTATTAACTACTGAAAACACTGTCAAGATGTTCATTTAGTTCAATTCCCTTCAAGCTACTGCAACATGTAGTTAAATTACTAGTTGAACTACATGTAGTTCACTACTCTCCAACACTGTCTGGCTAACACCAATCATACGTTTAGTCGCAGAGATAATCCATGCTGCTACAGTGTAGTTAAGATGGCCAAGGAGACCAGCCAAGGGAGATGAGTCTACAATAAATCAATTAGGAAATACAAGAGGGAGAAACACAGCAACACATAGAAAATCATGTAAAAGTATAAAATAAGGCACGCAATATCTTAACGATCACTGCAAACCAAAGGGAAAATATAAGGGAGGGCAACATGTGACATGTGCATGCATGTGAGTTTACTCTTCAGATTAATCTCAACTCAGCCTTGTGCCCCACCATCAGTGACTCAGTTATCCATGTTTGGGGGATAGCGATATGAGACGAGGGAGAAAAAAACCCATTTTCCTTTTAATCAGTTCTCATAATACTTTTAAGTCGAAACACCAAGCAGGCCTCCACACTAACAAAGAGGTACATTCATCAGTGGTGCTCAAGGATCTAACCGGCTGGTCGTGAGCCTCTTGAAGGATACACCACTTGGTGTGGGGGCTTGTCAAAGTGGGGAGTTTATCTTGTGCAGTTCGGTCATGAAAAAAAAGGAGAGAAAAGAGAAAAAAAAAGTGTTTTGGAAAATCAATGAATGAGTAGAACATAGTGGTGGTCTACCTCAAAAGAAACATGTCATCAATTAAACAAACTTGGAGAGCAGGCTCCATCCATCAGAGGCGGCGTGGATCAGCTATTGGGTTCAGCTTCGACGTGACGAATGCTGGACCTCCTCTGCGGGCCCAAGGTTGCCGATCAATAGAGATCATCATTCTGATGTGGCCTTTTATCTCCCACACCGGCTCCCTCCAGCCCTACATTATTCCCCACGCACAGATCTCATGGTTCTCAGGGAGGGGGTTAAGGACCTTGATTGTATCAGTTATTCTCCCAACCTTTCTGTCTATGGTCCATCTCCATTGGGCATCAAGGTGATATGGGCATCCCAAACTTTAGAAAAACGGCACTATGCGAAAGATATACTGTACATGAAGAAATTAAATCTCCATTCCATCATTGTTTTTTGTCTCATGGTGTAACTGACAACTCCTTGGTGTATAAGTACAGGTGGCTCAAGAGGTCACCTAGATTTGACACTAAAAAGGAGGCACAGCTCTTGTTTTTTTCATGATTTCAGTCCAAGTCTTTCACCTATACATGACCCATGTCCGTCCATAATTTGTCAACTTCAAGCTGTTTTTGCTCTATCTACAGGCAGGTAGAGCATGAATATCACATCAGATGCTATCGTCTCTTTTCTCACAGACGATGAACCTCAATACCGTCCTTTATTCTCCCTCTGTGGTAGTTATTCAAATATGTCAAATCCGGGAGCTGGCGTGAAAGCCTCCTCGGTCTCTATTGATTGGTGCCATTATGGAATTTTACGCCAATAAACTGTCATGACTTACTGTAACACTCCAATGATTAGGGCCCACTCTAGTCACATGACCTGCTGGAGCTTCCTCATTAGCAGGGGCCATTATGAGAAAATTGAGTTTTACAATCGAGTTAGAGAATGATACATATCGATTCATCTCAGTTTTTATCGGCCAGTTTAGCCGTGTTATGTTTGTATTGGACTATAGAGTTCCCAGTAATTGCATGTCTTGATGGCTATAAGCTATTTTTTTGTTGTTGATCTATTTGAGTTCATACGGTATGTGTGAGAAATCTACTGGTTCTTTGTAATATCATCAAATTCCAGCTATGTATTCCATATTTTGTATCCAACTCCCTTTTAACACGTCTTTGTTATTCCTATGCGCTGGTTTGATAATGAATGCTTTAGACTATGATATTGGCATAATAGCCTCACCACAATTTGACTATCACAGTAGTATCTCCACATGAAACGCCATATTGATTTCGCCTCTAATGAACAAATTGGATTTTTC
Source organism: Salmo salar (assembly GCF_965601325.2). Taxonomy (NCBI): domain Eukaryota; kingdom Metazoa; phylum Chordata; class Actinopteri; order Salmoniformes; family Salmonidae; genus Salmo; species Salmo salar. The sequence continues at coordinate 44,504,166 of NC_138292.1, forward strand.
ACAGCCAACCAATTTAATGCTTTCCACTACTTTCCGTGTGCTTAGTTTTTAGGGATTAAAAACAGAAATCATTCAAGCAGAATGACTCGTTGATCCCAATTTCCATTATTTAAACATATTTTCATTTGTGCAAATAATCTCTCCCATGACTCAGGAAGTAGCCAACATTTGGCACATGGCAGGGGAGTGGGTAGGGAGGCCAACACAAACACCACTTCATGTTTCCTTTTTTCCCTTCTTTTTTTCTCTTTTTTTCTCTCTTTCTTTTTAAGAGGAAGGGTCTTATTGACCTGTGCTGAGGTTGTAAAGACATGATATAAGACTGAGTTCTTCAGATGACTGAATGAAGAAGGAACTGCATTTATAGTGTTTTTCACTGGGTCTTAAAGCATTTTACAGTGTATTGGGATAACACCACATCTACCACCAATGTGTTGCCCCAACCTGACATGGCATTGTATTTTCCTATTGTTTATCTGTTATGTTCAAATCCACACTGCTCTAAATGCACTGGCCAAATGATTGCACATTACTTCCTGATGTCTGGAAATTTCAGAGTCACTGTCAATGATTGACATGATGAGGGAATCAATGCAGAAGCCCTCTGTCAGGCAATAATATATCCCAACTGATCACGCTTAAAATTGCCTCCAGATTTGGATTCTATGTGCAAGCCAAGAAACATGTAAGCACTGAATAATAACAACAAACCAATAGCGTAATGTGCTATTTGAATTCTGAAATATTTTCTTGTCAATTTGAGGAAATGGGGTGTACTGTATGGGAAAGAAAAACAAAAGATTGAATTTGTTAGGGTACAGTCAAATACATTGTATCTGACATAGGTCTAAAGTGTTTTGCTGTTTGCCCAGTTGCTTTAGTAATACAACAGACTACCTTGCTGATAAAGATCTTATCCGTTTTTCATTTTCTCCATCATAATCTTCGAGTAACATGACATTGGCGCCACCAGGGGAAAACAGCACGCCTCCTTTTAACCGTCTTCTGCTTCAGTGGAAACCACAAACTGAAGAGTAGGTTTACCTGCTGCCCACATGCAATAGGTGGAGCTTTCTGAAATGACAGAAGACTTTGGCCAGAGCATAGCTAGTGGTGGAGGCCTGCAAATTGAGTACTGATCTCACCACAACCGTCTAAATAAAGTCATTCCCGAATGTATGAGCAGCAACAGTTAGCCACGATAGCAGCATGGCAGCCTGTGTGTGAGCCGGCACACGGCCATCCATGATCACAGCAGGCCATTGCATTACACCTTATCATTTCCTCTAGAGATGCAACTCAAAACTGAAGCTCATCAATAATGCACTCTATGATCTCCCATTCCGAAGATCTCAATGGCAGATCAAGCGTGGTGCAACACCGTATGTTTCTGACTGCTGTTTAAGTGTAGTAATGTTTGTAATTCTCATACGTGGAGATTCTGGGAGCTTGTCACGGCCCGCATACTAACAATCCGTAATGCTCTCTTATATGCTGGACCCACGTTGTCACGCCCTGACCTTAGAGATCCCTTTTATTCTCTATTTGGTTAGGTCAGGGTGTGACTAGGGTGGGAAATCTATGTTTCTATTTCTTTGTTGGCCTAGTATGGTTCCCAATCAGAGGCAGCTGTTTGTCGTTGTCTCTGATTGGGGATCATACACAGGCAGCCCTTTTTCCCACCTTAGATTGTGGGATCTTGTTTTTGGTACTGTGCTATATGCCCTACTGAACGTTACATTTTCATTTTTATTTTGGTTTTGGTGTTCATCTATTAAAGAAAGATGTACGCTTACCACGCTGCACCTTGGTCTAATTCTTCCCTCAACGAACGTAACACTCGTTGGGGTTTTAATTTTCTACATAGATTTTACCATTAGTCTAATGCTAAGCAAGTGCCTGAGTTCCACTTTGTCTTTTTTATTAAAATGCACTAAAGCGGATGGGTCCGTAATGATAAAAAATATATATAAATGGTTTGGTTAAAGCAATAAAATGTCAACCATGTACGTCTTTAGCAAGACGAATATTCTTCACTTAATTGAGCCCAGTGTTGCTTCTCTCCCTCCAACTGAATTATTAAATACACCGAATCTGGTTAAGCAGTGTACATTTTCCTAAAGGTCAGAAAGTTCATTAACTATGGAGTGCCATTGATTGCATCCCCCTGTATGTCTCTGTGCTTGGTGTAGGCTTTCCACACTGATTATAGGGTGTATACCTGCTGCAATACCAAGACTAGCATTAGAATGGAAAGGGATGGAGGGGAGAAGTGTGCTTATTGCTTTATAAAAAATATAAAGTACAAGTCTTATTTTTTCTTGACAAAAATTCTAGTAATTAACAGCGTTCCCTCTCATGGAGTCTCTCTCGTCCCTCCTTAGAAACGAAAGCTCTAACAAATATAATATTTTGACAGTATTGATATTGTGTTCTATGTCCGTGCATTGTGCTTTGAGAAAGTACAGTATTCAAGCGTAATGCAAAAGTGTTCTCCTTCTCAAGCGCAATTTTTCCATTTAAATTTTAGCCAACGTTCATAGTCCATCACATTCCCTCTGGCAGTGACGTCATTTTTTTTACTTTTTTCAGATCTTGCCGCTTAAACAGAAAAATCCATAACGACCATGACAGCCTCTGTATCTGTTACACAACAATCCGCTCATGTCAATCAGTGTGATGCAAGACACAGATCTCTATTTGGATTGAACGTGTGCAACACTACTCATACATTACACAATTGACTTTGATGTTAACCCATTTGAAGTGATATCAGATGCACCGCAACGAAACAATAATACCCCATCCATCCGAGATGATTTCATAAAGAAGGCTCTTAGGTTTCAGTGTCATAAATAACTCATGGTAATCCCATATTTCTCTGACTTCTCTCGTTTGGGCTCGGGTTGGAAACAGCGGAGTTGTGACAAACATTGTTAGCCGTGCTGCCATGTAACTACTTGACCTGGCTTACTATGTCTATGCTATTCTACTTACTTTATAAAGGGACTCAAGGATGGCCCAGGTTGTATTTCATGTCCTCACTATTTCTTAACCCTTTTCCACGTGTGTTTGATATTTTTCTTGAGGCTAAATAAAACTTAATAGGCTTTTGCTTAAATTGACATTAAACCTATGTAACTACACAGTAATAACTGAAGTAACATTGTATTAAGTCATAGCAATTGTGTTGTAAAAGCACATTAAGATTACATTTTAATTTTGTTTATTTTAAGAATACCACCTATAAACTTGGCATTGTAGCCTACTGGAATATATTTTGCCTATGGGGTCTGTCATAAACAAAAGGAGGCTTTACTCTCTCATGGGCTGTTCTGTTTGTCTCCACTCTGGTGTGTGTGTGTGTGTGTGTGTAGTTGAACATTTTTTAAATGCTGTGATTCATAAGTCATTGGTACCCTGCTGGGAAACCTTCCTACATGTGCAATTTTCCAAAGTCAGCGCCAGCCAAGCAATAATTATGTTGAAGTTTTCAATTACACTCCTTCCATTTCATTAACAAAAAATCTTTGGCTATTGTATAATTAGATATATGAGCTTACCACCTACATTTAACTCATAGTGGCTATACAGCAGCTTGATGGGTAACAGAGATGGGTCTTAACATGTGTTCATTTACTGTGGTTTGGTAATCTGCAATAAACTAAAATCAGTTACACATTATGAGGCACTTTTTTCTCTGCATTTTTTCCATCAAGTGTGTTTCTCCATTACTGTAATCTACAAGGAACATATGGACTTCAATTGAAAAAAGAATACTTGAAAGGATTTGATGAAACCAGAGCCGGTTCCAGGCTTTAGCGACATAAGCGGTCGCTTAGAGCCCTCCGGATGTTTTTTTAAAGAACTAAGTCGGGGTCTCAACTTACTATTGAGAGGGGTATACTACAATTTAAGATGGATCTACTCAGGGTTTTCTGAAGCTAGCCAGCTTCAGTTAGCTTCACATTACATCTCAGGCTTCATCAGTACTACTACGGTGGATATTTCTCATCCGCCTGCCGCTAACTTTAGCAGGCTTGTAACTGCGCATACATGTCACACGTGGCTAGAGGAACGTTGAAATCTTCATTGAGACAATGCTGAAGCATCAATCCATGGGCGAGTCAGTGCCACATTTTCATTTGTGCCGAAATCAAAATGAAAGAAAAGTTACTTAGAAAATTCAGCAGGCTATGGTGTGAAATAGGCTTGTTGAAGTGCCATCTTTATTTTATTACTTATCGTTAATGCCATCTGTGGTGTGCTTATCAATGCACGAGCAACTTCTATCCCACTACCATAAAATAAATGTATTAAGTCATACACAAGTTTTACTGTGAGTGAAGTTTCAAATGTATTCTGTCTAAATGTGTAATGTGATAGGTATTTTAACATTACTTTTTTTTTTTACACACAAAAAAAACATTTGATTAATACAATTATTATTCAGTCGTCTTCCTCAAACGAAGGGGATGATAACGCAATCTCTGCGAGAGGGAGGATATCTGATTTAATTGGTCCTCAACTCACGGCTCAGACACTTTATTCAGGATAAATGGAGTTAGTCCTGAGTTAGCCTGCTCGGATGAAGTAATATTAATCTGAAGGATTATTTACCATATAAATTGACCTGAATAAAAGGTGAACCACTTTGGTCAGAGTTGACCAAAGTTGACCAAAGTTGCCTCTAACTCCTCAAATCACATAGGTAGTACAGGAGCAATTTCAACATTTGGTTGTACATCAGCAGTTTTTCTCTAGTCACTGACAGTCACTAAATTAGCAATGTCAGCTAACAATTTTTTGATTGGTAGTTAGTCTAGCCAGCTATCTAAACTTGTAGTAATCATGGCCAAATACTGACCAGGCAGTACTCATTCTCACTCAGATATCACATTAACATGGCATAAGTCATTACAAAATGTGTAGAATTGAAAAGGCAAAAAATGTATCTCTGCCGCATGGATTTGTTTTTAGAATTGCATGACATTTGTTACAAAATCGCTACGTTTTCTTTCTGCCCCATGGCAAAATGTATATAATTGCAGAAAACGTACTTTAAAACTGCAACATTTTCTCCATGCCCCATTGCAAAAAAGTGTAGAATTGTCAAGAGGTGGGGTGGCTCCCCAACCAAATCTCACTTAGAGCACCCAAAAGGCTAGAGCTGGCCCTGGATGAAACATTTGGTATTATGGCAATAGAAGTTATATTCTTAGACACAAAATGTGTAATGGCTATAGAGCCCTTTCCAGTACAGGACACACTGACATCACGCACAGACTCTTGGTGGCAGTAAGAAAGCCATCACCATCTGCGCCCATTCAACATAGCCTAGACTTAGGTTTTTATTACTTCTAAACAACAGAACTTTTTGGGGTTCTCATACGCTTACAATGATGTTTTGATTCTTGCTTGAACAGTCGCTATGATTTAGTTGTGATCTTTGCAAAATAACTATTTTGGATGCAGCAGTTGCTAGCTAGAATACTAACACTCATTGATATAGGCTGTAGTAAAAGCTAGCCAAAGAGACATTTTACTGGTTGAAGTGTTTTTAAAAAATATAATGCGGTCGATTTGCAATGACAATGCAAACATTAAGTAGGACATTCATACGACCTTAAAATTCAATTATAATCCAAAAGTAGTGTGAAATGCACTCATGTCACACCCTGATCTGTTTCACCTGTCATTGTGATTGTCTCCACCCCCCTCCAGGTGTCGCCCATATTCCCCATTATCCCTGTGTATTTATACCTGTGTTCTCTGTTGCCAGTTCGTTTTGTTTCGTCAAGCCTACCAGCGTTTTTCCAGCGTTTTTCCCCTCTGCTCCTGTTTTCCCAGTGTTGTGCCCTGAGCCTGCCTGCCATCCTGTACCTTTGCCTCACCTTTCTGGATTACTTACCTTTGCCTGCCCTGACCCTGAGCCTGCCTGCCATCCTGTACCTTTGCCCCACCTATCTGGATTACCGACCTCTGCCTGACCTGATTTTTGCCTGCCCCGGTTCGAATAATAAACTTATTTTGACGTCTGCATCTGGGTCTTACCTGAAACGTGATACATAAGCAACATGTAAACAGTCTTTTTTTTGCTGGTGTTCTATAAGAACTCCCCAGTGTTCTGCCACCAAGTTGCGCGCATCGCCCTCGTGCGGGAATGTTTGCAAACACAGGAGTCTATCATTATCTGTGCACCTGGTTTGTGTTACAACTGACTGCAACATCAAGGCATGTTACGTTCCCCAGCAAGAAAACCAAATATTGTCGCTCAAACAGAAGGGGGAAATAAAGAGTCGCTGACCCCAACCAAAACGAAACAGGTGGGTATTTTAGGAGGGGTTCTGAAAGACAATCCAGGGGGTGTTCACTGAAAGTTGACTGGCAACAACAACTGAAACCTAAAAGACGGCCACCATGAGTGCCCACAAAATTTTCCCACTAAGAGGCAAACAAAAGAAAAACCCACACCAGGAAGCAAACCAAAAACTGTAGTAAAACAAAAACAGGGAAGATCAGATAAAGGAATGTTTTTCTAGAAATCAACTAAAAGTGTTGATCCTCCACCTCTCTCAAGACAACTGGAGCATCGGTCCAGCCACTCTTAAATATCAGCTGGGCCAGCACAGGTGAAACATCTTCCGACTAATGAGACGGACAAGCCAGCACAGATGTAACACATACTGACTAACGAAGTGACACCAATCGGTGCGCCCAACGTGCTAACGTCCAACCTCAAAACAGAAATGGCAAAACCAAAACTTGTAACAATGATCAGTTCCATGAGCTAATGTCTGACACTGTTACCAACTGTGCCAAACCATTTGTACCAATGTAGAGATTTTTAATTACCTAAGTACCTGGCATGTATTCAGTAAGAACAAATCAAGTGGATCTTCTAATTCTGTCTCAAAATGTTGTTCAAGAACAAAGTTCTATTGCTAGTTCTCAGACCTCTGCATCCCCCCCCCCCCGATGAATGGTATGACCCAAAGACTATATTACAGTTTTTTACAATTGCTTACATACTAAAAGTGGTACTTTGGGCACACTCAGTGAAACCATTAACTCATGTACCTAATGTTCAGACTAAGTCTGCAAAACTGCAAGCACATTATCTGCTTTACACTCAGTTTGCAATTGTAAAACACACTTTTTGCAAAACACTAAACACTGTTCTCTACATTAGACACATCATTCAAATGTAACAGGTCTTGTGTTTCTTTTGGAAAACACTGCCATTCAAAATGCCACACTCATTTACCGATTACCTACACCCAGTGCACACGTGTGAAAGCACTTATAGCTAATTTCTTCACTTAGAAATCAAAGCTTGAGCACTATAAATAGGCTTCAGGTTGACTTTCTTGGTTTGGACAACAATGGAGGCCGATTTTGGAGAGAGAGTTAAAGGAGGAGGTGTGAGAGGACAAGGAAGAGGAGGCATGCCAGGGCTGGATACACCACTCCCGACGCTACTTCCCCCGCTGCTTAGCCAGAGAGAAAATCGCTTGTGATGTTGAGGTGCTGTGGCCAGACCCAAATAGGAGGCAGGACGCACCCTACTTAGTTTTTTCTTTAGACTAACAAACATGTTTGTTTATCTTCTACTGTATTTTTGTCTGTTGCTGTTCATCCCGAAATCTGGGTGAAAGTACAATGTTTTGAGAAAGAAATACACTTTATTTTTTCCCGCTTGCATTTCTGTTTATAGTGTAAATATACAGTGTCAAGAAAAAGTATGTGAACCCTTTGGAAATACCTGGATTTCTGCATAAATTGATAATAACATTTTATCTGATCATCTAGGTCACAACAATAGACACTCTGCTTAAACTAATAAAACACAAACAATTATACATTTTCATGTCTTTATTGAACACACTGTGTAAACACTCACAGTGCAGGGTGGGAAAAGTATGTGAACCCTTGGATTTAATAACTGGTTGACTCTCTTTTGGCAACAATAACCTTAACCAAAAAGTTTCTGTAGATGTGGGTCAAACTTGCACAACGGTCAGGAGGAATTTTGGACCATTCCTCTTTACGAAACTGTTTCAGTTCAGTAATATTCTTGGGATGTTTGGTGTGAACTGCTCTCTTGAGGTCATGCCACAGCATCTCAATCGGATTGAGGTCAGGACTCTGACTGGGCCACTCCAGAAGGTGTATTTTCTTCTGTTGAAGCCATTCTGTTAATTTACTTCTGTGTTTTGGGTCATTGTCCTGTTCTGTTGAGCTTCGATTGGAGGATAGATAGCCTAACATTCTCCTACAAAATGTCTTGATAAACTTGGGAATTCATTTTTCCGTTGATGATAGCCAGCTGTCCAGGCCCTGAAGCAAAAAAGTAGCCCCAAACCATGACGCGCCCTGCACCATACGTTACAGTTGAGATGAGGTTTTGATGTTGGTGTGCTGTGCCTTTTTTTCTCCACACATTGTTGTGTGTTCCTTCCAAACAACTCAACTGTAGTTTCATCTCTCCACAGAATATTTTGCCAGTAGCGCTGTGGAACATCCAGGTGCACTTTTGTAAACTTCAGACGTGCAGCAATGTTTTTTTTGGACAGTAGTGGCTTCTTCCGTAGTGTCCTCCCATGAACACCATTCTTAAGTGTTTTACGTAGCTAGCTACATAGTTGCTTTTGTATCATGATAAGGTGTAGTACTGAAACTATCGAGGTTACCTAGCCAGCTACACGTTCAAACAAAGTCAACAACGCAACCACTGCTAGCTAGCCTACTTCACCAGCCAGCAGTACTGTATCATTTTCGTAATTTTAGTCAATAAGATTTTTGCAACGTAAGCTTAACTTTCTGAACATTCGAGACGTGTAGTCCACTTGTCATTCCAACCTCCTTTGCATTAGCGTAGCCTCTTCTGTAGCCTGTCAACTATGTGTTTGTCTATCCCTGTTCTCTCCCCTCTGCACAGGCCACACAAACGCTTCACACCGCGTGGCCGCTGCCACTCTAACCTGGTGGTCCCAGCGCGCACAACCCACGTGGAGTTCCAGGTCTCCGGCAGCCTCTGGAACTGCCGGTCTGCGGCCAACAAGGCAGAGTTCATCTCAGCCTATGCTGCCCTCCAGTCCCTCGACTTCTTGGCGCTGACGGAAACATGGATTACCACAGATAACACTGCTACTCCTACTGCTCTGTCCTCGTCTGCCCACGTGTTCTCGCACACCCCGAGAGCATCTGGCCAGCGGGGTGGTGGCACTGGAATCCTCATCTCTCCCAAGTGGACATTCTCTCTTTCTCCCCTGACCCATCTGTCTATCTCCTCATTTGAATTCCATGCTGTCACAGTTACCAGCCCTTTCAAGCTTAACATCCTTATCATTTATCGCCCTCCAGGTTCCCTTGGAGAGTTCATCAATGAGCTTGACGTCTTGATAAGTTCTTTTCCTGAGGATGGCTCACCTCTCACAGTTCTGGGTGACTTTAACCTCCCCACGTCTACCTTTGACTCATTCCTCTCTGCCTCCTTCTTTCCACTCCTCTCCTCTTTTGACCTCACCCTCTCACCTTCCCCCCTACTCACAAGGCAGGCAATACGCTTGACCTCATCTTTACTAGATGCTGTTCTTCCACTAATCTCATTGCAACTCCCCTCCAAGTCTCCGACCACTACCTTGTATCCTTTTCCCTCTCGCTCTCATCCAACACTTCTCACTCTGCCCCTACTCGGATGGTATTGCCCTAGTCCCAACCTTCGCTCTCTCCCGCTACTCTCTCCTCTTCCATCCTATCATCTCTTCCCTCTGCTCAAACCTTCTCCAACCTATCCCCTGATTCTGCCTCCTCAACCCTCCTCTCCTCCCTTTCTGCATCCTTTGATTCTCTATGTCCCCTATCCTCCAGGCCGGCTTGGTCCTCCCCTCCTGCTCCGTGGCTCGACGACTCATTGCGAGCTCGCAGAACAGCGCTCCGGGCAGCCGAGCGGAAATGGAGGAAAACTCGCCTCCCTGCGGACCTGGCATCCTTTCACTCCCTCCTCTCTACATTTTCCTCTTCTGTCTCTGCTGCTAAAGCCACTTTCTACCACTCTAAATTCCAAGCATCTGCCTCTAACCCTAGGAAGCTCTTTGCCACCTTCTCCTCCCTCCTGAATCCTCCTCCCCTTCCCCCCCCTCCCTCTCTGCGGATGACTTCGTCAACCATTTTGAAAAGAAGGTCGACGACATCCGATCATCGTTTGCTAAGTCAAACGACACCGCTGGTCCTGCTCACACTGCCCTACCCTGTGCTTTGACATCTTTCTCCCCTCTCTCTCCAGATGAAATCTCGCGCCTTGTGACGGCCGGCCGCCCAACAACCTGCCCGCTTGACCCTATCCCCTCTCTTCTCCAGACCATTTCCGGAGACCTTCTCCCTTACCTCACCTCGCTCATCAACTCATCCTTGACCGCTGGCTACGTTCCTTCCGTCTTCAAGCGAGCGAGAGTTGCACCCCTTCTGAAAAAACCTACACTCGATCCCTCTGATGTCAACAACTACAGACCAGTATCCCTTTCTTTTCTCTCCAAAACTCTTGAACGTGCCGTCCTTGGCCAGCTCTCCTGCTATCTCTGTCAGAATGACCTTCTTGATCCAAATCAGTCAGGTTTCAAGACTGGTCATTCAACTGAGACTGCTCTTCTCTGTGTCACGGAGGCTCTCTGCACTGCTAAAGCTAACTCTCTCTCCTCTGCTCTCATCCTCCTAGACCTATCTGCTGCCTTTGATACTGTGAACCATCAGATCCTCCTCTCCGAGTTGGGCATCTCCGGCGTGGCCCACGCTTGGATTGCGTCCTACCTGACAGGTCGCTCCTACCAGGTGGCGTGGCGAGAATCTGTCTCCGCACCACGTGCTCTCACCACTGGTGTCCCCCAGGGCTCTGTTCTAGGCCCTCTCCTATTCTCGCTATACACCAAGTCACTTGGCTCTGTCATATCCTCACATGGTCTCTCCTATCATTGCTATGCAGACGACACACAATTAATCTTCTCCTTTCCCCCTTCTGATAACCAGGTGGCGAATCGCATCTCTGCATGTCTGGCAGACATATCAGTGTGGATGACGGATCACCACCTCAAGCTGAACCTCGGCAAGACGGAGCTGCTCTTCCTCCCGGGGAAGGACTGCCCGTTCCATGATCTCGCCATCACGGTTGACAACTCCCTTTTGTCCTCCTCCCAGAGTGCTAAGAACCTTGGCTTGACCCTGGACAATACCCTGTCGTTCTCCACTAACATCAAGGCGGTGACCCAATCCTGTAGGTTCATGCTCTACAACATTCGCAGAGTACGACCCTGCCTCACACAGGAAGCGGCGCAGGTCCTAATCCAGGCACTTGTCATCTCCCGTCTGGATTACTGCAACTCGCTGTTGGCTGGGCTCCCTGCCTGTGCCATTAAACCCCTACAACTCATCCAGAACGCCGCAGCCCGTCTTGTGTTCAACCTTCCCAAGTTCTCTCATGTCACCCCGCTCCTCCGCTCTCTCCACTGGCTTCCAGTTGAAGCTCGCATCCGCTACAAGACCATGGTGCTCGCCTACAGAGCTGTGAGGGGAACGGCACCTCCGTACCTTCAGGCTCTGATCAGGCCCTACACCCAAACAAGGGCACTGCGTTCATCCACCTCTGGCCTGCTCGCCTCCCTACCTCTGAGGAAGCACAGTTCCCGCTCAGCCCAGTCAAAACTGTTCGCTGCTCTGGCACCCCAATGGTGGAACAAGCTCCCTCACGACGCCAGGACAGCGGAGTCAATCACCACCTTCCGGAGACACCTGAAACCCCACCTCTTTAAGGAATACCAAGGATAAAGTAATCCTTCTAACCCCCCCCCCCCCCCTCCCTTAAAAGATTTAGATGCACTATTGTAAAGTGGTTGTTCCACTGGATATCATAAGGTGAATGCACCAATTTGTAAGTCGCTCTGGATAAGAGCGTCTGCTAAATGACTTAAATGTAAATGTACGTAGCGTAGACTCGTCAACAGAGACGTTAGCATGTTCCAGAGATTTCTGTACGTTTTTTTTTTACAGTTTTTCCTAATTGTTTACACTAAAATTGTAACTTGAAACACAATCACCAAAACCGAAACTCATGTACCAAATCCCTAAACCAAGTCTGCAAAATTGCAAGCACAATTCCTGCTTAACACTCAGTTTTCAATTCTATATCACACTTTTTGCGAAACACTACACACAGTTCTCTACATTAGGCACAACATTTAAAATCTCTGTCCCTTCAGACTAAAATCTCTTTAGTCCCACCAATTGGCAACACCCACTCCTCACAGGTGTAAACACTAGTTGCTGAATTGTTCACTTAGAAATCAGAGCTTTAGCACTATAAAAGGCCACAGATGAGCTCTCCTGTTTTGGAGGAAAATGGTGAAGCAAGAGCCAGAGGTGAAGGAGTGAGAGTAAGATGAGGACGAGGAAGGACAGTTGTCTCAGATGAGATATGAGCCACATTGGTTGACCATGTGCTCAACCATGGATTGAGTATGAGGGAGGCTGGGTAGAGAGTTCAGCCCAACCTGAGCCGCTACACGGTTGCATCTATCATCCGTACATTCACAAATGAGAATCGGTAAGTTATCTACCATCTACACTACGCTCTTTATGTATGTATACTGCAGTCCGACATATCAGTAGAACTACTGGCTGGTGTGTTTACGAACATATTCACTCAATCCCTATCCCAGTCTGCTGTTCCCACATGCTTCAAGAGGGCCACCATTGTTCCTGTTCCCAAGAAAGCTAAGGTAACTGAGCTAAATGACTATCACCCCGTAGCACTCACTTCAGTCAGCATGAAGTGCTTTGAGAGACTAGTCAAGGATCATATCACCTCCCCCCTACCTGACACCCTAGACGCACTCCAATTTGCTTACCGCCCCAATAGGTCCACAGATGACGCAATGACATTGTACACTGCCCTAACCCATCTGGACAAAAGGAATACCTATGTAAGAAAGCTGTTTATCGATTACAGCTCAGCATTTAACACCATAGTACCCTCTAAACTCGTCTCGACCCCGCCCTGTGCAACTGGGTCCTGGACTTTGACGGGCCGCCCCCAGGTGGTGAGGGTAGGAAACAACCTCTCTATTGCGCTGATCCTCAACACTGGGGCCCCACAAGTGTGCGTTCTCAGCACTCTCCTGTACTCCCTGTTCATCCATTAAATCCTAGTAAAAATCCCCTGTCTTAGGTCAGTTAGGATCACCACTTCTTTTTAAGAATGTGAAATGTCAGAATAATAGTAGAGAATTATTTATTTCAGCTTTGATTTCTTTCATCACTTTCCCACTGGGTCAGAAGTTTACATACACTCAATTAGTATTTGGTAGCATTGCCTTTAAATTGTTTAACTTGGGCCAAATGTTTCGGGTAGCCTTCCACAAGCTTCCCACAATAAGTTGGGTGAATTTTGGCCCATTCCTCCCGACAGAGCTGGTGTAACTGACTCAGGTTTGTAGACCTCCTTGCTTGCACACGCTTTTTCAGTTCTGCCCACAAATGTTCTATAGGATTGAGGTCAGGGCTTTGTGATGGCCACTCCAATACCTTGATTTTGTTTTCCTTAAGCCATTTTGCCACAACTTTGGAAGTATGCTTGGGGTCATTGTCCATTTGGAAGACCCATTTGCAACCAAGCTTTAACTTCCTGACGGATGTCTTGAGATGTTGCTTCAATATATCCACATCATTATCAAAATGGACAAGTGCACCAGTCCCTCCTGCAGAAAAGCACCCCCACAACATGATGCTGCCACCCCCGTGCTTCACAGTTGGGATGGTGTTCTTCGACTTGCAAGCATCCCCCTTTTTCCTCCAAACATAACGATGGTCATTATGGCCGAACAGTTCTATTTCTGTATCATCAGACCAGAGGACATTTCTCCAAAAAGTACGATCTTTGTCCCCATGTGCAGTTGCAAACTGTAGTCTGGCTTTTTTATGGCGGTTTTAGAGCAGTGGCTTCTTCCTTGCTGAGCGGCCTTTCAGGTTATGTCGATATAGGACTCGTTTTACTGTGGATATAGATACTTTTGTACCTGTTTCCTCCGGCATCTTCACAAGGTCCTTTGCTGTTGTTCTGGGATTGATTTGCATTTTTCGCACCAAAGTGCGTATATGTCTAGGAGACAGAACGCGTCTCCTTCCTGAGCGGTATGACTGCTGCATGGTCCCATAGTGTTTATACTCACATACTATTGTTTGTACATATGAACGTGGTACCTTCAGGCATTTGGAAATTGCTCCCAAGGATGAACCAGACTGTGGAGGTCTACAATTTTTTTTCTGAGGTCTTGGCTGATTTCTTTTGATTTTCCCATGATGTCAAACAAAGAGGCAGTGAGTTTGAAGGTAGGCCTTGAAATACATCCACAGGTACACCTCCAATTGACTCAAATGATGTCAATTAGCCTATCAGAAGCTTCTAAAGCCATGACATAATTTTATGGAATTGTCCAAGCTGTTTAAAGGCACAGTCAACTTAGTGTATGTAAACTTCTGACCCACTGGAATTGTGATACAGTGAATAAGTTAAATAATTGTTTGAAAAATGATTTGTGTCATGCACAAAGTAGATGTCCTAACTGACTTGCCAAAACTATAGTTTGTTAACAAGACATTTGTGGAGTGGTTGAAAAACAAGTTTTAATGACGCCTAAGTGTATGTAAATTTATAACTTCAACTGTATATACTGTACTCTATACCATCTATTGCATCTTGCCTATGCCGCACTGCCATCACTCATCCATATATTTATATGTACATATTATTATTCATTCCTTTACACTCGTGTGTGTGTGTGTGTGTGTGTATAAGGTAGTTGTTGTGAAATTGATAGATTACTTGTTAGATATTACTGCACGATCTGAACTAGAAGCACAAGCATTTCGCTACACTCGCATTAACATCTGCTAACCATGTGTATGTGACCAATAAAATTTGATTTGATGTTACTCAGTGTTTGTTGGCCCATGTTACAGTAATGTCATTTTATATTGAAAGAAAATATTATTTTAGCTTACTGTAACCAATCATATATTTGTGGATCTTCTACAGAACTGAGAGATGGCCAGGCCATGGTGGAAGACACCGGCTGCTCACACCAGAACAGGAGACCGCTTTTGTGAACATGGTGGTGGCAAACAATACCATTACACTACGATAAATCCAGAACCACATAATTGCAGACAACACAATACTCAATAACATTCACCAGGTGGGCTTGTCTACATTGGCCCGTGTATTACAGCGCAACCGAATCCGGATGAAACAGGTCTACAGGGTGCCATTTGAGCTAAACTCAGAAAGGGTTAAAGAACAGCGCTATTAATATGTGCAAGTAAGTACTATACTGTGAATTTACTATCATATCAGCACTGTAACCCAGTACCATAACCCAGTGTATTGTGCCTCACCATATTGACTGCTCTAGGTCTGTCACATTATCTTGTTGTCTGTTTCAGAGAGTCTTGGACCTGGATGCTGCTGCAATTCAGCACGTTTATATTTACATGGATGAGGCTAGCTTCAACCTAGCCAAAAGAAGGTGACTGGGACGGAACGTTATTGGCCACCGTGCCATTGTGAATGTCCCTGGACAGCGTGGAGGGAATATCACGATGTGCACAGCCGTTAGCCAGCAAGGCGTCCTCCATCACTATGCCAACCTTGGTCCCTACAACACTGCCCTTCTCATCACATTCCTGGACACACTACATAGCATCCTCATTCCAGCCGAGCAGAGGGGTGGACCAGAACAGCCCAGGTATGTTGTCATCTGAGACAACGTGAGTTTCCACCGGGCTGCTCTGGTCCGCAACTGGTTCATCCACCACCCACAATTTATTGTTCTATACCTCCCACCATATTCCCCATTCCTAAACCCAATTGAAGAGGGTTTTCTTCAGCATGGCGATGGAAGGTGTATGACCGCCATCCCCTCGCACGCATGCCTCTTCTCCAGGCAATGGAGGATGCATGTGGTGAAGTTGATGTGGGGGCTTTCGGCGGCCGGATCCGTCACTCCAGAAGATTCTTTCCCCGCTGTTTAGCAAGGGAGAACATCACTTGTGATGTAGATGAGGTGCTTTCGCCAGACCAAAATAGGAGGCAGGATGCAGCCTAATGTCTTTTTCTTACATTTTGCATGTGTTTTTGTCTTTTTGTGTTTAGAGTTTTGAAAGAATGAGCCACTTTCATTTTTTTTTTTGTACAGAAAACCCTTTATCTTCCTGAATGTTTTCCTGGTTTTCTCCTGTTGGGTATGGAAAGTGTTACATACAAAACACAAGTGTTCAAAATTACTGCATTTTGGAAATAAATGACAATGTTTTTGTTACTGTATTGCATGTGTGTGTGTTATTTGAGTAGGTTTACATTACTGTAATAATCTTTTACAACCGGCTACAGTGTAACATTGAAAAGGCATACAGTGAGGGGAAAGAGACCCGCGAGACGGCCCTGACGTTTCGACTATAATTTTAATGGTAGGTTTATTTGAACAGTGAGAGACAGAATAACAACAACGAAATCCAGAAAAACGCATGTCAAAAATGTTATAAATTGATTTGCATTTTAATGAAGGAAATAAGTATTTTGTGTTTAGAGTTTTGGGAAAATGGCCCAAAGATTCAGCAAACTTGTGGAAAAAATTGTGGAAACTGTAACCTCACAGCGCAGAATGCTCAGTCATCTTTGCAGGACGGCCACTCCTAGGGAGAGTAGCAACAGTGCTGAACTTTCTCCATTTATAGACAATTTGCCTTACCATGGACTGATGAACATCAAGGCTTTTAGAGATACTTTTGTAACCCTTTCCAGCTTTATGCAAGTCAACAATTCTTAATCTTAGGTCTTCTGAGATCTCGTTTGTTCGATGCATGGTTCACATCAGGCAAAACTTCTTGTGAATAGCAAACTCAAGTTTTGTGTGTTTTTTATAGGTCAAGCCAGCTCTACCAACATCTCCAATCTCGTCTCATTGATTGCACTCCAGGTTAGCTGACTCCTGACTCCAATTAGCTTTTGGAGAAGTCATTAGCCTAGGGGTTCACATACTTTTTCCCACCTGCACTGTGAATGTTTAAATGATGTATTCAATATAGACAAGAAAAATACAATTTGTGTGTTATTAGATTAAGCACATTGTCTATTGTTGTGACTTAGATGAATATCAGATCAAATTTGATGACCAAGTTATGCAGAAATCCAGGTAATTCCAATGGGTTCACATACTTTTTCTTGCCACTGTATACTGAATATGCATACATACTGTATATATTTGTGCACATACATGTACATGTGAGTGCTACGACAAACTGCCGTGGGCTCCACTGCACACTGAACATGCAAAAGACACGAGATAGTGGTGTTTTACATTTGTCACATCCGTGTGTAGTTGGCGTGTATAAGAGATAATCGTTCGGTTTGTGTGTAGAGTTTTGATGTAAAAACACCATTTTGAGAAGAGATAAATTCGTTTTGAATGAAGGGTTTGGTTTTGGAAGAGATATGTGACGTTTTGCATACTACGTGTGTGTTTTGGGGTTTTGTGTGTAGAGTCTAGAGAAAAGGAGCCATACGTTCAGAAATCATGTGTAAGCAATTGTCAAAAACTATATATATAAAAAATGTAACTGTCCATCATCGTGGCTATCCGGCCATCTGAAGTGGCTGTACCCTGTTACCAAACGGGCTTGTGTTTCAGGGCACTGCAATCCAATACATGCCACAGAAATGCTCCTCAGTCAAGTCATTTCGGCTGTTCTTGTCACAACCCTCGTAACAGGTTTCCAAGGACACTGGTCCCAGGGAAGAGGTTTGTATTACCTGTGTATTTCTGAAACCATATGATAATTTATTCAAACTTCCTCTCCAGCATACCATAAAAACACGCTTTGGTTCAAAATGACTAATTCTGTGAGCAATTAAAGAGGCTGTATGAAGGTTTAGTTGCTAATTGTTAACCTCAAATGCTGGTATTAGATATGAGCCTTAGTTTTAACATAATATATTATATGCTTTTTCTCTTGGGCATGGGGAGGTGTCCAACTTTCTGTCCAATGAGGGCATTTCTGGGCAATATCTCTGTCCATTCAGTGGACCCCTTTTTGGCTCAAGAGCACTCCCAGAGGCAAAGTTCCGTAGCCTCTTTAAAAAGCGGTCATTGGGTAAAAACAGATTACTCATCCCACTATTACCACTATGATGTTTGGTTCATACGACCTTCCTACCATGTATTAGGCAAGAGATCACAGGTAGACAGTATCCCTCCTAAAGTGTCCGGCGATTCGAAAAGTCAAACAGATTTCTATTGGGGGGGAAAAAGTAATCTGACGGCTCAGAGGTAACGTCGTCAGTGGGTTTAATGAGTCCAGCAGGGGAGTATGGGTAGCTAGCAAGGTCTTCGCCTGGGCTGTAAAGTGACCCCAGTCTGATATTCCCCGGGCCCTGTGACAGAATTATTAAAAGCTCATTCTCTTAATGCAGTCTTCCCGGTGTCACGTTTCACCGGCCTTCAGACACACACTACAGCCAATGAGATCGCCTGCTATTTTTGCCACAGGTAGGTAGACTGCCCGGGCTGATAGGTGTCTATTCAGATAATGCATGCGCCTTTCCCTTTGTCAAAATGCACTCTTATTTCACAAACATATAATTAGGTCTGACTTACAGATGTGATCAAAATAAATGTCTTCTCTTTTTCATAAATTCTTACAGGAATGAAATGTATGTAGCTATTACTGTGGTGGCCGATCTGTGGAAGAATTAACATAAAGTCACGGCAGTTTCTTTAGGTTATCTGGTTTAGGCTCTTTGTGCACGGAGAGGAACGAGGCCTTGATCGTGCCTGCCTTAACCTTAATTATGCCCATAATCAAATGCATTCTACGTAGTCTCATTAATGACATTGATCTTTCGCAATATCCCGGCCCATATTCGCTGAGATTATTGGATAAAGTGCAGGGCGAATCCTCCCGACTGGTATCCGTGACCCCGGCAAGAAGATGTCGTTGCAGACATAAGTGGGTATTAAATGGATATAATTGACAGTGACCTCGTCTGCCTCGGCAAGGCCCCCAGACTAGCGCTCATACAGGAGAGGGGGGATGAATTAACATGCGTGAGGAGAAGGAGAAATTAAAATGAAGAAAGGGAACACGGCCAGGAGATAGATCAGGGTTGAGCCAGGAGAGCTGATAGGCTTAACATCTGATGAGGGCCAAAACATCATGTGCTCTTGTCTCTCTAATTATTCAACATGCACATAACACTTTCTCTTTTTGGCCATGTTGTTTGATTCTCAGTTATTAAATATTTGAGAAAAGTGAGATATGGGAGAAAGTGTTAACTGCTACCAGTTCAATCATTTTGAGGTGTTCCACTTTGGAAGATGGAGACACAGGCCTTTTCCATTTGTGAAGGCCTAGCGTAGCCTGTATTTGGTTCCATTAACAACTGCTTAGAGCTTTCCTCATTAGCCCTTTTCTATAAGTGCAATGGTGCATGGATGTTAGTAAAAGGGCAGTGATTGTGTTTGCTTATTGATCAAGTGAGGGTCATGGCCCTAACCCTAATACATTTGTGTGACGATGTAGGATGATGATTTGGAGTGAGCTGACCTCAACGTGACAACATGCTGCAGTGACTAACTGGACGAGCTGGGTTTTCTAGTAGCCAACTGCTTGTGTTATCGCTCTTGGTGCAAGTCAATGTATACATGTGTAACTCCGTGTATGTTATAATGTGAAACATTTGGCATCTGGATACAGAACGACTCCCTATTGCTCCACCCCTGCACAGGTGGGCCCTATCTTGATGCTTTTACATTTTCTGCTGGTTTGTTGGCATGATGTTGGTAGTGTAATTGGAGTCTAGCACTGGTGAATCAGCGCCAGCCTGGGTGGGCATATTGCACATGATCATGTTTTGGGCAGATGGTCTGCTGGCAAAGGGAGGGCTAGATGGGGTGGAATAGGGGGATTTGACAGGGCCTGCAAATAGATGATCCTTTAGGGTTAAATCAGGGTCACCTAGTGTTTATTGAAATGTTCTACAGTTTGAGTCTGACACATTAACTAATGACACATGGCGTGTCTGAGTCACTGGATAATTGTTTCTGATGAGGGTAGTGTCCATCTATATATAGAGAATTCTACATATAAAGTATATTGACAACTCTATATGTACACTGAACAAAAATATAAACGCAACATGCAACAATTTCAAAGATATTACTGAGTCACAGTTTGTATAATGAAATCAGTCAATTGTAATACATTCATTAGGCCCTAATCTATAGATTTCACGACTGGGAATACATACAGTGCAATGGGAAAATATTCAGACCCCTTCTGTTTTTCCACATTTTGTTACGTTACAGCCTTCCTTATTCTACAATTTTTCCCTCATCAATCTACACACAATATCACATAATGACAAAGCAAAAACAGATTTTTAGAAATTTTTGCAAATTTAGAAAATTGTAAAACAGAAATACCTTGTTTACATAAGTATTCAGACCCTTATCTATGAGACTCGAAATTGAGCTCAGGTGCATCCTGTTTCCATTGATCATCCTTGAGATTTTTCTACAACTTGATTGCAGTCCACCTCTGGTAAATTCAATTGATTTGATATGATTTGGAAAGGCACACATCTGTCTATATAAGGTCCCACAGTTGACAGTGTATGTCAGAGCAGAAACCAAGCCATGAGGTTGAAGGAATTGTCCGTAGAGCTCCAAGACAGAATTGTGTCGAGGCACAGATCTGGGGAAGGGTACCAAAACATTTCTGCAGCATTGAAGGTCCCCAAGAACACAGTGGCCTCCATCATTCTTAAATGGAAGAAGTTTGGAACCACCAAGACTCTTCCTAGAGTTGGCCCCAGGGCCAAACTGAGCAATCGGGGGAGAAGGGGCTTGGTCAGGGAGGTGACTAAGAACCCGATGGTCACTCTGACAGAGCTACAGAGTTCCTCTGTGGAGATGGGAGAATCTTACAGAAGGACAACCATCTCTGCAGCACTCCACCAATCAAGCTTTTATTGTAGAGTGGCCAGACAGATGCCACTCCTCAGTAAAAGGCACATGACAGCCCGCTTGGAGTTTGCCAAAAGGCACCTAAAGACTCTCAGACCATGAGAATCAAGATTCTCTGGTCTGATGAAACCAAGATTGAACTCTTTGGCCTGAATGCCAAGCATCACATCTGGAAACCTGACACCCTCCCTACGGTGAAGCATGGTGGTGACAGCATCATGCTGTGGGGCTGTTTTTCAGCGGCAAGAACTGGGAGATTATTCAGGATCGAGGGAAAGATAAACGGAGCAAAGTACAGAGAGATCCTTGATAAAAATCTGCTCGAGAGTGCTCAGGACCTCAGACTGAGGCAAAAGATCATCTTTCAACAGGACAACAACCCGGAGTGGCTTCGGGACAAGTCTCTGAATGCCCTTGAGTGTTCCAGCCAGAGCCCGGATTTGAACCCGATCAAACATTTCTAGGGAGACCTGAAAATAGCTGTGCAGCGACGCTCCCCTTTGAAACTGACAGAGCTTGAGAGGATCTGCAGAGAAGAATGGGAGAAACTCCCCAAATACAGGTGTGCCAAGATTGTAGCGTCATACCAAAAAAGACTCAAGGCTGTAATCGCAGCCAAAGGTGCTTCAACAAAGTACTGAGTAAAGGGTCTGAGTACTTTTGTAAATGTGATATTTTCAGTTTTTTGCTTTGTCATTGTAGGATATTGAGTTTAGACTGATGAAGAAAACAACAACAACTGAATCCATTTTAGAATAAGGCTGTAACGTAATAAAATGTGGAAAAAGTCAAGGGGACTGAATGCTTTCCAAATGTACTGTATATGCATCACGGAAGACTGAAATATAACTAAACCGTTTGACATAGAAACACCGGATTTCCTGTGTTTAAATGTTTGAAAAATGTTTATTAACATTAATAACATTCCACCCATGATGCCACTAGAAGGCGATTTGGTCATTTGATTGCAGGAAAGGACTACCGTGATGGCACACACACACTTACAGTACATTAGATGAGATAGCCTGTTGGAACAGATAAAACGTGTGAGAATGTGACATTTTTTTTGGAGTGGGTCAGATGGAAAAACTAAGAATCAAGGTTCCCTTTTTCTCTTTTTAATAATTCTGTCAAAGAATACATGCATTTTCTTGCAGGCGCACATCACTGTAACATTGCGACCCATTGAGAATTAGAGTTTTCCCTTAGCCATAAAGCAGTCTAAGACCACAGTGAGGTGGGCAGACTTATGTACCGGTCTACAAACCCAGGCGCTTTGGAGGGAACATATTACTTTTGAAGATGACAAATGGCTCAGGCAAAGTTTTGCACATACAGCCGGATAAAGTTTATCTTCGAGCAAGCGTGGCTGCCAGCAATACTTCCAGAGAACTTTAATCTTTCCCTTCGAAAGCTCACCTCTGATTTCTGTTCGTGGGGGAGGGGGGTGTTGACGGGAAGCAGGCAGGGAGTGTTTTGACACCCGTCTGTGGGAAATGAGTACAGGAGTGGGTCTGCTGCTCTGCTGTAGTGCACTGTGCACTGCCTGCCGTGGTGTTGGCTGTTACACTCCGCTCCACCGGAGCTAGATCATTAGAGAAGTTATAACTTGGTGGAAATAACCAAACCTAAGTAAAGTACTTCACCAAGCCAGCCCCAGCCACAGGAAGGTGCCTTTATTGAGAATAATCCATCAGGGTGATCTGATGAAGTCCTGATAAATGTTTAACCCAAGGGGTATATGATAAGTAGCTTATTAAATGTCACAGTTATGTGATCCGCGCCGGGCGATATTACATACGGTTGCCTCGCTCGCCCTCACACGTCACCTAGGCGCAAACTTCATTAAGGTGATGCTCTGCTGTCATACAGCAAATCAGAAAACACACCACAGCAGCGAAGCACACTAGTAACGACACACTGCTGTTACTCCCAATACCTAACTTTTTCAGCGAAATCTGACATGGACACAGAACCAGAGAAATAGAGCGAAAGAGAGAGACAAAGAGAGAGAGAGATACAGTAAAAGAGATATAGATATACAGTGTATATAGATAGGGGGATAGATACAGGAGAGAGAGAGAGAGAGAGAGAGAGAGAGAGAGAGAGAGACATTGCTGTCAGTAGGGGGCTTGCTTTAGAGGGAAAATGTCAGCACTGTCGATGAGAAGGAGGTCTTGATGTCACAATGATAGGTTTCTGTAATGTGCACTGTAATTCATGTTAGTGCATGGTGTGTCTATGTGTAATAGAGAAATATATATTTCTAGGAGAAAAACAGAGCTGCAAGCAGTCTCATATTTTTGTTGTTGAGCCAGGCCAGTTCAAAACCTTGAAATACCATATATGGTTGTATAGGATGTAGTTCATTTCCCCTCCACGTTAAAACTTGATTTAGCTACTTCATTCAATGTGAAAACGTCAAAAACCTGTAGATTTCTTTTCAAAGAGGGCAATCATTGACATGTTTCTTCTCAATTGTCTCTCCGTACGCCTTTAGCTCGATCGGTGACAGAGATAGAGAGAGCGATACATCTCTAACATTTAAACCCTCTGCCCTCCTTCCAGATAAAAAATTCAGAAGACGTATTGAATCAGGGTGGAAATCCCAAAATATGTGCAAGTTGATCAAGCAGGGATTAAAAGCGTCATTGTGCATGTCAATAAGGGATGGTGGTGGCTTGACGGTGTCATATTGACTTTTACGTATTAATACTCAGTGTCCTACTGGACCATCAGACTGATTGTTTGGAATGTAAATGATGCTACTGACGGCTCTGGTGACTGATGGCTTGAATTCCAATGAATCAATTGCTTCATCAATTTCCCTAATTCAGATCAAATGTCTCCTGAGTGCACACTCTTCTTTCCATGGTATTAGGATAAACAAATGCTTTGGAAGTCATTTTCATCAATCTCATGTAAATGCCAATACGCCTTACGGGCCCAGTCCAGGTTAAGGTCGTAATGTCTTGTGTGTGTTGGTGTGTGTGTGTGTGTGTGTGTGTGTGTGTGTGTGTGTGTGTGTGTGTGTGTGTGTGTGTGTGTGTGTGTGTGTGTGTGTGTGGATAAGTAAGATGACTTGAATACTGTTGTTGAATGTGATGAAGGCCATGTTTTGGGTCTTTTGGGTTCTTCAGTGTGTGTGTGAACGTGTGCTTGCAGGTGTTGTCTAGCACATGCCCACGTTGCTAGTGCCACCACTCTTACCGAAAGTAGTAAAACATCAAGACGGCAATGACATGCCCCGGTGTCACGTCTCCAAACTCAGCGGCCTTCGTCTTTTGTTGCTATGTATACTAATATGTTTGCTCTGTCTCCTCCCACCGTATGTCAAGGACAGGCTAGCTTCCTGTCGTCTGATGTTACTCGCCTGTATAACGTGTTTATGACAGGCCATGTGATCCTCTATGTGATGGCAGCTATCCCACATTACCTTGCCTGACGTGTTCTGCCCTGTTGTGATGTATACATATCAGTCGATCTCAAAACCCCAGCTGCCTGCCATCAAAGACCTCACCGCACGACAAGCCTTGTCAATTATACAAAATAAAATCAAGTATTCATAAGTAGCCTGTAATGGGATATTGGCTGACAGATTTAATAATTCAGTTTTGCTGAGGCTTAACTGGTATTAGTTTGATAGCTAATGGTCGCCTTTGTAAAGAATTCATCAGAGACAATGCTAGGAGTAAGAAGATGGACATAATTATGCCTACTTCATTTACTTGAGGTCGCCACAAATTAAAAGCTAGTTATCTAAAGTGTGATTGGCCGTTTAATCGTGCAAAGGTACTGTAATTTGATTTATGAATTTGATCCTGCCCAACCCCTTATTTCATACATTAATGTTTCAGTGGGAGCAATTATGCATTGTGCCACTACTCTTCATACCTCTATTATCCAGGCGGAATATCTTTGTCAGAGGGTGTGTAATGGTATTGCTAAATATTCTATAATGGCCAAATGAGACCTTCTTTAACACCCATTATTAGCTTGCCCTTTTCTTCAAATTGAACTTCTTTTTTTTAAATAATTGCCTTTGACTTGATTAATGACAAGGATAATCGAAGAGGGTATGCAGGAACAGGGATGTTGTCGTGTACGGCATCAATCTTGTGATCTCGCCTCATCTTTGACATGTCATTTTTATTGTCCTTCTTTTGTCGCAATTTTGAGAACTCATCTGCCATCTGACAATCTGAATTCCAAGGGATAGTGGAAGTGGAGTATGTATGACCCAGCTATCAGGCTGTTCCTAGGTATGTCCTTGGCATGTTGTACTTTTAATTGTATTCACATATACATTTCAATACTGTGAGTGGATTTAGTATTGCTATATTGCTATGTTGGGATGATTGTATTGGTCTATCATATCAGCTTACCTGGTTTTATTGTGTTCTATATTTGTACAGTATATTTGTTAGCTTTGGTAACACTTTATTTGGATAGTCCATCTGAAGATGCTCAACAGACTATAATTTTCAACTAACTATCTACTAACCCTAACCCTAGCTCTAACCCTAACCTTAAACCTCATCCTAACCCTAAACTTAACCCTTACCCTAACCCTTATTCTAAACCTAATCCTAACCGTAACCTTAGCACGCAGTTGCTTATCAACAGATAGTTTGTTGATAGTATGGCCATCTGTAGAGCATCTACAGATGGAAAATCTGGACTATCCAAATAAAGTTGGACCTTAGTAAAAGCTATCACTAAAAAGGAATAACCTTATAACGATGACCTATGTATACTATGCATAAGTGTAGTGTCCAAAACATTTCAATCCCAACATAAAGGGGTCATTTTTATTTCTGGTTATAATTAGCTTTATTTCCTTTTCCTGAGTCTTGAGTTCTGTTATCATAAATCTAGGTATCATTTTATTTTTTACCGTCCGGCTTAAAATAATCTAGAATTTGACCTTTTAATAAACACTAACATTATGTCTAAATTGTTTGTACTATATGGTTGGAATTATTCGGTCATGGGTGGATGGTCAGCAAGCTCAGCCTGAGAACACTGAGAGCAAGGCAGCGAGGCGGCATACACCAGGGCTCGACAAATGCTTACCGGTCGTGAACTACATCGATCTGAGGTATAATTCTCTATGAAATTGATGTATGAGGGCAGCCATTGACAGAAAGGGTAAAGACCACTTTGAGATGTCCCCTGTGAATAAGTATGATGGAAAATAGATTGTTGAAGAAGATTTATGTTTGTTCTCTCCTGCCACTGATAACCCCCCCTTGACGGCTTCTACATGCCATTCTCGGCAGATTAAACACACACCACCTGGCTTTATATTTCAGCTGCCAGCTTTTTGATGATTAGCTTGTTTGCTAACGTAAAGCTGCAGGCAGCAGTGTATTTCAAACATTAACATATCTACCAATCAATTATGACTAAGGACTAATCCTCCTAAAGCATCTAGACTTCTGAAAGGTCTTGTCTAAAAGGAAGGAAAGTGAATGTACACTCTTAGAAAAATGGGTTCCAAAAGGGTTCTTCGCTGTCTTCATTGGAGAACACTTTTTGGTTCCAGGTTGAACGCTCTGTGGAAAGGGTTCTACCTGGAACCAAAATGGTTTTACCTGGAACCAAAAAAAGTTCTTTAAAGAATTCTCCTATGGGACAGTCGAAGAACCCTTTTAGGTTCTAGATAGCACCTTTTTTTCTGAGTGTACAGTAAAGCATTGTTGTTTTTTGATTGATGGTCCATTTTCATGACAAACGCTGTAAACATATATTTGGTCTCGTGGGTATTTTTTGTTTCATGCTCTAAGTGTCCCAAAGAAATTCAGCAGGCCCCATGAACAGTGTACCAGTGCATTTCTGACAATGCAGACAGGATTTCCTGTGTGAGAGAACCCACATGACGAGAGACCAGGGCAGGGTTTGCAGTCAGAGGCTAGCCGTCTCTGACATGCCAGTGATAGAAAAAGCTAACTCTGGGTGGCTCTGCTAAAGTACTTTTTAGTAAGTAAGTGTTATAGTTATGGTGTTATAATGTAAAGAAATCATTTCAACCAGATAGTCACAGTTATGATGTACTGTACATGACCATGTTATGCTGCTTAATTAAAAAATGTGTGCCTAAAGACATGGAGATATTGAAATATTTTCAAATTGTTGGTTATTTTTGTTGTCAAATTGATTCATGTATTGTGTAGCTGTACAGTTGGTGAGAAGAACCCAAATGTACTGTACAGAACTATTTATACAGTAGTCACTGACAAGTGTGTACTTTAAATTGTTGTCTTTGGTGTTAAATATTTGTACATACTACGCATAATTTCTATAATTTACCCCTTTTTTCTCTGCTCTTTTCTGTTTGGAGGTATTGTGTTTGAATGTGAAGGAACATATTTAGCAGTTTAACTTTGTGAATGTGTGTGGGGATAACTCCTAGCCTGTTCTGGCTCCTTTATGGCTCTCTATTGTCGGCCTGCCAACAGTGTAATCAGATAATACCACTGAGAGGTCAAAAGCACTGCAAGCTTTAGCTTCAGATTTCTGTCACCTTTTACAAACTAAAAAAATTCAAAAAATTCAAACCCCAACTTGAAAGCTTGACGCAAGAGCCTATTTCTCGGAAATATATTATTAGTAGAATAGGCTGTGGTATGGCCTGAGCATCAAGTTACCTACAAAGACAATGCATTATGCAACAAAGGATACTATATGTTTTTGACATACACATGAGTTAAGTCCATTTTTATTTTCTTGAATAAGAGAAATCAAAAGGAAGATAAATGGATGATGAAGTGTATCTAACAGAATGATAGCATCTTCAAATCCATGACTGTTCCAGTCTGAGGTTATGTGACCACTTCAGTTCATTGTCTTTTTACTTTGCATCGTGAGCGCTGACCTAAAAGGTTAAGTGGCCATTGCTGGAAGGTGTGTAACGGTAAACTCCGTCCCCCTCATCACCAGGTGCCCTGTCTCATGGCCCGTTAGAGAGAGGATAGTTTGAACTAAGACCTGCCTGAAGCACACCACTACATGGGAACCCCACCACCCTGCATCACTGGCAGGGAGTGATGCTTTTTTTTCTCAAAAACATCACAATGTGATGCGTATCCACTGATACCAGACTGCCCTGGCCTACAGTATAACTGAACTGTACAAGCACCTGCAGTCCCACACAGGCAAATGGACGCCTGCACTGTATCATGGTGTAAGATAATAGAAACAAACATAGTCCTACCTTGAAGCCCGGAGACACAAAACTGTGGCTTTTGTATGCTATAACACTGAGGGTGGCTTAGTCCTCTTCCGTCATATTCTGTGGGACCAACCCACGAGGGATTGGGGTGAGGCCAATCGAAAAACATACTGTCTACAATCAAGTTGAACTCAAAGGGCATGATGGGGAAATATATAACTGCCGTCATGTTCGTCTTAACCCTGGTGTCATGATTAGCTTCTTGTGTGAGCTCGGACTTCAGTAACTCCCCAAAGTCTTCCCATGTTGCTGCCCTGGCAGGGATCCTCTTCTTGTGTAACCTTATTTACATTATACTCGAATGAAAACATCACCTCTTAGCTTCTCCCCGAGTTTAAGCAGGACAAAACTAGTATCAATTAGGCCGCTGAAAAATGTTTCTACAGATGATGTATTCAAAAGCGAGACCTCTGTGTTTCTTTCTTTCATCAGGTTGCCAGAGGGGGGAAAGGGCTCTGCTTTGTTTATGTTTGGCTTGGCGATCATTCGGAAACAGCCGGTGTCACCAACCAAATACACGGACTGGATGGAGTACATATGCACCTCTTCATGTCATTATACCAAACTGTTCCGCCCCTTATTTTATAGTGGGGTAATTTCGCTAATCTAGTAAGTACCCCTGTAATGAAAAACTGAAAACATTGAAACTGTACACTCTTTGACCCCAAATGTCAAAAAGTCACAGCCCAATGAGATCGACAGAAATTGTACCCATTCAAACACAAACCAAAACAATTTCCATAATGTATGGCAGTATCTCATTAGTATTCATCTATCCTAATACTCAATAAAACACACATTATTTGTTATGAGGTCATGGTGGATGTTAAAGGGGGAATGTATCGCTACGGCCCGCACGACTAATCGAGTCACACACTTTATACATTACTCATTATGAATATATTATTGGATATACCGTATACATTTGAAAAAAGACACGCGTTAAGAAATTGGCCTGTGTCTTGGTGCATTGGTAGCAGTGTTCTATGGGAGTAGTGCAAAGTACATTTAATTTCATCTGTTTGAGCTGTGAATACAGCTGTGTCACGGTTGTCGAAAGGAGAAGCGGACCAAAGTGCAGCGTGTGTGTCGTTCCACATTTTATTTTAACTGTGAAACTTTGCAATACATACACAATAAACTGAACGAACAAAACAACAAACCGTGACGCAGCGTAGAAACATACACTAACTCAGAAACACAATCTCCCACAAAACCCAGGTAGAAAAAAACCCTACTTAAGTATGATCTCCAATTAGAGACAACGAGGACCAGCTGCCTCTAATTGGAGATCATCCCAAACAAAACCAACATAGAAATACAAAACTAGAACATGACAACATAGAAAAACTAAACTAGAAAAAAAACCTGTCACGCCCTGACCTACTCTACCATAGAAAATAACAGCTTTCTAAGGTCAGGATGTGACAAGCTGCCATCAATATTGAGCTTTTGTGCTTCGGCGTATCTCATCCACTTTATTCTGTGTTATTCTTGGTGTTCTACGCTCTGTCCCTGAACCCCTGCACCTGCCTGTAACCATCACCTATTTGATCTGATGCTGATAAGAGAGGTGACTGAGGGACAGTAAGGAAGTTCAGGTGATGAGACGATCTGTCACACACACCCATCATCTTATGCACCAGTGTAACCTTAGCTTTCTGTGAGACACCGGGGGGAAAAAGCAGCATCCTTAGCGACTGGGCCCTCTGGAAGAACCTTTCTATCTTTCCTCAAGAAGAGATGACACCGCCGAGATCTTCGCTTCAGATTTTGTTGTCTTCCCCAAGCACTTAATGTGATCAGAGAATTAAAATTTCAGCGAGTCATTTAATGAAAGCCCCGAGCCACATGACCAGTGACACCAAGCTAGGGTTTCCTACAAGTCATATCTGCTGCATTCGACACATTGCAATCCCTCCTTTCTTTTTGTTTCTATCTGAATGCCCCAATCCCTTCACCCCTCCCTCCCTCCATTCCTGTCGTTGTTTAATGTGATCAGGTAGATTTATTATGGGCCATGAGGTCGTTGCGATGTTCTGTAATTGGAGGGGCCGCTGAATTGTATTAATAGGTCCATAGTGCAGTAAACTAGAGCATTTACATTTAATTAGTTTTATTGAGCCGCTGTTCATTTTATTTGTAATGAAGCTCTCGTTATGATGGAGGGCATATTTTAATGATCTTTAAATAAGATGAACAAATGTTGCCCTTGACCTGACAGAATGGTTTTGATGATAACTATTTTTCTTCCCCCTTTGCGTTATTAATTGCAAGACACAGAGGGTTGTAAAAGCATGGGGCTGAATACAGACATTATAAGGACATTATTCAAGCATGTTTTAGCTGATTTAAGGCAGCGGATTAGCCGATCATTACCTCCATCCCTCTCTATTTTTCCCTTAAAAAAACATCCCTCTCTTCTGCAATTCTTCCTACTGTAGTTTTATTTTCTCATTTAGCGTAATGAATTAAATAGAGCAAGCTTGTTATGAGCTTTAGTGATTGGACGATCAGTGTGCCAGACCAATCATAAAGCAGCAAAGTGCATCATCAAGCAACTTTGCCCTGCCAAGCAACTTCACACTGGAAAATGGGCCGCAAACAAATAATTCACACTCTACACGTGTATCACTTCGATAGTAGTCTGCAGATGCACTTTGCTAATTTGCAAGTAGTGTGGAACACTCCTTAATGGCAAAAGCATCAGGTACAAAAGTTTTGGGAGACGTTATGAATACGGTTCTAACAATGGTTCTAACGGTGATGATAAATGCTAGCTACTAAGGTTCCTAGGAGGCATACAATCTTCTGTATCGGTATGTCTGGTTAGTACCTCGGTGCCTCAATATCTGTGGGAGAATCTCAATTGCATCTCCTTGATTCTTTGAGTCCACTCTCCTCCCCTCCTTCTCAAAACCAATTGGATGATAAGGTCAGCCCCTCTGACCTCATCCAATGGGTTTTGAGAAGAAGGGGAGGAGAGAGGAAGGTGAGGAATCAAGGAAATGCAATAGTTATTTTCTCTCTGTCTATATCAACAACCTCGTTTGTTAACAGGAGTAACAGAGAGCACAATGTGAGGATGAACGATGAAGTGAGCTGGTATTATAAGATCAACTGGAAACAGATCATGTTGGTTACATCGAGCTGTGCATTTTATGAATGCATGTCTCTCTGTAGCCTATGTTTGTGTGAATTCATCTGTCTATGTGTCTGTTTCTTCATGTCCGTGCCTGTGTGTCTGTGTCTGTGTGAAGTTGTCCGCGTGTCTGTATCTATGCGTCCGTGTCAGTGATTTTGTTTCTGTATCTGTGTCAGTGTGCATCTGTCTGTGTCTCTGTGCCCAGTGTCAGTGTGCATTTGTCTGTGTGTCTGTATCTGTGTGTCAGGGGCTTAAGATGCTTCGTCTCATTAATGAGAGGCGTTCAGGTCTCCACTGGGACCTGTGGAAGATAATCTTCTCGTGTTTTGCTATGAAAGCGCTTCTGACCGTAACCGAAGAAACTCACTCAAACCGACGGAGGGCCCGGCTGAATTATTCAGCGTTTACAATCAATTTTACCCCCCAAAAAACCCCCCCACACCTTCCAACCTCATGCCACACACCTCACCTCCCATCATGGGAATGTTGACAATTCCCTGCACACTGAAGTCTCAGGTCCTATAGCAACATGAGATAGTGCGTGTGTGTGTGCATCACAAGTTTCGTTAGTGTCATATTCAAGAGAACTGTTGTATTTTTTGTTTGAGGACATTTGTGAAGTGTTTAAATGACTTTCTCTACATGGCTATTCCTCATGAAACTGAAACAAGACCATGATGTTTTGGATTTTTACAAAGTGTAATCCATAGAAGGGTCCTTTGGATGATATGTTGACATGTATTTGACATTTGTATCTAAATGTATAATTGAGAAAAAATGAATCAATGTTGGCATATTTATGACATTTTGGCCTTAACCTGGCCACCTTGAAGACTCTATAATGTTTAATTTGTAGGTGCTACAAAATAAACATTGGAGTCATATGGAGCTTTACCGCTTGCTCTGTAATTTGCGTAGTATTTTTATTTTAATAACAATTTTCTTACATTCAATTATGAATATTGAAAAATATGAACATGAAAATATACCCTTTTTTATTTGGCACGTTTTTCAAATATAATGTTAAACATAATGTACAATTAGGGAGATAAACGTTCCAGAGTGGGATATTGGCTACTTTTAGTTATTATCCAATTTGTAAGCATTACCAACAGTGCATGTGAAAATGGATTCAAAATGGTCGACACTCTGCTGGTGAATTGCAGGATGTGCAATGATACAAGTATAAGGAGGGCTGTGATTGGTTACATTGCCTACTATGCCAATTGCTCTGTATAAAACTCTAAAACTAGCAGAGATCCCACCCTGGAACTTTGATATGCCCTTAGAGTATTATGTTCAACAATACATAGAACATATTTATGTTCAATATTTTCAAAATTCATACATATATTTTTCAATATTCATAAATTGTATGAAAATGATTCAAATCAAAATACTAATCATATTACAGAGCAAGCGGTAAAGCTATATGTGACACCAACGTTTGCTTTGTAGCAAAAAATAAAATAATGTTTTATTGTCACATACACCTGACAGGTGCAGTGAAATGTGCTTTTTTACAGGACCAGTCATAGCAGTATAGCACCGTTGAGGAAATTAGGGATAAGTGCCTTGCTCAAGGGCACATCAACAGAATTTCCACCTTGTCAGCTCAGGTATTTGAACCAGCAACCTTTCGGTTACTGGCGCAATGCTCTAACCACTAGGATACCTGCCGCCCTTATGAAAAACCTATAGATTAAACATGGAGTCTTAAAGGAGAATTGTGTAAGGCCAAAAATGTCATAAATATGTCATTTATGCTTTTAAATAGAAATGTCAAACATATGTCAGCAATCCTTCCTCCAAAGGACCCTTCTATGGATAGAATTTGGTGAAAATCCCAAACATCGTGGTCATAATTTCATGAGGAATCAATCTACAGTCTCTTTGGCTGTGTTTCTCTGTCCCTCTTATGCTTCTTCGTTCTCTGTCCCTCTTACATTTCCTCTTCGTTCACTCTCTAATTCTCTCTCCACAACTCTGCTAGGCTCTGAAAAACATGTGACTCTCTGGCGATTTGATTTAGGAGGAAAAAAAGAGGGTTTTTTGTTCATTGCACCTTAGTAACTAGGCTTTTCTGTGTGTGTGTGTGTGTATGCGCCCCGTGTACGTGTGTACATATGCGCATGTGTGTGTACGCACCTGTTTATGTATGTGTTTGTGTACACGTGCGTGCGTGTGTGGGGAGAGTGTATTAGTCGCCGTGGTATCAGCTTTCCAGTGGTATGATTCAGCTCTGACAGGAGACAGCTATATTATTCTGTACAATAAGCTGCAGTATAATACTGATGTGGATTACCTCAATTGCAGGTGATAATAGACAGGCAGTGGAGCAGACAGGCCGATACAGGACACCCACTCCTGTGTGGGAAGCCATATTAATTATTTCTTGTGTGCCTGTCGACTGTCCATCGGAGAGGAGGCCAGAGGCCCGGGGGTATGTACTAGGGGGTGGTAGGGCTGTGACGAGAAGTGCTTACGTTTTGGGAGTGATAAGCTCGTGATTCATTCACAATCGTTTCATCAGGTGATGGATCGACTGCTTGCGTGTGTATGTGTGGGTCTGTGTATGCATGCATGTGTGTGCGCATCTGCACACACTCCTGCGTGTGTTTGTGTGTATGTACCGGTCACAGATACCTCTGATATGCCCTATCGAGCAGGAGGCCTTTGCTATGCGTAATGCAATGCAGTATGCAGGATTCTTTGTCAATGCTGGAATCATGGAGGAATGCGATACCTGGTTTAAGCATGATTAAATTGACACCCCATAGAGTGTCTCGGATACGTTTTTGGGCTCTTGATACTGCGGGCCGGCGGCTTATTCAACGCTGCTGCCTGTCTCACATTCGTTCAGAGTTTCAGCTGTCATGCTGACATTGCATTGCAATTATAGAGAGTAAGAGGGCGAATGCATTAAGCTCTGTGGGCAGAGTATCAGAACAGCACCGCTCTCCTGCCTCCACTTTGGGATAAGTTTCCCTTTGATGCTAAAGAGCACAGATAACGCAGAAATCAGCCAAATGAGGTGTAGCGGTCCTGATTCTGTGGGTGTGTCCAGAATGGCACCCTGTTCCCTACTTCTGACCTGAGCCCTATGGGCCCTGGTCAAAAGTGGTCACTATTTAGGGAATAGGGTGCCATTTAGGACGCACATTCTATTCTGGTTCTTCAAGGAATCTCCCAAAACAGGCCTGCTGCTGTACAGCAAGCACTTAGCGTATACACGGGGCAGAGTTCCAAGCCGTTCCTCTACATACTCATCTGTGGACCTCCAAAGGACTCAAAGGTTAAGGCTGGCTTCCTGAACATCTGCTTCTAACATCAAAGCTCTCTGGGCTATTTAAGTGTTTAGTGGCTCCAGGGCTTGGAAATTATGACCAGCATGTTCCTCCATGCTATATTTATTATTTACATAATAATGATGCTGCTATTGTTTATTTTCACTTTGTTCTTTTTCCCTCTTTCCGGATGCATGGCCCCCAGAACAACCACATTTATCAAATGTGTCATCAACAAAACTGAAATAATTTACTTTGTCTATCTCCTATCAGGTCACCATATTTCCGTGATGGTTTTACTATTGTCAGATAAGCAGGCAGCCAGAATGAGACTAGAACCTGAGAGAGAGAGAGAGAGAGAGAGAGAGAGAGAGAGAGAGAGAGAGAGAGAGAGAGAGAGAGAGAGAGAGAGAGAGAGAGAGAGAGAGAGAGAGAGAGAGAGAGAGAGAGAGAGAGAGAGAGAGAGCCACAAAGAGGAGCTTTGTTTATGGCCTTCATTCTTGGCCACACACAAAGCTTAGCAAGAGAGCATTTCCTGTACTGATTCATTCCCCCTTCTGTCGTTTGCGTAACTTATGCCTCTATTAACAAAAGGGGAGAAAAATCTAAATCTTTCTGTGGCTAAACTTATTTTTCCATTGACCTTCTCATGTTGCAATTTCAGTATTAGATCCATTTAAGTGTCAACCCATTAGTTATGACTTACTCACCGTAGCTTATTGGAAGATAACTTACAGATGTAGCTGTAGGTAATTACATTTTCAGTGTTGTGTCTTCGCTTTCGTTTCCTCTTCCCTTCCCACTATTATGAATTATGAAGTGGGATCTTTGCTAGCGCCTTGTGCTAATTGAAAGGTAGCCTTTATGTGTGCCTGCAGTTTGCCTAACTTGTGAGATCTCACAGCATCTGGTTTGCCAAAACCAGACCAGGATTCAATCTAAGGCATGTTGTAGGGCAGGGCACTTTAACAGGCCTTTAAGGTCATTTGCGTTTGAGCTGAAATGCGCAGCGTTTACAATGAATGCGATCTATGTATGTGAACGTCAGGGGAAGTTGTCGGCTGTGGTGACCTATGCCATAATGCACCTCGGATTGAATCCCGGCCTAAGTGTTAAATATTTTGACACTTTGCCAGATATTGTTAAATCTGCACACTTTTGTATCTCCACCAGGAGTCTCACAGCAAAACATAATAAACTGGAGCCCTGAGAGCCAGCAGGTGGTCTCGCTGGTGCTACATAGCTGCCCATTCTCCCGTCCTAGTGGGCAAAACTGTTAACAGTTACATAATTATTATGTACAGTATGCAGGTTACATGACGTCTTTTCAACCAGAAAACCAATTTACAACAAGAAAATTATGAATGAATGAAAATGTCAGTAAGACCACACCTGGCATGTTTTTCCAACTGGGCAGCCTGGTCTCATAGACTAGACGAAACATAGTAAAACATAAATCAGGGACACACAGAAGAAATATGGAAAGCATATGCATAACCATGGTAGCAATTTAAAGGGAACAGTTTGGAGATTACGGGGTAATTATTAGACTAAAGATGGGGACAAAACAGTTCACCTGACACAAATACTGAATCCAAACATTACACTGTGGATTTTATGTGCATTTTACATGTACTGTACTCTTCGCCGCATTTGCTGATACTCTGCATACTTTCAGTAACATGATTAGAATATTCTTTGGGGTAGGTGTAACACAAGACAACAAAAATGACAAGAGTTTGAGTGAGAGGTCTAACTGGTGTTTCCTCCAAAGTGTGCACAGTTCCTAGGTAATTTCAATGCACTTTTATGACTCAAAGAAAAGCCTTCAAATATAAGGTGTTTTTTTGAGCTCTCCGAGGAACTAGAGCAAGAACACTTGTAGTTGTTTTGTTTGGAACAGAGCCCTTCATCCCGGCCTTTGCACAAACAACAACAGTAATTGTGTAATCTAAAAACAGTCCATTATAAATCACAATCTGGGTCAGGTGGGCATAATTTGAAAGCTTGTTCTATTGCCAACATGACTAGCTAAATTGTAAAATATAATTTTACAGTGGTAATCCTTCACAAGGCAATTCAGAGAAGCAGGTTGTAATTGTGGTGCGCATAGAATGGAGTCAAGTGCATTCAAATTTCCTTTACAATACAACAAACATAGGCTCATTCTGTTCATGACAACCCGAGCTAGCGTTAGCGTTAGCTACCTAGCTAACGTTAGCAATAGCCACCTAGCTAAAATTAGCCACAAGAAATTGGAATTTGTAATATATGATACGTATTTCAAATTTGTAACATTTTGTACGAATTGCAATTAGTACTGTAACATCTCATACTAAATGTATGATGGACATCCACAAATTAATACATACAATACCAAACGTACATATCATACTACAGATTTACATTTACAATGTTACGTCTACCCCTGCGTCCAGGTTGAACTGGGATGTATGATCAATGTGGGGACTTTGTGGACAGTGTGGTCACATTTGCCTAACAGCCCTGCTACAAGAGTGAATGTGCTTTATTAGCTGAGATGATGATTACATGTGCAGCCCATGCATCCCTGGGGTGGCTCTCTATATTTGGGCCCAGGCTGTGTCAGAGCACCACAGCAGCCTCTCTCTCTCTCTCTCTCTCTCTCTCCTCTCTCTCCTCTCTCTCTCTCTCTCTCTCTCTCTCTCTCTCTCTCTCTCTCTCCTCGTGTGTGGGCCTCCTTGTTTTGTCATCTTTTTCAAAGTGTTTAGGAATCATCTGCAACACTCTAACCTCAGCATGTCTTCTGGCGAGTTGCACATAAAGAAAACACACATTTACAAGGCCACGAAAGATGCCCCTATTCTATTTAGGTGTAAACACACGCACATACACAAATGCACATCGCACAAAAAACGTATATACACTGCTTGCAGTTTTGAGTTTCTTGAATTGATTCATGGCAATGGATTTTGATTGGTACAGTTGTAAGTAAAAAATGGTTGTGCAGATTGTATTTCTCCTAAATTCCAATGAAAATAGTACAGTAAGTGACCCAATGGAGATTGACAATGTTACTGATGTTATGATCTATCCCACTTTTTGTGTATGAATACTTTATTCTCAGTGTCTGCTTGAAGTTTATCTTACTTGGCACATGTTGGTCAGTATCTTTCACAACGACATAGCCTACTATGTTGAAACTACGCAATAGTTGGCCCAGTGTCAGCAACTCTCCTTCCCTCTCCTCTCGTCCCAGACGCCCTCTCCTAGGTAGCGCTGAGAAGAACACCTGAGACCGTTTCCATATGATGCACAGTGGCATTCGGGGAGAAAAGCCAGAAACAAGGCGGACTGTCTCACTAATGGGACACTTAGCTGTCTGGGCTTATGTCATCCTGTCCCACCGCGGAGCATCCAATAGCCTTGTCTCCCCTCGCCTCCCCTATCTCAGCCATCCAGCCCCACGGCTCGCGGATCGATCCTGCGGCCAGCAACCCTGCTGGCGGTCACGGCTCAGGCAACCGGAGATGTCAAGGCCCTGAGGTGTCCCCCTCATCGTCTACGAACTCCCCCACACACAACCCACCACACCCCGCCACTCCTGGCCCGACCTTGACCTAAGTCCAGATAACCTAGGTCCAGTACTTTGTTGAATTGAGTTGGGATTGTGACAGAATAGCTAGCTTAGATTGTTTCAGACCCACTGGGCACAGACATCAGTTCAGCATCTAGTTCCCATTTATATTTGGTTGACTTTTCAACTAACGTGAAATCAACATGAAATCAACTGAACATTTCACCCCATCATTGGATTTCGGTAAACATTTGGGTGAAAAAAAGACATTCCACATTAATTCAATGTCATCACATGACATTTTGGGGTTGAAATGACATCAAACAGTTTTTTCCCAGTTGGGGAGTAACTTGTCTTGAGGGCGGACTATACTTCCAAATTCTCTTCCAAATCTGGATGATTCAACACTTCAGTAGATCTTCTGTTTTATCTTGATGTGGAACAGAGAGGCATACTTACACCCACAACACGTATGTTCAAAAGCATCTACGCTGTACTTTGTCGACAAATATGTTGATCACAAGTTGCTTATTCACCAACACTCATAAAATGTGTGTCGCCGTGGAGCAGCTTGGCTCAGTTGAGCCATGACGTCTCATGTTGCATGGGGACTCTTGGCCCTACTGTGAACCACGATCTGTGAAAGGGGATGTGTTCAAGCAGACCTCCACCTCTTCCCATCATCTTCACCTAATACTGACGCTCTGTCTTCTGAGCAAAGCCTCTATAACGAGGGGGCTGTATTAAAACGATGGGGGCGATACTGGTGCTCACATGCATAAGGCTTGATGAGAAAGGAGAGGGCTTCCTCAAAATAACCACGCATGACTTGCTTGGTGTTGCATGTCAGCTATGATCAAACAATCCCCATCCATTTGTAATATCACAGAGGTGCATGGCCAATGACAGCGGAACACAATACAGGACTATGACTGGCGGTAGAAGACCTGACATAGAGTCACATGGAACGTGTATGAGTCCAGGTGTCATGATGAAGAACGAAACTCCCAGGATCTACTTTAAATAAACTGTTGAAATAGGGCTGCAGTGCATCCAGAGTCAGCAAGATCAGTGACACACACACACACACACACACACACACACACACACACACACACACACACACACACACACACACACACACACACACACACACACACACACACACACACACACACACACACACAAACACACAGTGTACTCATAGAGCACACCTAAAAATACAGGATGCAAAGAGTTGATAGACTGCAAGCCTGAAGTTTGTTTTCATCTGGACAGAATACCAAAGCAGTTATTGTGGGGGAAAAAAGGGGGCTGATGCTATAACAGTGTTGTTTAGAAAAATAGAAACACACACAAAACGTGTGGTGGAGGCAGGCAAGTCTTTTTTGCAGTTTGGTTTGTATTTTAATATCTCCATTATGCAAAGCTTACTAAAACACTGTGTGTGGTCCTGGCCTCTTCCATCTGGCCACGGTGGCCACTTTGTTGTCTTTCGACTTCATTTTTCAACATTGGCCAGTGTTGCTTATAATAAAGCCACGTTACGAAAACATTTAGTAGCCCTGACATGCAATGACAAATTCCAATATCAACAAGGAGATATGACAACAAGGGCACCCAAAGCTCCCCTGCTATTGCACGCATAAACAAACATTAACAAATGAAATGAGGTTTACTGCGACTTTATGGGTTTATATTTCATCATTCTATTTCGAGGATGACTTTATAAAGCTAGGAAATTCCCTGAGAGAGAAAGAGTCATTAGCATAGGTGTTTTTGGAGGTCTACTGTGTATGAGTACTTGAGTGACAATGGATCTTACTTTGACTACACCGTATTTGTTACTAAGAACATACAATAAGTTAGTTGCTTACAGAGCTTATTCTCTTCAACCCCGGTGAATAAGACCACACGAGGAGAAAATGGGCACGTTTAAAACAGCTCAGACAAGAGTCCAGTAAATCCTGTGCTTACGAATGACAGGTATGCTATTGTGGCTTCAGTTTGGCATTTACTGTACGTGGGGCGTGGTGAGTACTAAAATAATCACCAATCATACTTCTCTCTTTTTTTGCAAAGCAGCCTGTAATGCTATAAGTGTCAAAAAGCATCAAAAGGGTTTTACGACACCCAAACTGACACACCGTGCAATGAATCTGGTGTTATAATTCCACATTCTTTATGTCCTATGTAAGAATGAGCCTGGATGGCTTGGTGCCATACGCTCGTCTCTCTCTCTCGCTCTCTCTCTCTCTCTCTCTCTCTCTCTCTCTCTCTCTCTCTCTCTCTCTCTCTCTCTCTCTCTCTCTCTCACTCACTCACTCACTCACTCACTCACTCACTCACTCACTCACTCACTCACTCACTAATGGCTTTAGCATCCATCCCTCTCTCGCAGTACAAACTTTGAGCCCATCCCGTCTCCCCTCTGGAGAGAAATATCAGTGTTGTGGGTGCTAATCATGTCGAGTGGTTTAAGCTTTTATAAACAATGTGTAAAAATTAGGCCATGCTAACAATCTGGTAATTCAGTAGCTGCCGCAGAGCTGCCACTATTCCATTCGGGGCGGGGATTATGAATGTGTGTGCAAAGCCGTTGCCCTCTTAATGTGGGGCCCATGATATTACAGCTGCTCACAATTAAAAAGGACTACCTTCCACCCGCCAAAGCTCCCCTACGTAAATAAACGGTGGGACAGCGGAGGTGGGGCATGGTAAGCGTTGCAATAACACGGCTGATTTGGACATCTGGTGTCGTACGAGAAACGTCTCTTTTAATGAATGCATGAATGGGTCTTCGCCCGGCCCGGATGAGCTCACTGTATCAGGCCGCTTCCATAGAAATATATAAAAATAGAATGGGATTATCAGTTCTAGTCATTCTATTTCTATGGCTGCATCCCTGCTCATTCTCAGGGGTGATCAGCAGGGCCGTGTTGTGGTGGGGTGCGCTAGGTCAGAGTGGTGAGTGATGTGAGGTCTCACCTCAGTGTTAAAGACCACCATACTGGGGCTGACCTGGTGCTAGTGCAGGCTCAATTCAAGTCACCTGCCTATGCTGTTAAAGGAAATGCTGTTAAACAAGAACACTAGGTCTATGTATGGACTATGTATGAGTAGATGTTTGAGAGTCTATCTTCTTTTCTCCCTCCTCTCCTCTCCTCTCCTCTCCTCTCCTCTCCTCTCCTCTCCTCTCCTCTCCTCTCCTCTCCTCTCTCCTCTCCTCTCCTCTCCTCTCTTCTCCTCTCCTCTCCTCTTCTCCTCAGAGAATAGTGTTTGACCGAATGTGCATCAAGACATCGTTCAGTAATAGGAAGTGGTTGTCATGGAAAAGCACCACTCACTCACAGGTCTCCATAAGACTTATACAATATTCCTATACAATGATTGGACGTGACCTCCACCGTACGACTCACCACTTTTTTTGTTGTTGCCTGAAGCATAAATTCTGTATTTTTACAGCACCTTTTCAACATAATGACCTGATACACTTTACTAATGATGCATAGCAATCCAATGGGTATAGTGACAAAGTCATCGTTGCCGAAACAATGGGAATATCCGCTGTTTGACACCACTGCTTCCCCCACAGACGGTAATCAGTAATCAATCTGTCTGGATACATAGTTTGGTAACCTTGACTTTCTAGATAAAGTTGCACCTGTCAGAGATAAAGGTCAGCTCCAGATGTTAATTAACCTGGAGGGGAATTAAGTAACCGGGGGTTTAGGCTTGACATTTAGCCAAGACACCTAAGCCTATACATGGCACAGTGAGCATTATATATTTAGACTGCTATATAGTTTCCATGTGCTGGAAACAATGGGCCCGAACTGATACCAGTATGATACACTGTCTGGTGATGATTGATGTTATCACTTTTTGAAACAGGTAATAAAACTGTGATATATTGGAATAACATGTTTTGCTTTGGTCATAATGATTTCTTAATGTACGCCTCTCACTCTCTCAGTTAAATATATTTAGTGATAGAATTTCTCTCAGTATTTTTGTTTTCTTTCTGACGTTGATGAGGAAGATCATATCTAGATCGTGAGTGCCTCCTGCTGTGTGGAATGCTTTGTGAAGGTGCTTCAGGGGCACCTGTCCGGGCTGGTACACAGGTGACAGTTCCACACAGATCCACAGCATACAAAGCAGCAATGCTTAGGCTACACAGGTATAAAGCAAGTATCAGACATTCAAGAGACTGTATGCTCCCACTTTAAACAAAGTACAACTTATATACTGTAGGCTATATATAATGCATAAAGGATTCATAAGCAAAATATAAATGCTTCACAAATCATAGACACCTTTGCAGAGCAGATAGTAAAGGAACACAGTGGCATGCAATATAAGTGGTGGTGGTATAGATACTAAAGTATAGAAAGGCTGATCATCAACAATGATGTCATGTAACTGTCTCATCAAAATTAAACTGAATTAACTGTCTATAGTACTTATATTGAAACCATGATTGGCCTATTTGAAAATGAAAAACACTTAGTTATTCTTGCCACATGTAAGCTACAGGAGGAAGTATTCACACTTGTTTTCCTTCAGGTTAGTGGTGGAACATGGACATGAAAACAATTGTGGTTTACAAGTTGTGGTTCTTCTTTTTTTTAATGGTTTTCAGTGGTGTAAAATATTTAAGTAAAAATACTTTAAAGCACTACTTTTACATATCTGTACTTTACTTTACTATTTGTATTATTTTACTTCACTACATTCCTAAAG
Source organism: Salmo salar (assembly GCF_965601325.2). NCBI lineage: Eukaryota > Metazoa > Chordata > Actinopteri > Salmoniformes > Salmonidae > Salmo > Salmo salar. The sequence goes on from NC_138292.1 coordinate 44,547,205, forward strand.
AAAATCATGTACTTTTTACTCCATACATTTTCCCTGATGCCCAAAAGTACTCGTTTTGATACTTACATTTCCTTTTGATACTTAAGTATACTTAAAACCAAATACTTTTAGGCTTACTCAAGTAGGATTTTTGCTCGGTAACTTTCACTTTTCCTTTTCCATTTCGGTATCTTTACTTTTACTCAAGTATGAGAACTGGGTACTTTATCCACCACTGCCGGTTTTCCGGCATAATTTCATGAAAATTCAGTCATAGGCATGAGTCCTTCCTTTAAGAGGGCTTCTTGTCTAATTGCTCCTTAAACCACACTCTAGCTATGCCTGGCCTTTTCAATCGGTGTGTGTATGTGTGTGTACAAGCAAGTATGCATACATGCCTCAGTACCTACAACTGTTTGCATGCGTTTGTATGTGAGTGTATGTGCACGTGTTTACCTCTAGAACACACCGTGCACAGCCTTTGAGAGCTAACGCGGCGTGCAGGGCAGCAGGGCCTCAAAAGGGCGAGCGGGAGGGATGCACAGGAAGCTGCCAATTTATGTTGCCCAAACCTTCCCAAGCCGTTGGCCTGATCTGAAGCACGCTGTGGCTCAGCCGTCGCCCGCTGTCCCCCTCATTTCACTTCTCATGGTCTGAAAACGAGCCTGTCATTAGTGGTTTTACCCTGTGACGTGGGGAGGCAGGGGGAGAGGAGATAGCGGTTTGGAGAACCCCTCCCTCCTCCCTCCCCCTCTCCCCCACGACGCTACGTGTATGACCCTCGCATCCCCATCTGGTCTACGTCGGGGACTGCCACTGTCATCTGCTCATAATTAGTGTCACCTGCACATTGCGCAGTGCGATAAACACAGAGTTACCAGCAACGGGCCGGGGCGCGTGGCGGTGCTTGTTAAGACAGCCTCAGTGCTGGTGGGAAAGAGAGAACAGAGGAGGGAGAGAGAGAGGGAGAAAGGAAGAGAGGACGAGGTCTCAGGGTGTAATGGAAAGGCTCAGGCCATCACACGGTGCCCTAGTTATGTGCCTCCTCGCACGTCGCGACCCACAGACACGACTGGCTGGTGAAAAGGACCATCTCCACGCAGGCTGTGCATCTAACAGCGCCTCTCTGACACAACCACGGCAGATAGTTCCAAGTCAGCGGACCTGACAGAGGGTCATGTCTAAGAAGAAGTTTGCCTGTTTTCTCAAGATACATGAGTGTTTGTCTGAATTGAATTTCAGATATTTAATAGTTTTGTCTATTTGTTTAAGTAGGCATTTGGGACTTCCATTTGAACTTTTATCTCAGGATGTATATCAATTTTCAGTAGCAGAACAAGCTTATCTGTGGAATACTGTTTGTTGAATACGGTTAAGAGTTAAGCCTTTTTTATCAAGGGGAATCTCATGATATTAGCTTACTGTCTCACATAATTATATTTGTCCTCTTTCTACAATGTATTATCAAAGATCAAAATGCAATGGTCAAATTCCTACATTGTGGTCTCTCATAATGCTAAAATATTTTGTTGACCACATTCCATGTTCTTGGTGACCATCGTGTCCCAGGTCACAGGCAGCACACAAGGTTACCCAGTCACTCATATGTTTACACTTCCAAATCACTGACCTTTGCTTACACAGGAAACTCTTCTGGCCTCATATACAGTATCTCAGTGATAAATGCTTCCCCTCAAATATTTAGAATGGGATCGGAAAACCACAATAACATACTAGTTTAAAATAGGCCCATCAAAACAGAAGTGGCTAGTCAGATAGCATCCCTTTTTTAAGTCTGGGGAAATCCTTTTCACACGCAGGGGAGATGAACAATTTGACTAGTCTGGGAGAGCTCTAATAATGTTACAATCTCTTCATTTCATCACTACTTTTTTTCTGCATTACGATAAAAGAAGGGAAAAGGCTTAAAGGTTCTGACCACATTTCCACTGCTTTGTCATTACCTGGCTAATCTAATAACAGGTTGCAAACACAGTCTTTCCCCTTAGCAATCATATATGTACTACTATGTAAATCCAATAATCACTAATGTCTTATGAACTCTAGGGCAACATAACACCAGTCACGAGTCCCCATCTGTGCTGTTGCGCGGGCGCGTTGAGCGGCCGTGGCACGCTGGGACCAGCGGTATAATATTCATGTATTTTCCTTGTAATTTGGGGAATGGGGAAAAATGCCTTGATTGTAGTTCCTAAACTGTCCCCAGTGGTTTGTGAGAAGCTGATAATTGTGAGCTGGATAGATGTGTATATCGAATAGTTTACAAAATGAAGCCAGCTGTGTTTCCCCTGCACGCTGTGGCTTCCTGACACGCATCATTAAACCTTATTAGCTACTTCCTTTAACAGAGATGCTCGCCCCATCTTCCACCCCTCATATTAACATTTTCTGTCCCTCCAACTGGAAATTATTTGCTTTATTGTAGAGTATCAACTCGGTCGTAGTTTTCTGACGCAGCGTAATTGGTACTTTGGAGTATAATCATGGCTAAGGACTGTGGCGACGGCTCGCTGCAGATTGGGGTCGTTGTGTTCTGAGTTCTCTCCCTTCATCTCCCTGTGTACTTTTTCATCTCACCACTCTATCAATCTGCTACCTTTTCCCATAGGTCCCCTCCTCTCCTGTGTTCTCCCTGCTTCTCACAGCCCGTTAGCTTTGTAATGGCTCATAGCGAACCAATTGGAAATGATCACAATAAAAGGTAATTATGAAAGGGTGGATGCTGCATTGCTCTTGAGCGTGCGTGTTTGCGCACGCAGGCACACACGCCAGTCAGAAGCAGACTGTGTTCTACTGACATCACAATCTGGGGCAAATGACAGATGATTTGCAACGTGTAAACCAAGATGATCCATTCCATGAAACGAATAAGAGCGACAGCTTGACTGGTAGGTGAAAACTACATATAGGTGGATGTGTGAAAAGGATGAGTGATTGACTAGAATACTGTAGTAATATACTACACTGTATTAGTAGACGAATGTGAATTCTGGATTGTCGCTGAAGGTTACTAAATGAAAGCCAGGCTTTGATAAGCCCTTGCTGTAGAGATGATGTACTGCAGGATGAGGGGGGCTGGCCTTGTTGATGTAAGACCAAGTTGTTGAAATAATTACTCCCATGTACCTGGGTGGTCCCTCTGAGAATAGTGTGTGTGTGTGCGCGTGTGCGCATCTGTGGGAGAAGAATGGGCTTAGTGGGGGGGGGGGGGTGATGTTTATGATTGATAGCTTCATATGCAGAGAGATATAATAACAGCAAAGGCAGTGATGATATTAAATTAGAGCTGTTAACCCCTCCAATGCTGGATAGGGGCCCTGTTAATGGGCAGGGAGGCCTCTGAATGGCTGGGAGAACAAGTGATGTAAAAAGTGACAACAACCACTCGAGCGATAAGTTACTGAGATGTCATTTGTCATAGGGTCACTGTTTGACCTTAAACGTGGTCTCAAAATCAGATTTGATGTTTATTGCAAACAATTATGAGACTAAGTCTTATTAAATGAGGTATTTTACACAGTAATATTCAAAATTCAGTTACAAGAAGAAGGAAGAACCTGCCTGTGCACGGTATACTGAAACCTCTACTGTTTGTCAAAAATGTCAAAACATACAACAGGGATTCTGATATCTCGTGTGATCGATGACGCGCATTGTTCTGTAAAACACCTTTAGTCATTGTTCATCTGGGGAAGAAGCTTATTTGAACCTAAATGTGTCATGAAATAATATTTTCTCAACTGTTTTCTATATTAACTACTATTCCGACTAATATAACTAGTATGTGTTATGCCAAACTTTAGATTTTTGATTGGACAAACAGATTAATGAGTCACATGACAACAGAGAGCAGCGGAAAAAGGGATATTTTTCAACCTTTTCTCGGAGAGGAACCCCAGATGCCCTTGAAGCTTTCTCGAGTGTGATTTGTAAATGAGATAGTAATACAGACCCTTGGTATTTCTCTTGGCTACCCCGGTCATCAATTAAATAGTGACAATAATAAATGTATACATTCAGAGCGATTTCACCCAGGTGACAAATGATTTTGCCCTTGAGCTATTGACATTGTCTGGGAATAAGCTGTGTCTGTCCCTGATGTGTATTCTGTCTGAGATCCCCCTCTTTTCCTCAGCTGCCTGCCGCACAGAGACAGAGGGTGTCCGACCACCTGGCAGACGTATATTCATCATGAACATTGGAGCATGCATACAGTACACACACAAGCACATGCACACCAACATGAGCGCAATGTATCACCCTCAGCGCACAAGCCTTTGGTCGTGTTTGTTCAAAAGTCCAATCCAAGGAGGAGCCACTAGATCAATCTCTTAACTTTTAATGTGGTTTGGATAGATAATGGTACAATATTCACTCTGAATTCACTGATAGCCTCTTTAGATTGGGGTAATTGGGTCTTTTGCACAGCCCCTATACACTGACTGAATATATAATGGCGAGTCCTCTTTAGGCGAGACTTGAAAATTGACCACGCCTTAATCAAAAGAGGTCTAGTCGCTGTAAAATGATGGTCTTCATCTCTCTGCCCCCTCCATTTCTCTCCCAAACTATTTCCACAAGCGTCAAGATTTTGTTAATGTTGCACCATAGCTGAGGCAAGTGAGCCACCATACTGTACATACAATATCAATATTATAATAATGTATTCATCTGTAATACAGTATATTGTGCCTCTCTTCATCACCACCCAGTTCTCAAGGACACTACAGTAAGGGACTGGAATGTAATGACAACCAGCACTCCCCTACCCTCTCTCTTAATTTTGACCATTCGAATACAGAGCTCTTGCCAAGAATCGCTATTTATATGGTGGAATGTGGTATATATGGTGGACTGTTGGAGCCCACATGCATCATTGGCCGAGCGGTGAGCTTCAGCTTTTTTTTCCCATTAGGCATTTTGAATTGGTACGTTTATACATTTGAAGTGTTGATTTTTATTTCCACTTGAATATGTCACCTGATTCATTCAACCAATTGGGTGAGTAATGGGACACTCTTATGAGGTAGAAAACAACACGTTGCTGAGGGATTGTACCTTCGGAATGATCAATCAATAGATGTGGTTTTATCTGAAAGGGGGTTAACATATTTCAATAATGTAATTTTCATGGGGGGGCAGGTCACACGGTGAGTACAAAGGGCAATAATGTGGGAGTATGTGAGTTGAATCGGGGTGTATGCTAAGTAAATCAATAAAACATTAAAGGCAGCATGTAGAGAGCAGCCCATTCGGTACCTGTCTGCCAAGGGCAATGGTCTAGCCACTCAGAAACGAGAGAAGGATTGAAGTTGCTGGGCTTGAGGAATGCTCTGGCACTAACATAATTGGAAGGTAGTTGCCTTATGACTACAAATTGGGTTTTTGCGCTTCATCAATAGGCATTTTGACATGCGGCGTCCATCACTGCGCGCATCTCACTCTCGCCGCGCTGAACAGAAAACGAAGTGTGCCCAATAATTTCATTAAATCTCACCCCCCCTTCCACCCCCAGCAACCTCCTTTATTGTTGGACAAGAAAAGCAATATGGTATAATTAAGTTTGATTGGGGAGCGTGTTTCCTGTGCGATCTGGAGATGAACGATGTTACCATAGCGACGTGCATCTGTGACCACTGGTGCGTGAAACATAAAGCGGGGCGGGCTTTAGACAACAGAAGACATCTGTTAACCGGGTGTATCGACACTGACCCGATGTGATAGACGAACTAATGGCGCTTAAATGAGGAGCTACATCGTTTGTTGTTAATCTGCCATTGAAGTAAAGAGGTAGAGGCTCAGGTTGGCCGAGTTTGACCTTGTAGGCCACTAGGGCACTTACCTCAACTAGGTAATCACTGGTGTGCTCTAAACAGCTAGTGTATGTGTCAGCAAGCAGCACCAACATAGGCCGCTAAAATCACCTGGGCTGTGCGGAGTAGTGGATAGGGAACTGCATTAATGAACTATATGGTCCATATTTACAGACCGCAAGAGAGTATATAACATCAAGGAGAGGGTGTCACAGTGGTCACTTAACATACTTAAAGGGCTAATCAAACTCTGTCAGACATTTTCATACCTTGAGAGGGTACTAAAGTCGAGCTGTGTCCATGTGCCACTGCATTTATTCCATACTATCCATCCAAACAGTAAGCAACAAAACCTTGTAACGTTTCCGCAGTAAAATCTCATACACCCAAGTACTTCTCTGCAGCTGCCACCACAACATCTATTTTCTGTGATTTACATTGCATTTCTGCGGTACAGTTGATAACAATGGCTATGAACGCTAAGCATACGACAACTTTTGTACTATTCAAATTCCTTTTATAAGCATCAACACGAGACCTGGTTGTACTCCTGCGAGAACTCGCTGGAACACAGACAATGCAGGAAGCTAATTTCAATCTGTGGTTTAGCAACTTGTAGGGGATGACCAAGCAGGCAACGAGTGACAACTCAGTGTTCTATTTTCCCCAATCTTGAAGTTGTTTACAAAGTAAGAGAAATCAAAAAACCCTAGTGCATAAAAATAGTACTTAAAGGTCTGTAAATGAATGAAAGTTAAACTGTTCTAACTCCTCAAGCATAGATACATGCATTACTGCGGTCTGCATAGCATAACAGGCACAACTCCAAAAGTTAGCTCAAGCCGTAATGTTAGCACACAGAATATAAAGGGAATGGCCAGTTCCAAATATCTGAGGTAGGTAGGTTACAAAGATACGCATAAATGATCAAGGATCGATTCTTAAAATGTTTAGCGTTAGCATGATTTTAAGCATGAATGTGCAAATTAGCATGGTAAGTTTTGAATATATGCATTTTAAATAGAACATTCTAGTGTAACATTTTAACCTGGGAAATCTGCTGGATGGAAGTATATCACCCAACACACCCCTCCATTTCAGGACAATAGGACATGCCAATTAGCATCACGCCCTCTAACAAGCATGACCTGGCCACCAAGCTGTAGACAAGGCACCAGAAACGAGCTGCAAAAACTAAAATGGTTAAACATAGAAATAGTTGTTAGATTAAGATGATGTTAAAAATATTAATGAAACCCTCCTGTTGAGTTTGTTTTGTGTTAATTCATTTTGTGTTCCCGGTCCAAAATGACCACCCCATTATAACTGATTATAAATCCATAATAATACATAGACTATCACCTAATGTTGTGTTAGATCTTTTTATCAGCTTAAGTTCTTGTGAACATTACAAGTTTTGAACTTCTATTTGCTATTTATGGCCTGTAGGCCTCATTGACCTGAGCTCATACAACTCGTTTTTGAGTTTAAAAAAAAAGCATAATGTATGGATTATTTGGACTATAACAAATACTCAGATGAAACATATTGTGCTATTTATCACAGACAACTTTGTGTCAAAGTTCAAAAAGGACATTTGTTTTGAAACCATTTCAAATTTGATGTTATCAACCCAGGGTATGGCGTACCTCGTTGACCCTGGGGTCATCCTGATAACATTTTCAGCCGAAAGCCGACCTCTCCTCTCAGCTGGGGATGAAGACCAGGACAAATGACCAGGACAAATTCCTATTCTTTGACCGGAATGTAACAACAACCTCATCACTGGATTGTTCCACATCGGTTGTCTCTTGGTCTGGATCATATTCTGTGTTGTCTTCAACGTCTGACACTTCCTCCTCTAATGCATGTTCACTGTCAGTTTCCTGGCCTCTCTCCTCCTCACCAGTGTCATGATCAAAGATATGATCAAGAGCCTCACACACAGTATATTGTTGGGTCATTGTGCTGCCAGAGAATGAATTGTGAGCTAGGCCTTATAAAAGCTTTCTATACCAGAGCTGTGAGAAGTTATATATATTATTGAAACAATGTTGCGATTGTTTGTGAGAATGCCAACAGGTGTGGTTCCCATGTTGGAAAGATTCTATTGGGGAAAGGTTCCCGTGGGGGTTGCCATGGAAGCCAAGAGGGGGAGTGAGGTGTGTGTGTGTGTGTGTGTGATGTGTGTGTGTGTGTGTGTGTGTGTGTGTGTGTGTGTGTGTGTGTGTGTGTGTGTGTGTGTGTGTGTGTGTGTGTGTGTGTGTGTGTGTGTGTGTGTGTGTGTGTGTGTGTGTGTGTGTGCTCAAACACACATGCTAGTGGGGGTCTGGGAGAGGAAGTGTGTCCATCTGATGAATGGGCATGTGGCTGAACTCAATTTTATACACTAGTCCAACTTCTTAGAGGGACAAGTGGCGTTCAGCATCACGAGATTGAGCAATAACATGTCTGTGATGGGAGAGGAAGTGTGTCCATCTGATGAATGGGCATGTGGCTGAACTCAATTATATACACTAGTACAACTTCTTAGAGGGACAAGTGGCATTCAGCCACACGAGATTGAGCAATAACATGTCTGTGATGCCCTTACAGACATGTTATTGCTCAATCTCGTGTGGCTGAATGCCACTTGTCCCTCTAAGAAGTTGGACTAGTGTATAAAATTGAGTTCAGCCACATGCCCATTCATCAGATGGACACACTTCCTCTCCCAGACCCCCACTAGCATGTGTGTTTGAGCACACACACACACACACACACACACACACACACACACACACACACACACACACACACACACACACACACACACACACACACACACACACACACACACACACACACACACACACACCTCACTCCCCCTCTTGGCTTCCATGGCAACCCCCACGGGAACCTTTCCCCAATAGAATCTTTCCAACATGGGAACCACACCTGTTGGCATTCTCACAAACAATCGCAACATTGTTTCAATAACCCATTCATTTCTAATGACCGGTCATTTTTGACCTGGAACACCACAGGTGTACAAAAATTAAGTAAATAACCAAAAATGTAATGAAAATCATCAAAATGTATTTTGTGTGTTCAGATGCCCTGTGTGGACAAAGTCATGGAACCTTATGACAATCAGATTAAATGAAGTACATTTTTCAGAGAGAAAACTTGTAAATCGGTCCAATTCGACCAGAACACAGCAGGAGGGTTAAGAGTGTGCATTCAGTTTAGAATGAATATATGTAACAATTAAATAAAGGTGTGTCTTTGATATTTGAAATGAACACCCTGTGTTGGGTCATTATCACAACAGTAGTAGGCCTGATTATCAACTATGACAAGACATCCTACAGGGAGGAGGTGAGGGCCCTGGGAGAGTGGTGCAATAAAATAACCTCTCACTCAACATCAACAAAACAAAGGAGCTGATTGTGAACTTCAGGAAACAGCAGAGGGAACACGCCCAAAGCCACATCGACGGAACCGCAGATGAGAAGGTGGAAAGCTGCAAGTTCCTCGGTGTACACATCAGTGACGACGTGAAATGGTTCACCCACACAGACAGTGTGGGGAAGAACGCGCAACAGCGCCTCTTCAACCTCAGGAGGATGAAGAAATTTGACTCGGCCCCTAAAACCCTCATAAACTTTTACAGATGACCAAATGAGAGCATCCTGTTGGGCTGGATCACCGCCTGGTACGGCAACTGCACCGCCCGCAACAGCAGGGCTCTCCATAGGGTGGTGCAGTCTGCCCAACGCATCACTTGGAGCAAACTACCTGACCTACAGCATCCGATGTCACAGGAAGGCCAGAAAGATCATCAAGGACATCAACCGCCCTAGCCACGGCCTGTTCACCCCGCTATCATCCAGAAGGAGAGGTCAGTACAGGTGCATCAAAGCTGGGACTGAGAGACTGGAAAACAGCTTCTATCTCAAGACCATCAGACTGTTAAATAGCCATCACTAGCCGGCTACCACCCGGTTACTCAACCCTGCACCTTGGAGGCTGCTGCCCGATATACATAGACATGGAATCACTGGCCACTTTAATAATGGAACACTTGTCACTTTGTTTACGTAATGTTTACATACTGCTTTACTCATCTCATATGTATATACTGTGTTCTATTCTACTGTATTTTAGTCAACGCCACTCATACGTTGCTCAATCTAATATTTATATATTTCTTAATTCCATTCTTTCACTTTCAGATGTGTGTGTATTGTTGTGAATTGTTAGATACTGCTGCACTGTTGGAGCTAGGAACACAAGCATTTTGCAACATCTGCTAATTGTGTGTATGAGACCAATATCATTTGATTTGATTTGATTGGCCATGAAATGTTTGGTGCAAATAAATGTTACATTGAGTTGGAAATTACCAGATTTGAAGGTGAAATATCCCTTTAAGACCAACAGTAAAAGGTACATGACAGCCCACTTGGAGTTTGCCAAAAGGCACGTAAAGGAATCTCAGACCATGAGAAACAAGATTTTCTGGTCTGATGAAACCAAGATTGAACTCTTTGGCCTGATTGCCAAGCGTCACGTCTGGAGGAAACCTGGCACCATCCCTACGGTGAAGCATGGTGGTGGCAGCATCATGCTGTGGGGATGTTTTTCAGCGGCAGGGACTAGGAGACTAGTCAGGAAATAGGGAAAGATGAATGGAGCCAAGTAGAGAGAGATCTTTGATGAAAACCTGCTGCAGAGCACTCTTGACTTCAGACTGGGAGCAAAGGTTCACCCTCCAACAGGACAACGACCCTAAGCACACATCCAAGACAACGCAGGAGGGGCTTCGAGACAAGTCTCTGAATGTTCTTGAGTGGCCCAGCCAGAGCCCAGACTTAAGCCAGGTCAAACATCTCTAGAAGAGACCTGAAAATAGCTGTGCAGTGACAATCCCCATCCAACCTGACAGAGCTTGAGAGGATCTGCATAGAAGAATGGGAGAAACTCTCCAAAAACAGGTGTGCCAAGTTTATAGCATCTTACCCAGAAGACTAGAGGCTATAATCGCTGGATCGTAAAGGGTCTGAATACAGTACTTATGTAAATGTAATATTTCCGGGGGGGGTTTTTTCTTCAGAAATTTGCAAACATTTCTAAAAACCTGTTTTTGCTCTGTCATTATGGGGTATTGTGTGTAGATTGCTGATAATATTTTTTTTTAAAAATCAATTTTAGAATATGGCTGCAATGTACCAAAATGTGGAAAAAGTGAAGGTGTCTGAATACTTTCTGAATGCACTATAGCTGGACATCCCATTGCTCCCAAGGGACTCAAGAGGATTACGTCAATTAAGACATGGCCTGTCCCCATTAAACATTTTGTTTAGTTCTGATATCAAATAAGTTCCTTAGTGTCTGCGTCTGTCTCTGATAAACACAGACCTCGACACGAGACAACAGGAAGAGACTCACATAAAGTGCTATCTTCTGTCTAGTTTGATGTGCCGTGACGTCCAGTTTATGGACTTTGGTTTTTGTTTTGTATTTGTGTAAACTTTTTTTGGTCCCAGATGTACACAGATAAGCGACTGTTTAGTTTACTGCTTGTTCGGGCGTCCTCTCGTCTGTTATTGCAGCCATAATGACAAACAATAATAACGATAACAATATTTAATCGGCAAAATGATTGGCCTAAACAGAGAGGAGAATTTGTGATGCTAGCTGTGGTTTACACTCACTTGAGGCAGTATGAGGCCAGTTGAATGTGATGTGTTATTTGGCCTCAGTGAAGCACTCACCATCTCCCTAGTCACCATCGATGAGACAAGCCAGCTGAAAGTGACAGTTCCCCCTTCATTGGCTGAAAAAGCCCTATGAGGTAACATAAAATGTGACTTTTAGTTTGAAGACAAGGAAAATATTTAAGCGTATCCCCATTCTCTTTCTGCCCTTTTATCCTTTTCTTTTGTTACTGGGCAACCAGTAGGATCCTTTCTAAAGAGGCCATCTTGGATTCTATATGGCTGGTATTTCCCCACCAAAAAGGTAAAACAATTAACCTCTCATTTTAGAGGCATATTTCTTTAAAATTGGACAGTCTGGGAATCAGTAATAAACCTAAGTGCTGGAATGAAGAAAAAGCTCCTTTTAAAGTCATCTACCTTGGGGAGCACACCACTGGAAACTCTCAGGCTATTTCTAATACATGAAAGCAGCTAATTAATCCTATCCAACATATGTTACAGCAGCAGGTAAATGAAGACAAAGTCACTGTGGACTGAGGGTACATGCTTCTTACTACAGGGACTTGATAAACTCTAGCCTAAGCTTTATAAATGGCTTATTGGGAAGCATGGGAGAAAGTTATTCACAATAAGCCTGTCACTTTACCAAAGAACTGAGCAGGAGAAATGGTGGCTTAAGTTAAGACAGGGGTGTCCCTTTCTGTCCAATGAGGTAATTTCTAGACAATATTTCTGCCCATTTAGGGGACCCTTTTTGGCTAACTAGAGGCAAAAAAATTTATAGCCTCTTTAGAATATCCTTAATGTGTATGGACAGGACAGGGATTATTGGTTGGGCTGTTCATATTTTGGATGTCACAAACAGTTTGTAGTGTGGCCTAAATACAGGAAAAACTTACATGCCATATCAGTATGAAGTTATGCATAATACTGTATATTTCTTATGAAGCACAGCTTGGTAAAAATATTGAAACAACAAACTTACAGTATCTATATATAAAATACATGAATGTCTACCACTTTACCTCAGAACATTTTTGACAATTCAAAGCACTTTTTTTCTTTAGTCACACACAATACACAATAAGTGTACAATACACACGTTTATTAGGTATTTGCTTTAGTCCCTCTGTTTCCCTCCTATCAGCATGACAATGACAAAATTCATGTTTATTGTCGTGACGGAGAGAAACACACTAAAAAGTGTTGTGGAAGATTATAGTTCGGAGAGATGAGTCAGGATTGGCTGACATTTAGCACAAGCCTGTCAGAATCATCAGTGAGCGCCTAATTCCAGTTATTACTCTGCTTCAACTGTTGCATGATGGGAACAGGACGGTCAGCAGTGTCTGGTAAAGGATACCTAAACACACGTTATGCTACAGCCCATGTCAAAGCACCGTCCTTGAGTCACTAGCGGAAGTTGATATGTTACAGAAGTTAACTGCCAATCCAACTACATGAATTGAGTACAGTGAACAAAATGATTAGTTATTGTTGATTGTTACTTAATCATATTGTGGTTTGCTGTATTCGGCCCTGTAGACATCCATAGCCCTACTTCTGTTGTTAAATTTAATGTGAAATGGATTTATCAGTGTTATTGTATTACACTAGAGGTGATATTCTGTGTACAGTGTACAGGCCCTCTGCCTATACCGCTAAGTAATCCAGGCTATGAAAGCCACCTGTCACTTAGAGCAGTTTCACGGCATCGTCATGGGGCCCATCGATCTGTGTGCTTGCTTTTTGCGTGTCCCTCGCGTTATTAAGATGACAATAGTCTGTCAGGGTCCCCACTGTAATGCAGCGCTCAGATCCATTATAACCCGATTAGATTTCCCTTCTCCTGGAAGCGCCGCTCTGTGACAGAGAGCATAATCTTTAATGGAATTTGTGTGAAATTAAATTATACGAGCATCAATAAACATAACATAATTCAGAAGAGTAAATGGGCTTAATTTATTGGATGGGTAGGCGTAATGGCACCGGTGTGTGTAGAAGGAAGATGTCAGGGAGAGGGGTTCCGAACAGCGGGCTGGTAGATACATCATCCACCACGTGTGTGTGTGTGTGTGTGTGTGCGTGCGCGCGCGTGTGTGTGCCTGTGCGTGTGCGTGTGTGTGTGTGTGTGTGTGTGTTTATATGTGTGACATGAATGTCCTGCGAGCATGAATATGGAATAGCAGGCCACTTGACTAGAAGGCACTGTGCGTGAGGGCATGTACGTATGTGCTCAAAATTCTAAGGGAGGAATTTAGAGCAGCAGGAGACTAGCAGATTCTTCATCCACATGAGTGGGCAAAGAAAGTTCAACCTTTTATTTGAAAGGACTATAATTTAATGGGCAGACTATACACACACACACACACACACACGACAGACTGCGAGAGCTAGAGCGAGAGGGAGCTAAGGAGACAGCGAAAGTGGAAAACAAAAATATTAAATTGGGAGACAGTGAGAAAGATATAGAGATGGATAGAGACAGAGGAATAGAATAAGGATGAAAAGGTGCATTGTGAAAACATATTGAAGAATGGAGGGAGGGAGGGAGGGAGGGAGGGAGGGAGGGAGGGAGGGAGGGAGGGAGGGAGGGAGGGAGGGAGGGAGGGAGGGAGGGAGGGAGGGGGAGGGGGGAGTTGTGAGAGTTTGTCGAGTGGCGCTCAGAGAGGGAGGGCTTGATGGAGTAGCTCTGCAGCTGTAACAGTCAAGTGTTTGATTGTCCGGGTGGGGAATCGCGCAAGGTTGTCATTTTGCATCTTAACCTTTGGAGGAGCTTTTCTTTTTTGGGTGGGAGGTTAATAATCAAAAATGATCTGCTTCACTAGAGCAGATAAATTGTGTCAAACACAGCTGGGACAGAGTTGCGCTGACTGGCCACCACAGAGCTAAATTGATGGTTGTTGCGAGAGAGGAGAAGGGGGGAAAATCCCCCTCGCTCTACTGTATGACATGAATAGACTTCTAGGTGTCGCATTTGGTTCTGCTCTGTCGTTTTGTGATGAATCGCAGTCAGAGTCGAGGCAGCACAGATGTGGAGAGTGCTGTGGAAGAGACGTGGGAATAGAGTGAAGCTGAAATGGAAGGAGTTCCTATAGAGGTTGCTCAGAGCTGTGAAGTTGATTTGAAATTATTCTTTTTGTCAGTCAGAATACACGTGTTTATAAAGTGTATCCACAATGTTAACTATGCTGAAGAGGGGTTTATGCAGTGCAGGCGCACGCACACACACACACACACATGCACACATACAGACACGCCTGCAGGAGTACACAGACACACGTGCGTGCGCTCACACACACAGACACACGCGCGTGCACTCACACACACACACACAGACACACACACACACACACACAGACACACAGAGACACACAGACAAACACACGCAGACAGACACGCACATTCAAAAACACGCACGCACGAAATGAGTCGCACAAAAACCACCAGCTGTTGTCACATTTTTCTCCAGCCGACCTGACTGTATTTTAAAAATACTGTATTTGAAAGGCTCCTCTTCCTTATCCGGTAAATCTGTGCCGTGGAGGGTAAAATGGCGAGGTAAGAAAAGGAACAGAGAGCAGGCTGGTTTACTTTATCATCTTTCACCCCCCAGATTTGTAGCGGTAATCGAGGATAACTTACAGTATAATCTTGTTTGTTCCTTTCTTAAGTGGAGAGATAGCATCTCTCCGGATCATGGCTATGAAGAGGGGGGAGGAGAGGGGAGGAGATGGGGATGGGAGTAGAGGGAGGGAGAGGGAGACTGTTGCATAGCTTTCTTTGTGTAGAAATCCTATAACGCTGGTGTTTATGACCGGCTGCCCGGCTGCTCCACACCAGGATTTACGGCCTTCCCGCCTGCTTAATGTAAGCACAGCGTTATCGGGAGAAACCCGGGAAGGAGAGCAATAAATATCCAAGATATAAGGGGTCAGTAGAGGTCAATCGGTGAGGAAGGTCCCTGTCATAATTTGTTTAAGGAGCAATATTCAATAGCTGTTTTGGCGGGGGATGGTCGATGGCCAGTGGAGAAAGTAATGCAAACACTTAATTATTCAGTGAGATATGCTATGGTTCAGAGTCCGACAGCCGTTGCCACATCTCCCAGTATAACCATAACTCTGCGTTTAAGCCACTTCACTTTCTCACCAGGAGTGATACCATTCTGATGACTGGCCTACTATGTTATTTCTAATGATGCAATTTGGATGTTTAGCTGCTGAATGTTTAACTCACATTTTGATTTGTGTGTTATCTGTATGATTCATATGCATTTACAGTATATACATTAAATTCATTTCTTATCTCGTGAAATATGGCCTAGAAGTGAGGTCACGTCTAGGCCATATTTCTGTCCATTTTGGGGACCCCTTTTTGCTCAAGAGCACCCCCAGAGGCAAAAGTTATATATAAATATATATTTATAGCCTCGAATGAAAAAAAATACACACTTCCACACATTTGAATTCTTCTTCTTTTACCTGTTCACCATGGCGTAGGCATATTCACATAACTAAAGTTAAGCCAGAAACTTGTGAATTGTCTGTATTTGACTAAATACCTTGATTTGATAAAAGACACCATGTCCAATGGCTAATGGTGGATATTTAAATTACAGCATTTACTTAGAAATAGGCGGTTTCACTGTATATAGATTCACAGTAGTTCTAATGGGATCTCCAGTCAGAAGTAATAATGCTCTGTCCATTGACCTACCATTTATTTGATTTAAGCTGCATCATTATAAGTCTGATGTTTAGGACTTGTCCCTATGGGCGCGTGGAGGAGACACTGATGGGACAGGAGATACATGTCCCGCATCAGGAGAGGCCTATAGAAATGTACGCCTTGTTAATTATTAAAAAGGCTGGCGAGAGCTCAGAGTTTAACCGATAGAGCGAATTGGAGATGAGGGTCTGTTTGCTCACTGTCAGCCAGGGCTAAAACGTGTTAAAACCACTGTCTTGGGCTAAGGTGCACGCACACACTATCACACCACTTTTCCAATGATGAGGGTGTGGCTGATGGATTGTCCTGCTTTTCACAAGCTCTGAAATTGGCATTCCTTTCCCCCCTCTCCAGCCCTCCAACTCAGCTTTGGACAGGTGGTGTAAGTGTATATTTATTTATTTCCCTTCTAATACTCGCCTTTATCTCCCGCATTGTTTGTGGGCTTGTGAGATTGATCAATATGTAATTTTCTGGGAGAGGGAGTGGGGAGAGGAATCAGTCTGCACTGTCTGACAGTCAGGAAACCTTCTCTCCATCTTGCCTTCATACTTTCACCCACTCCTCTGCCTCCTTGTCTCTTTCTTCTGTCTATTCTCATCTCACCTCCCCTGTCTCTTCTTGCAAGTCATCCTTTCACTCTCTCTTTCTCTCACCTCTTTTGTAATTGTGTTGACCATGTTTTTGCAGAAATGAATATGAGTATTTGTTGTGTTGTTATTCCCTTTAACAGAGGGATGGAGGGATGGAGGGAGAGAGGGATGGAGGCTGGGGCTGACCCCTAACGTAATGAGGGATCGTAAAGAGAGTCGCTGCGCCCCACCGCTGGCAGGCCATGCTGTGAACAGGGCCCTTTGGTGACCTTTGACCTCGAGTGGTCATAGGCGAGTGCTTGGACGTGGCCTTTAACGACTGAAGGCTCTCTTGAACGGGTCGTTTTTCACCCCACAAACTGGGGGGTCTTACAGGAGAACAGCCTCAGGGCGGTGTGTGTGTCTCTCTACTGTACATTGAGCCAGAGGGTATACTAAAACACCTGGGGTGTATTCATTCAGACAAAGACCATAGCAAACAGTTGCAAACCCTTTGCAACGGAAAACCCTTTACTCCAAACGGAAAACGTTCTGTGACAGGTAGGTCCCTCCCTGTTTTGTTCTGTTTGCTTCTGTTGGCTTCCGTTTGGTTCATTTGGATCCTAGTGAATACACCCCTGTGCCATGTTCAGTATAGGAAAACTTTGTGGAACATTGCAGACATAATGTCCTAAAAATTGTGCTGACATCATTTCTAAATGTCCGATTGGCATGTTTGTTCTTCATAAAATATTTATATTTGATCGTTCCACAACGTTGTGCCCTGTTGAATGTGCCCCAGCTGTAAGTGGTCAAACTACTCCCATCATGCCCTGTCAGTAGATGTCCGCGCCATTTGTCAAAGTAAATAATGGGACAAAATACTGCATTGCTAAGGATGAAAATGAGCAAGGTGCTCCCTGGTCACTGCCAATACAGTGCTGAAACGACTGCTTAGTCAGGTCCAACTAATCATGTTCCTTTGTCAATGTATTTGAGACCAGTGAATCGTTGTCAATGCCATAAGCCATTACTGTCCTGACCTCCCGGCCCTCGTGGGATAAATAACCCATAGATTTCATTTAAAATTGACAGGCATTCATACATAAACATTTACATTTTTCTTTTTGGGGCGGCACTCGTGGAGAGTCTGAATGAAAAGTTAGCAGAGAAGTGTATTTTGATGTGATTATGGGTCTGTGGGTTGGAGTTTTTTTCCTTAATGCACACATTAAGAATAAAAGGAACACTAAGCATGTTCATAAAAACGTCTTTTCTTCTCTAAAATATTTTTGGAATGTAAAATAGGTCTAATGTCACTGTACATAGTTTACAATCAAGAAAAGGTGAAGCATCTATTCAACTCTATGTTATATCTGTGTGTTATCAGTGGTACTGTAGATGCACTTGAAACAGAGCTGATAGTTTTGACTAGGGACCATAGAGATTATTTCTGTGTGATAGAGGGCACTGCCACCAACCCCTCTCTTATTAGTTCCCCCTGATAATCGCACACAGAAGGGACCCAGGAATTTCATTCCACATGGTTGGTGGTGGTTTCTGGGTCGTTTCAACCTCTGTTTTCAATTGGAGAGAGGAATTTAAATTTCATACTCAGCCACTCAAAATTACTCATGATGATCTCCCTCTCCCTGAACGTCTTGCACACTTTGAAAATACATTTCCTTGAAACTTACAGAGAATGACGCTGATAAAAACGTTATCTCGACAACTAAAAAGGAACCTGTTATTTTGTAGCTCTCTCTGTGAAGCACTGGCCTGTTTTAGCTCTCTGTCTTGCTATCGGTGATCCACATAGTTGACTAATGGTGTTGTGCTGCTGCATGAGGTCTCTGATGCATCAGGCCAGGTGGTCATGTTAATGGTTGAGCCCTAGAAGCACCTGTTGTGGTGAGACTGTGTGATGCTATATTCATATGGATGGGATATTCAACTTCCTTTCCTACCAGGTTGGTCCATTTAACCAGGAAGGAACGAAATGCCGGTAACAGCAAAGCTGCACTACGTATGTGTACAATTTATTATTTCATGTGAGCGGATTGTCAGATATTTTCTGGAGGGGGCAAATTTACACTCAGGTGTAAAGAGGAAACGCAAAGCAATGCACATTTGGATTACTCTTTCCTTCCGAATCAGAGAAGACTTTGTGGTGTTGGGATAAAGTTTCATGGGGACAGAGTAGTACCAACACAGCCTCTCGCTGTCTCTGAGTCAGAGGCTCTTGCCCTTATAACGCATGAACATGTGGCTTAGGTGTCATTGTGAAACCAATGACCATCAACAGCCAGCCACACACACATGCACGCATGCGCACACCAGAGGAGGCTGCTGAGAGGAGGACGGCTCATAATAATGTCTGGAATGGAGTAAATGGAATGGTATCAAGCACATGGTTTCCATGTGTTTGATACCATTTCATTAATTCCATTAATTACTAAGAGCCTGTCCTCCCCAATTAATGTACCACCAGCTGCACATGCACACACACCTCACTCAAAAAAGAAGCATCACAATTTGTATTGAAATGCTCATGAATTTATTGAAAATGTATTCCCTTAAAGACCAACCTACATTTACCAAACATTCCATATGTTATCTTATATATGTTAAATAACATGTATTTGATCTAATATCTAATCTTATCTTACTACTACTACTACAGATCACTTGGCTGTCAATCAGTAGTTTCAGGTCGGTGACTTAGAGAGACAGGAAGCCAAAGGCCACAGCCAACTCCACCCCTTCCTGATCCTCAGAGCTCACACGCTGTCTACCCACAATGTGGTTTCTTAGGTTGGATTTGGATATATTTGGCTGTTTTCACTGCAGAAGTAGAATTAGAAGTAGTCCCTTTTCAGGTTTAGATGAAGTGATTGCTAAATGCTAACTCCCATCCATAATGTAAGCTGCAAGCATAGCTAGCATAGAGAAATGGGTTGTGGTAGTCAAAGTTGTGTTTAACTGTAATGCAGTTGATTGGTGGCAATGATATGAACATGTATTGGGGTTGACATCCATAGAAGCATTATACTCAGATTTTTACCTCAACATAGTTTGAAATACACACATTAACAGTAGCCTGAAAGTAGGCATATTTTTCTGGGGGGCAATGAGGAGAATCGGGATCTTTCCCCTACGGCATCTTTCCCACATTAGTTTCCATGGCATTTCCATTGTTTTGGTCGAGTTCCATTGACCACTTTACCGCATCTATACTGAGTCGATATTCACGGCATAAGGAGTTCCCCCTCGACCACGCCCCACAAATTGGGGAAAACATCCCGCTGTAAAAGAGCCAACTTCGTTGTCTATTTTTAGTTATACAGAAATAACAAAGCATGCCGAAAAGCTGTGTTGTTCAATGTACATGTAACCAGGTCAAACATAAGTAGGAAAATAGAGCCTGCGCGAAGAGCCCTGTGGCTTCTGGCTATTCGGCGTGGGAGAGCGGGAA